>NC_061077.1:7769248-8107582 GCF_021917145.1 Hypomesus transpacificus
GCATGCACAACAATTCCATGAACAATTCCATTCTCTTGTTGGTTGACAATGAGGCGGAACGGAATGTGTTGAAAAACCTCTTGATATGGGCACCGTGACATTCTTAGTGTTATTAATGCATGGTGCGCTAGAACTCTTTTTCTATCTCTCTGTTGTTTGTCTACATAGAGAGAGACAAAGAGACAGAGAGAGAGAGAGAGAGAGAGAGAGAGAGAGAGAGAGAGAGGTATGTCTATTGGCATGTTGATAGTATTGCTATTTAAATAAATTGCTGAGATCAGAAGGACAGAACATGACTGGCATGTAAATTAATGTATTTAGACCGAACGATAAGAGTACCATCAGTGGTGCTATCTAATCTGAAAAAAAACTGTATGTAAATTGTGACATTTTCTCTTTCCAGTTCAGTCAGTTTTACTGCCATGCAGATATCTATGACTGAATCCCCCATTTCCCTTTTCTGCATTCACTCCAAACTGCTCTAAAAGAACATGAGTGGCATTTTAGTCTTTCAAGTACAGTAAGTTGATTTAAGTAGATGGTGGTGGTTTGCTCTTTACACATCCTGAGCAGTCCGCTCTGCATGGGCATGAGCATCCTCTAAGCCCCTTAAAGGCAACAAGTGCCTTGCAGGTTTCTAAATGGTTCCATGATTGGAGAGCAATTTTCTTTTAAGAATACCATGGTGACATTCTGTACAAAGCTAAATTATACTTTTGTTAAAGGTTATGCAAGTTTTAACTTTACTGGGTGAATGGTGTTATGCAAGTGAAAGAGAAAGAATAAGCTCCCAGTGGTGAAGGACCTCAGTAGTTTCCACATGCTCATGCCACCATGGAATGACGGTTGTGTGAACGATCTTAAGCCACTTATCCCAATGTGAGCCTATCACAGGCTGCCCTCGCACTCAGCCAGAACTGAAAGGCTAAGACTCTCTTTGAGGGCCAAGCAAAGTCTACAGTATATATATTCTTAATCTTTCTTAATTTATGTTGGATTTATAGTAAGGTACTTTCCTCAGGCACTTCAGTCTTATGTCTACCGATTGACTATGGCTGTCAAACCCTGATGTTAAAAGACTGGGAAGAGATGCTGCTCCTTGCTAGAGCGTTGTGAGTCGTACTGGAGGGTCGGCTGGTGCTGTTGAGACCAACGGTCTGGGTTTTATATCACCTGTGGGGTCACAATGGGGACACACGAGCACCATCCTCTTAACCACAAACAGCACTCACACTCCGAACACCCTAAGGGGAAGATAGGCTTCTTCTCGCACTTAAACTGAGATAGGCTGTTGAGTTTACTGCTCTGGTAGAAATGCAGGTCGCTGTATGATTATCTTCGCTCATTCCTCTGTTGTAAGAACAGTTATTTTATGGATAGTAAGTTGCCTGCAGTATAATAGGCGCAGCTTGTAGATTCCTCCATGCATCCAGACCACCTGCCGAATCTTACCTCGGATAATGCTCTCTCCTGTGGTTACCTCTTTCTCTCTCCTGTAAGAACAGCCACATGTCTCCTTACAACACCACTTATGTCGTGATCAACCCCCTCCTCTTCCTTCCCCCCCTCCCCCCCCCTTCCTCCAGCTGTACATCCAGACCACCACGCTGACCATCTCCATGAACCTCAGTGCCTCTGTCGCGCTCGGCATGCTCTACATGCCCAAGGTGTACGTCATCATCTTCCACCCGGAGCTCAACGTGCAGAAGAGGAAGAGGAGCTTCAAAGCCGTGGTCACGGCCGCCACCATGTCCTCCCGCCTGGCCCAGAAGCCCGGAGAGCGGCCCAACGGAGAGGCCAAGACAGAGCTGTGTGAGAACCCTGCCACAACCGACCCGATGAGTGAGTCTCCTGGTCCAATTGCTAGCTTCTCAGACCTTATCAACTGCTATGTGTCTGTGATAGTCTGTTGTATCCTGTGTGCGTTGTTGATCCTCTATGTCTACACAGAAGGCACGACGTTCAGTGGGATGTCCTGAGTCTATCCCAGGTAGACCCGCTAAATGATTTGTCTGATATGTGCTGAAGGAAACTCAAAAGCCATCAACGTTTCTCCTTCCTCAACGCATGTTTGTCAGACTGCCACAGACCCTATGAATCACTTCTGTTGAGGGAGTTAAAGGAATGGAAATATCTCATTAGGCCTCCATGATTCGCATAACACTGAGGGTCTCTGGTGGGCCTGGAGTCACTTAAAGACGGATTAGATTGTGATTATGTCAACAAGGAAACCAGGAAGTAGAGTGGGCCAATCCTGACTGTTTCAGTTGGCCCCTAGGTCTGTGCACTTCCTGTAGAATCTTAGGGTTTTCAACATCACACTCTAATCCTCCTTTCTTCTATTCTTGAACAGTATCAATGGTGTATTATATTCCATTCGGGAAATGTAAGGGCTTTGCTTGTCTTTGGGGGACCTGCTTTATCTGGTTCTCTGAGATATGCTAAGACCTCTAGCTTTAGAGAGCAGTAGAGGCCAAGACAGAACATGGTGGGTCTTTTCTTCAGAGCACAGAGTAATGTCACTGTTCAGCATTAGGAGCGCAAGAGGTTCAGGATACACCGCAGTAATGGAGCCAGTTAATCTCATCCAATGACTGTGTGTCAGTGACACCACACCACGTCTGCTAGGCTGTAGGCCTGATCCCGTTATCTAGAGACAGCAGTCAGACTATCACTGGAGCACAGAGGCCAACATCACTGGTGGGGCCACACAGCAAGGGACTTGTAGGAATAATCACGAGTAATCAGTAGGATTTGAACATTTGATATTCACAATGGGCGGGATTAATGAATCCATGCTAGACCTCTATTCCCTCAGAAGCTTGGTGCTTGTTATTTAGCTCAGTCTATAAGATTGACAGTCAATGCTAATGATACATCTGAGCCCCCCGATGTTTCCTGTGCTGCCACTAATCATATGGCCCTCTCATGTCTCATGTCATCAACAGGTTCTCCACTGCACTTCTCTATAAATAATAGCTATGCCATGAAAGCCCTTCATGGGACATTCTCCAAACACCCCCTGATTGTCATACTCATTTGACATGAGCTGAAGCATGTGTGGGTGTAGGATAGTGTGGGCATCTGTGTGTGTGTGTGTGTATGTGTGAGTGTCCATATGCATGTGTGGTGGAATTTGTCTGAGGTGGTCTTAGGGGAAATGCAATTTGCCCCTGTCACACACATGTGGCTCACGGAGAGTACACACACACTGCTTAGAGGGCAAACCTCCACAGCTGTTGTGGCTGCGCCGAGGTCCCCAAGCAGGGCCTGTACAGCCCTAATGGGCCTTGTCTCCGAGAGGCCCTCCCAAACGTACACTGTGTCATCTGCTCTGCTCGTCTCTCACCTTCTGTCTGCCCTACACCCACGTCTTCTCCCTACCCCCCTCCCTCCAACCCCCTCGCCTCTGCCACCCCCTCATGCCCTTCTTTTTTAGCAGCAGAGGGAGTGACATTTATTAATGACGAATTTATGTGCATGACCGACCTGAAACCTGAGCTGCAGCTTTGTGGCCCCAGGAGACTGTCCGTCAGCTGCTGTAACCATCAGAGTGCCGGGGCCCTCTCAGGGCACATCACCTCAGGATGAGGCTTAATGATTCCTAGGATTAAGTACTAGATTAAGCATTAGGTGCACCACAGATTGGTATTGATACGGCATAAGATCTGTATTATTACCTGTCTTTGCCAGGTAATTTGAAGATATTGGAAAAGCACCTTTTCTGTTCCAGTACTGATTACATGCTGAGATGAATTGAATACAATCATGTGTGGACAGTTTTATGACTTTCCAGTAAATCTTTGCATTATGAACAATCAATACTTTGATAAAGCAATGCAGTCACAGAAACACAGAGAAGCAGAAAGAGATAGACAATACTGTTCCCATTCAGTGAACTCTAAACTCTGCTGCAGAATTTAGAGGTTAAGATGTGTACATTTCCATTTCACACACTCTCATGCCAAGCACACAGCGACAGACAAAATCATTACTTTCTCCTCCAAAAGAAGTCATACTGTAAGCCTGCACCATGTTGTATATTTACATATGTTTTATTCATCACAGTCACTGGCCAAGACTACAAAATAAGGCTGTTAGGAAGTGGTACGACTTTAATTGCATAGCCCATAGGAGTTGGTCGCCATGGCAACATTAGACCATCAACTGTAGATGGAGAGTTTACAGCTATGTCTCTGTTTAAGAAACGCAATGTACATCGACATTCTCCAGGTCTGACTGGTAGCACTGCACAGGCACACACACACACACACACAGATACAGACACACACAGAGACACACAAACTACCTAGGCACTCAGCCATTTTCAGATCCGTTTCCATGGCAATCCATACTGGGATCACGTTAAATGCCCTAGCATTTGTTAGGTGCCCACGTATGTGGTGTTTGTGGTTTTTTTGCGCTAGTTAGCTACTGAAAATAGAAACCGAGTTCAACACAGCGGCGGTGTAAAATGTTGTTCAAATCCTTCCAGTGTTGCCTTAGATTGCACACTATTTGGGATTTGTCATTAATTATGCTGCCTTTCTCTCTATGTCTACATTTTGCATTGTGTGATTTGTCTTGTTGGTGATCCTAAATGCCACTTTTAACCGATAACCCCATCTTCATTTTCAGGTCAAGCTACCAAGAAAACATATGTGAGTTACAATAACCTCAGGATCTGATTGGCATCTAGGAAACCCTCCGTCTCCCACCTCTGTGACATCGCAGGGGGAGGAGCCTCAGTAGAGAGAGGGGAGGCAGATTGACCTTCCCACCTATGCACTACCTTGGACTGTGGGTAGCGTCAGCATTCATGACTTTGTCACTGGAAAAGAAGGAAGTGGATAAGGAATGGCAGATAATGCACATGAGGAAGTATGTGGAGGTAAATACAGCCAGGAAACAGACTAGGAACAGGCCCAGTTCTGGAACCAGACTGGAGGTTCTGGGTTTGAACTATTCCACCGATGTCTGAGCTGCTTCCCCGCACCCTGTCACAGTCAGTGAACCACTGACGGAATGTCTTACTGGCTATATCCTGGTCGATCAACCTAAGAACCACTGGGAAAAAGACAGTAGGGCTGTTTATCAGAGTTTCTTTTTAAATATTTCATTAAAGCCATATTCTCTTGAAGTATCCATTATATTCGTTTTCCTTAAGTGTGATTTCTTAAGTTTCTTGTGTATGATATTTTTTGTCAGCATATAGTCTGTTGAGCACATTGAATAGAAAACTCTTAAATTATTTTATTTGATAGAATCAACAAAAATTTCATTTTAACACAAGTACTGTAACTATTTCAGAATTAGGTTATGTATTTTTATTTTTTGTAAATATCTGAGAGTATTTTCATGTTTGAGGTACAAAAATTGTATCTAATGTATATTCAATTGGCTTTGAATGGAAATGAAAACACCAAGTGTTCACATTGCATGTGCCAATGTATGTCTGTTCTATTTGATGTAAAAAAAACTAAAAAAGGAATAAATTCAGAAAATGAAAATGAGCTTAAGTATCATTCTGCAGTTTATTCATTTTTTTTACAAGACAATTTATCATACGTGACAGAATATGGCTTTAATTAGTTGTTCAATTGACCCTTCTGTTTCTGCAAGCATGTCTGTTTTCTATGGTTTTGTACAGGGTAAATTTATGATTAATTATCAGTGGTGTGGAAAACATTAATATCGGAACAATCATGCAAGTAAGTTATGATATTGTCTGTCAAATTATCCACATGTAATAAAATAATTTTGTTATCTTTTATACAATTAATTAAGGAATAATGGCATGGTTATTTGTGTGTGTGTGTGTGTGTGTGTGTGTATTTGTGTACTGTATGTGTGAGCATGCAGGTATGTGTGTGAGCATGGTTGTTAGAAGGATAAAGCATGAGCTGTTTGCACTGATGCACAAATAATGACCATCAATCAGTGTTGTGTTTATGAGTTTCCTGTAAACTGATGAAAATGTCATGTGCTCATCTAGACCGTCACCCCCGTGAATGCCACATTATCAGGCTCACTGAGCTATGCTGTCATGCAGAGGAGAGGAGATCCTTGGAGAGTAAGAGAGAGGATGTCCACTAGGACGTCTGTCTCCCCTCTCCCGCCGTCTCCTCCGACTTGATCTCTTTTTCATTCTTTCCCTCTTTTCTCTCTTTGTTTCGCCTGCTCCTTTCTCTGTTGTTCTCTTGTCCTCTGCTCTCTCCCTATGTTTCTGTGTCCCTCTCCTGAGAAACTGCCCTGTCTCGCTACACCAACCTACAGGAATAATAAAACATGGCAGATCAATTTGTCGTTCTGACAACAAAGCCTTTATGAGCTAAACACTATTTATTTCTATCCACGCCTGAAAATGTAAGCTTTTCAAAATGTCTACATTGATTACAATACGTCAAACATCGAAGTTGTGTTTCTTTTACTACACAAGACCCCTGGAGGCTATGGAATCCTGACACATGACCAGAGCGTCATGTGTATGTGTGTGTGTGAGACACAGAGAAAGAGAGAGATGTAGATGTATAGAGAGATCCATCCTTACACAAGGTCTCTGTTTTTTCTCACCCATTTGTCTGGCAAGTCAGCGATCCTGTGGGACCAGATGGTCTTTACTTCTTATACTTAGTCTGTCATTCCTCTCGCGCTCAGCCAAGAAAAATCCCACTTATGCCCAATTAAGACTAGCTTCCCCTCCACCAAATTAATTGCTTGTCTCAGTGCCTGTATGCAAGTAATCAGTGGGGGTTGGTCTGGTTTGAAATCTGTGGCCTCATGAACAAAACAGAAAGCCAACTCAAAATGCTCAGAAGTAACAAACAAAACAGCAGGCAAAGCCATTCAAAACACCCAACTAATAGTCTTCTGACTAAAAAGAGCAGTAGACATAAAAAGAAGACCGTACTTAGGAGAAGATCATGCGTGACAAAGAAGACATCATTAAAGCAAGGTGTGTTCTGCACC
Organism: Hypomesus transpacificus; assembly: GCF_021917145.1. Lineage (NCBI taxonomy): Eukaryota > Metazoa > Chordata > Actinopteri > Osmeriformes > Osmeridae > Hypomesus > Hypomesus transpacificus. Next base: position 7,776,218 of record NC_061077.1, read on the forward strand.
TTCAGAATGATGGAATCATGTGACTTGCCCATTCCAAACTCTAAAGATTGGTAAGACAGTATCTGCTTTGTATGCAGGAGTTCTGTAGGCCATCTACTGGGAGACGATCAAAGAGAAGGGAGAAGGGAGTTATCGAGCTAGACTGAGACACATGCAGCATCTGCCAGGGCACAATGCGGAGGCCCTAAAACCTTTACAATGAATGATCTCAATAGCTATACTTTCGGTGGAAAAACAACTATGCGTGGAGTATATTATAAGAGTGAACTGGACTTAGGATGTGTGAACACTGGCTGACCTGCACATGCTTTAACTTGCCTCCAAAGATGGATAGAAGCCCATTGTAGTTGTGTGCTTGTGCGCAACAATGACATCATGTCAAATAGAAGTTGCAGCACTCAGAACAGGTTTTTACCCTCTCAGAATACCCATGTCTCAGGTTCCTTCTGCTCTGGCTTTGAGGAAAGCCTTCCTTATCTTGTCAGAACTCCTTCACAGACAATTTACCGATACTGAGTCCAGATTATCTATTTTTCATGGCTCCTCCCCGCTCTGTGCTCTCCTATCTCTCCATAAATGTCCAATTATCCAACTCCAGCTGCTCTGAAACCTTATCTGCTTCCCCTCCCTGGACGGCTGGGCTAGATGCAACAACTTCCTCTAGAGAAAGCCTCTCTCATTTCCTATTTGTATTTATCTTGTTTCTCTTTTTTTCTTCCTTACAGTAATCTCTCTGTGCTTGCTTGTTTCTGTTGTATTGATCTCTTTATCTTCTGTTTCCTGCCTGGAGATGTAAAATGTAGGTCACATACCATGGCATGGTCATTCCAGAGAGCCTACCATTAGTCGGTTTTACCGTCGCAGGTTGATGTTGTTTTGTGAATGAAATACATTTATGAATCAGCTGAACTTGTCATTGGTTTTGATGACCGTGAGTGACCCTGAACGTCTCCTACTATTTCATGAATACGTCCACTGCTGTTCGACATCTTCTGAATTGAAAAGAGTAAGTAAGCCAACAGCTCTGACAAAGCAATGCCAGAAAAATAGTTAATTTCAGTCCAATTGTCTAAAGGGGCATTAGGTAGCAGCTTCTGCACTGGTCCACTCAACTGTTCCTTTCTGTTGAGACAGTATACAATGTGTGTGTGTGTTTGGGGGAGGGGGGTGGGGGGTTGGCATCACAATGTTACTCAATTTTTAATCAGAGGAAGGGAGCAGAAATGATTCTCATCACATTACTGTCTCCTGGTATTTATTTATTTGTCTTTCTCTTCTACTGGCTTTGCTCTGGAGAGAAGTTTAGTGGGTGGAGAGAATCCATTTGAAATTTGTTTCTTTGATAGTCATTAGAAATATGGATTGTGACAGTCTACAATTAACTCAGTCATCTCCTTTCTCTTCACCAGGCATTATCTGGGGATTCAGCACGTGTAGAACGATAGAACTGCATAGGGTAACCATGGGATTCCTCCCGCTCTCTCTCTCTCTCTCTCTCTCTCTCTCTACATGTCCATGTCATGTAACAATAAATGCTCAGATCTAATATGTGATTGTATTGACTGGACTGACATTATGGGTATGATTGACTGTTCACAAGTTCAAAGTCTACAGCATCGTGGGAATGTTTGGTTTTATTTATTTAGGGAAGAACAAGCATGAATTAGTTCATTAATGGAGTCAGTGAGAGTGATCCAGTCTAAAGACTCTGGATGTGATGTATTAGTCCTCGGTGCCTGAAAAGGCTTCTTGAAGGAGCTTGGCCGATCCCCATCAAGGTGCCTGTCTGTATAGCAGAAGGGAAGAGGAGATGAAGAGATGGGGGGGGGGGGCAAAAGAAGACACACACGAGTGGCTGATATAATGAAGTTATATTTATAGTAGGCTGCCAACGAGCTCTACATTGGATTAGCTGATGAGCATCAGGTGTGTAATGACATGGTAATCATGTGCGTCGACGAGGTGGCAGATGGAAGCTGTGGAGTGGTCTTCTCCTCCCAAACCTCAGTTCAATACACATTGTATTATTAAGATGACTGAGTAAGACAGCAACTCTTTGCTGTGTGTGGCAACAACAGATATGTTGTTACTTGCTGGCTGTTGTATGTGTCATTTGAAAAACATTGTTTTCACTTTTCAAGAAAAAAACTTTTGTTGAGCCAATAAATGGTGTGTCACTGCGCTGCAAATGTGTTGCATTTTTGTCAAGTTGCGGCTGATTGAACATGTTCTTTACATGGCCTTGCACATGTTTACAATAGTAAGTGATTAACTGAATAATGGCACAGGTCTATGGTGGAGAGACAGCCTACAGCATTTAATGTAAGGCATATCCATCTGTTTCCTAAACTAGAGGTGGCAGAGATAAGTGCTAGCTGGCTGTGAATATGATTGAAGCTAAGCCCTTAATTTCAAAGTATGGCACAAACAATGTATTTCCACAACCCTCATGTCACTGTCAAGACATGCAAACACGTGTGTGTGTGTGTGTCTGCAGGCATGCCTCTTCAAGACTTTGAATCTTGAATGGATGTGGTCCAGTCTTGTGTGTGGGTTTATCATCCATCCATTTTCTTTCCATCCAGCTCCTAGAATGCTGGTCTCCAGGGCTCAGGTCCCCAGAGTGGCCCCTCACAGAGAACAGAAGGCTCAGGTCCCCAGAGTGGCCCCTCAAAGAGAACAGAAGGGGTCCAGCTTAGGCTCATCTCCACATTCAATGACCCACACATGCCCATCTGGCCATCGGGCTGGCAGGAGACAGAGGGCAGGGAGAGCAAAGCCCTGTGCAAACATGCTTTTCTAACTGAGGACCGAACCATCTCAGCCCATTAAGTGGAAAATGTATGCAATCCTGCCCGTACACCAATCTACAAGGCAACCTTAGCTGGGTGTCACTGAGACTAAAAATAGGATCTTACTGTATGTTATGAGAAAATGTGAAATGTCTTGAGTGGTTCTAATTCTGGCCTGAGATCCATAAGAAAGTAGATAGCATTGCTTCTTGCTGTGGTCAGAATCCCCAGGAGTTCATTTGTAGGGTATGAAGACTGCTAAACATCTGGTGCTGACATGACCTTGGCATAGTCTGCCATTGCTCCTCTCATGCTGCTGTACAGCTAAGCAAATGTTTTCGATAACCTTTCACATGACAGTTTTCACAGGTTCTTCAAGCTTGTGCTCTGGGCTCCAGGAAGGTAGGGCATCTTGAAATGCACCTCACTGCCTCAAAGCCAGTGTGAGCAGTCAGCACAACTCCACTCTGTCATGTTTTCTCCAACTGTTGGTTGTCAAACCCCCCCCTTATATTCGAGTGACAATTCACCACATTTAAACAAATGGGGCTTTGCTGTTCTTTTACTGCTGAAAAAGCCCTCTCTCTAGTCTCTGGAACGGATCCAATTATTGAGATAAGAGGGGAAATGCAATTTGCCTAAACTTTATAAATCTGTGAGTGAATTATGAAGGGAATCTCACAGTTGTTCCAACTTAGCACATTTTCTAATTTTAAGTGTGACTCTAGAGGGTACTGCACATGTGTTATTGTTGGTTGAATTAATGGAGGATCAGTTCATTACTGATACTCTATTACTGTAACAAAAAGTTAACTGGAGGGTTTTTCAGCAGAATGTAATGTAATGATGAAACCATTGTGTATCATCCTGTCATGTTTTTTAGTAAGATAGTAACAAGTATCCATGACTGCAAGGAGCAAAGCCACCATTTAATGCGTGTTGTTTTTACTGTAATATCAATGGACGATTCATCAAAGATACGATATGTATTTTTTTACATTGTTAGAATTGTAACGTAAGTGTACATGAGTACATTAAGATGAGGTTGCCTCTTCAAAATGTTGATTTATTCTTACATTTATTGGCTTGATGCACTTGCTCCCATCAGACACGGTGGGTTGCTACTGCCATCTCCTGGCAGGAAGTGTCATGTTGTAATTGTAAATTAATGTGCAGTAATTATTTTTTATTTCACAAGATGGCACTATTTTTCCTGTTGAATATGCTGCTCACCCCTTTTGTGTACATGAATTATCCACAAAGATACATGTTTCTAAATCACACACTGTACCTTTGTGCTCCACATTCTGCTGTGCCTAGTGGAATGAGTGAAGGGTAATTTCTGAAACAAAACTGAACTTGTGGGATTTTATTATTTTACAAGGATTGTATTTCTATAGACATAGAGCAGTATCACTTCTGGTCACTATTTAAGTCTTATTCTTTGTTCTCCTACATGTGTTTTCCTCCCATCCCTTTTCCTCCTCTTCTTTTCCCTGTTTCAACGACATTTTGCCTTAACTCATCTGAAGGTTATCAGTTTTCAAGATTAATAGGCCAATAAATCTGTGTCATAAAAATGCCTTATAAGCAGAAAACCTCAGGCATGTCCTCAACACTAGGATATGATCAGAACTTTTCTGCAGACGTCTGATAAATAGAACTGCGTTCCTAGTTCTATCAAAGAAAAATGTGTAGACTGACATAACTTCTTCAAAAATATGTCTTATTCTGTTTTTGTGTGTGTTTTTTTTTACAAAATTCAAATAGAATATCAAATTATTTGCCAGATGCTTGTCACATACTTTCCAGAGAATTCTGTAAATATTAAAATAGAGACATAAAGAACATTTTGTTTTTATGAAGTGTAAAGCAACTAAAAGTTTTTCTGTTTATCATTAGGTTCAAATTCTGCAATACTGCAGCTGATTTACGGCAAACAACCAAATTAGCTTTCAGTAAGGGTAAAATAATACATCACAAAAAATCCTGATTAGGCATGCACCGGTACAGTATGTCTATAACGGGTTAAAAGTCAACAGCAGTTTGCAGCTCTAACTCTAACCTCACACAGCCTCTACACTGGCATTGCAAATTACCAGACTGGCTAATAGCCTCAAGATATACTGGGTTGCTTAGAAGGATACATCATTAGTGTCTTTTAAAATAATTTGACAGTTGGAATGAATGACGGATTCAGAGTATATTATTAGTGAGAAACAATTACCCTCCTTTTACCAGGGAGAGTTTAGTCCAGTGCCACCATGTAGCTAATGAGCATTTGTTATGATCCCAGAAATGATCAGCCCACTTGATGAGAGAGGATTGTGCTCTCCCTGTTCCTCATACAGATACATACCTTCCACGTAGGGAGGGCTACTAAATGGATGCATGTGTCCCTCCATAGGAACATCTGTGTTGATCTGTGTTGGTACTACAAAAAACCTGAGCAGCTTGGACCTGCTGACTGGTCATCATACAGAGGTCGGAATTCTTGTAAAAGTACCAATACAGGCACCACCTAGTCTGCCCAGAGCAGTGCATCTAACACATTGGCAACTGAAAGGTCAGTTCTGCATAGGTTCTCATAAAACTCATACATATTTCATCACATACATTAACCTTCATTCCAAGTACATTATTAATAAGTGCAGGGAGCATGAAAAAGCTTCATCTCCCAGTTTTGACACCACTCCGTCTCCCCCCAATACTGCTGCTCTAAAATAGCCCAGTATGGATTCACACACCAAAACAGCCTGTTTCCTAGACAATTCATGGAATTGTGGCAATCTGATACAAACATCGGATCCATTCTGTTGCTTTTTACCTGGTATTTACTTAAAAAAGGATAGTGAGTGAGTGAGATAAAAAGGCATGATACACTAGCTAACATGACTGGAATCTCACTGACAGTGAGCTCTGACTAAAGTAAAGGAGGGATGTTATGAAACCCATTCTGAAGGCATTCCGAGGCCTTGGCCCATATGAAACACACAATGGCTGACACTCTTTATAAAACACACCCACGTACTTTAATGGGCATTAACATGGGTGGGGTGCACACTGTGGCTTTGTCGATAAAATAAACCTGGAAAAAACGTAATCGGAACTAAATATTAGAAAAAAACCATGACGTTCATGAGGGCTGCTGGCTGAAGTACATTGTAAAGTGTTGATATTTGTGCTTAAAATTGTTTTGTCAATGAAGCATGGGTCTGCAATGCTCACCAGCTGCTAATAGAAATGCTTTTGACCTTTCCAGAGAGAGCCATCATAATAGAGGCCCTTCAATATGAGAATCCTAAAGCTGTGATTAGTCACTGTTATAGATAGATGACCCAGGGAGAGAGGTAGAAGCAAAGAACTCTGTGCTGCCCACCCGAAGTTGTACAGTGGGAGCCCTTCTGTTAAAATAGGACCATAATCTTTCTCATGGGAAAAAAGGCAGCATGGATCTTTAGTTCTCCAACAGAGTGGCTTACACAGCTGGAAGGTAATGTTTTAATACCAGGAAATCATAGGCATTTCCTTTTAAGAGGGCAATAGTTCTGTATTATCAGAAACCTGATGGCAAGATTAATTAACAGGAACACCATGTAACGGCTATTTGGTAAAAGGTTTCTGGTGTAGTCATCATTCACTGAGTTTCTGATACAGCTCAATCTAGTGCTTAAGATACAAAAAACTATTTGATTTTAAAACTGTTTAGGCTAAATAAATGCCTAGCAAATGTTTTAGCTCCTTAAAACCAATACAATAAATATCCATATTCAGTATGAATCTCTAATTTGCATTGTAAAACAGTTTGAATCTCTTGTTTATCAATAGTTCATAATACTACACCAGACTATAACAATAATAACAGGAACATCTATGATTAATGAAATGGAAAATGTGGAAAAAAATATTTTAACATACAGTATGAAGGCCCTGAATGTGATGATCTTGAGTTGAATGTCAATCTGAATTCATTCATTGTATAAACACACTCAAGGACTGCATGTTTCAACTGATTATTGTTTTTCTCGTCTAATAGACTCCTCAAAAAAAGTTCAGAAACGTTTTTTCGGTAGATTATTCCTCCCCTTTAATACCAATTGGTATGTGTTTTATATCGTTGGAAAGCCTGATTAGTCACCTTTACAATGAGGTACAACTTGTAAGGATCGTGCATTCGCGGAATGAGCAACAGCTAACCGTGTGGGTAGCGGCCCGAAAAAAATTCCCTGCAATATTCTTGGGTTGGTATTCACTCTCGTTTTGAGCTTCAAGTGGGATCAGCTTGGGCGTGCTGCATGTGCCAGAGTGACCAACACAATCATGTTGGCTGACTTGCGACAAATCCTGGTTGAGAATGGGATGCCATCCCACAGCAGTGTGTGACCAGGCTGGTGACCAGCATGAGGAGGAGGTGCCAAGCTGTTGTGGCTGCAAATGTATCTTCCACACGCTACTGAGGTCCCTGACAGTGTAAAATGAATTAAGTATAAAAATGGCCAATATGTGTTGTCCAATCCACCAAGCAACTCAAAACAAGAGTGAATACCAACAGAAGAATATTGCAGGGGATTTTGGCACATTTCTTTGGGCCGCTACCCACACGGTTAGCTGTTTTGCTCATTCCACGAATGCATTATCCTTACAAGTTGTACCTCGTTGTAAAGGTGACTAATCAGGCTTTCCAACGATATAACATACAATACCAATGGGTATTATTGAAGAGGAGGAATAATCAACCGAAATAACGTTTCCAAACTTATTTTGAGGAGTTTAATTGTCTGAAGTTAAACCAAAAAAGAGGAACTTGAACAATCTTTGAGGCTTTACCAAATAGTAGTACATCTTTATTAATATATTTTCATAAAACAATTTAAGACTGTATCAAAAATTCAGTAAAAACATTAGATTTTTTTCTGCCATTTTTCCTTACGGTGATATCAGATATGAAACGTACATTATTCACTTGTGGTCTCTTCTTCTCCCATCATATTCTTAACATGATGCAATATTTTCAGTGATGGGCAAGTCAACTCTTTTTGTCCTCCCACAAACGATTACATTGTTTCTGTTCATGACAGATTGATCATAAATCTAGACAGACAATTAAAAATAAAATGATTCTCCCCCCCCCTCCCGTCCTTACTAACTCTATTGATAAAACACTAACGTTATGGAGGATGTTCAGTATCACAGGCACACCATTATGTACACACACCTGTCCCCATGCCTCTTCTGAACCTAGTACAGGCAGCACACTACAAAGACAGTGCAGCAGCATAGAGGCAGAGTAGTGATAATACAGTACTGTACCTTCCCCTTCACACCCACGACAAACTCAGTGTCATGTAGAACATACATCTACTTTCCATTACTGATTCTCCCTCGGCTGCTTAAAACAGCATCTAATTGACCCTGCATTGTGGTGGTGTCAACCCCATGAAGCTTGTTCTGTCCCAAGCATTACCTTAGCAACCCCAGAATCTAGATTTGTTGTTGTGGAGAGCAGGATCAGTGACAGGTTAACACACTGTAAATGTCTTAATTATTATTCCTGTTTTGAAATTCAATTAGGCTACATTAACAACAAGCGTGATCAGTGTACTGCTGCCCGTGTTGATGAAGTAACAGATGACCTTTCAGTCCAGTTGTGTGTTAAAAGAAATAAGAGTGTCCTTGTATGACTACCATTACAATGTTCACTTCTGCAAGACACAAAGAGTAAGGTTTAGTAAGAAATTGCCTAAGTGCAAATTTGCACATGTTATTGTCAAGAGGGAACTAAACATGTGACATAGAGGAAAGATGAATGATTAAAAAAGACCTTAAGATTATCTGTAAAGAAAGGATGGTTTCATGCTTTTAGTTTGGCTTTTTGTCTTATATTCCTCTCTAGAAATAACAGGTGCAAAGTCTTAGTAAACCTAACCCACAGACAGATAAAAGCGATATACTGAATTGGTATAAAGATTAACGCTTTGAGTGAGAGCCTCAAGTCTGTTGTCATGGTGACATTTGCTCCAAGGCCCTCTAGCTTGCAGTCTTTCCTGCTTCTTTATTATGTTCTATACAATAGAAACAGTACATCTTCTCAGATAAAAATGATTCTTCTTGGCAAAAAGAGAAAAAAAAGAAAAAGAAAAGATTACGCAAGAGTCAAAAGCAAAACTGAAGGACAAGAAAAAGAGTGCTAGAGTTACAAACAGTTTCTGCTCAGTTGTCCTGTGCCAGTAGACTTGTACAGTACCGAATAGTATCCACAATGGTCATTTATATGGGTCTAGTTGCCTGCTCCTCTCCAAAGCCATTTTATTGAACAGATATGTAAAATTAATCCTTTCAATCATTTCAAACAAACAACCGTCACCACAGACCTCCTCCTTCCCAGACATAGGCTCCTGTGAGCGTTAGGGAGGCACGTAGGGAGGGGGCGACCTGTACGCCGTCATGTTCTTGGGGCGGGAGCCCTTGCCCTCTATGGGGACGGTGAACGGCGGAGGGGGCTGGTAGGGGGGTGCGTTGGGATCCTCGTCCTGATAGATGGAGTACTCCTCCAGCAGGTCCTGGCTGAGCAAGGTGCTGTGGGGACCCGCCATGTTGGGGTACTCTGGCGGGGGCAGGGGAGGCTTCTCCTCTTGGAGGATAAGGGGTATGCTAGAGGAAGGAGGGGACTTGGAGTCATCCAACTCATCAGCAAAGATGATGGGCACTCCTTTCTTGATGAAAGTGGCCTGCTCCTCAATGGTCATCTTCCCCTTGCGTTTCTTGCGGTAGCAGACCATGGCGATGACTCCGGCTATCAGCAGCAGCGCTGCCACCACCACGGCCGGGATGACTGTGTGCAGGTAGACATCGTCGCTACTCCTACGACCTGTGCCCGGGGTAGGAGTCGCTGTCGGAGGGACAGGGATCGCCACCTCTCTCGGGGGAACAAACGTGTAGCTCTGACACTTGTTGGTGCCATGAACAGAGATGTTGATTGCTTTAAACTCGGGATCCATAGCCTTGGTGAAGGCCAGCTTGGGCCTGCCCTGGGGGTCGGAGATCTTGCTGCTGAGGACAGCAATCTGGTCCTTTGGGCAGGGGTTTTGCTGGAGGCTGTTGTTGGTCCACTCCACCACAATAGAGCCCTTGGTGATGCTCTTCAGAGTGACCGTGCTGCTGTTGCGATCCCCCAACGCGTACGCCAGCTTCCTGGTCAGGAGGATCTTCTTGTGGATGTCATCAGTCAGTGTCTTGGGGTCACCGTGGAACCGGGCAGCGAACACAACGGGGGGTTTGTCGTTGGTGGACCAGCGGTTCACACGTACTTCAAAGGCGTCTATTGTGCTCATGCCTCCCTTGTCAGTGGCCAGCATGAAGTACTCATGTTTGCCCTCGTGCTCCTGCTCAGGCAGGCCGTACAGCAGCTGGATGGTGCTATTGAATTGGATCCAGGAGGTTTCGCTCACCACCTCATTGTCCTTCTTTTTCAAAGTCAAACGCAGCTTGTCTGTGGTGCCGTCCTCTTTGTCAAAGAAAGTGTCTGGGGGAATCTTGACCTCAAAGTAAGTCCCCACCCAGACATTCACCTCATCAATGGCATTGCGGATCTCAGGCTTTCTGTTGTTATAGTCTGGAGGCAGAGACTGAAGGGTAGTGCGTCTGGGTGGCTTGGTGGTTGTAGTTTTAGGTTCTTTTGGGGCTGGAGTGGAGGTTTTGGGCTTTTTGGTTTTCTTTGTAGGTGAAGTCTTAGACCTTCTGGTGGTTTGGGGGGTAGGCAGAGCCGTGGCCTCCACAAACACAGGACGGGTCATGGTGGGTTGGATGGGGATGGTACTGGTGGTCCCTATAACTCTGGTGGGCTGGGGAGGACCCAGTACAGGAGTGTGGGCTATCTGATCCCTCACCCTTATAGTGGGCTTCACTGGCAGAGGCAAAGGTCCACGGACAGGAGGGGCGGAGTGATCAGTGGCCGGGGCAATGGAAGGTGAAGTTGGGGTGGGCACAATGCGAACAGGGGGCTCAGGATGTGTGGTTGGGGGAAGCAATGAGGGCACAGGGGTGGGGGTATTGTACAATTGCCTCCTGACTCGTTTCACCATATGGGGCTTTTTGTTAACAATATGCCAACCGACTACAGGGTAGCCCAGCTTGGCGGACATGGTCCCATCCTTGGCTGGTGATTGGACACTGCTAATGTCAGGGATATTGCTCTGGTCCAATGCGCAACCCAGTTTCCATGACAACAGGGCCCCATTTTCCACCACTTTCTTGGCATTACCAGGTCCAGCCATGAAGGCGGTCATGTCAAACAGACGATTGTTTACCACAGGGACCACTCTCATGTGCTCAAGAGGAATGCCAGAGAACTTTCTCATGCTGGCCAAGAGATTGACTCTCTGCTGGGCATCCATCTTGGTGAGATCAGCATCCAGGATAATGGTTAGGACGGTGACAGGCTCCTCACTGCCACAAGTGAAGGGCTGGTGGCCATTGGCCTCGGATTGGAGGGCCAACAGGGCTGGTTCAGTGTCGGCTCGCTCCTCTGGGTACACCTCGATTGAGAAGACCTCCTTGCTGTGGGCAACTGGGCTGCTGGCAACCCTGTTTCTGTCTTCTCCAGATACAGAGATGTGGAGCACACCTTTGTCCTGCTCCATGGCCAGGCCTCTGAGGGAGCATAACTCTCTTTCCCAATGCAGCCAGGAAGGGAGACTCTCCTTGCCCATTTCAGTTAGCTGGATGAGAAATGAGACACAAAAATAGAATAATTCAAGGAGGAAAAAGTATGCCTAATACATCATAAGGAGGAGGTCATTAGCTGTGCCAATATAGTAAACAAAAAAAAGTAATATAAGATGTAATATAAACAGGAAACCAGACCAAGCTCCTATTCACATCGTGACAGCTGCCTGAGTCATCATTGCCCTGCATTTTGAGATATTACGATAGGACAAGATATCATTCAAAATCACAAAATGGCAATAACACATCTCGACTCATTCATCGAGTCAAAGGGAACAAATTGTACCACAGTCCGTTTCAATCATTAATGATAGAGATAAATTCAATCTGAAAGGTGATGTACATTCTATATTGTTAGGTCAATTTACCTATATGTAGATTTCAGATAAGATATTAACCTAGATCAGGCCAAAAAAATTAACTAGGGCTTAAGTCTTGACAACATGTTTAATGTCAGATTGAATTTATACAAGAAAAATCAAAAAGGCCACATGACCAGGGAATCATAGGAAATAAAAGCAAATACAAGAACATCAAGCAGTTGAGTGATTATGGTTTCATAAAGTTAAGCTTATGAAAAGGCCTTCTATACAGTGACATGAGGCATTGTTTCCTTTGTGGACTATCCACACAGACACAAAGGCTATTTTCTTTCAGGTGTAATAACTGTTCCCAATTCACACACATTTGGGGAAGTGCCAGAAGTGAGAACAATAGGTGTTCAGTCACAAAGTATTAGCAAAATAAGGTAGAAGACAAACCTGCTATTTCTACAAAAATGGGGATTACACAATATAGGTTATCAATCAACATAATCAGAACACATATCAACTCAGCCATATTGGATAAATGTATTCCATGGCAGCAATCTATTTATACAATATAAAGCCATGAGAATACAGATAAACATTACACTTAAAATCCATTGGCATGCAACATAGGTGAGCTATAGGGTCCTATCTAACCAGTACTGGTTGGATAATTTACCTGGTAAAAGGGACAAATGGCCCAATGCATGCACAGTGTGGCATGTTTGCAGTCCATTAAGTTATATCTGTGGGGAGTAGACACTCCCCTACTATACAACCAAATGGTATAAAATGCATGAAGAAATCTGTCACCCTATCAGAGCTTACCTGGATGTTACAGCTGCCATTGCCTGGCCTGGGTGGAAGCCTCATCTGAAACACCTGGCCGACCACAGCAGAGGAGTCTGGGATGCCCGTGGAAGCTCCTTCGGTGGGTACAAAGGATTCTGGAGCAGTAGTTGGAGGGCCCTTTGTAACAGACGCTGTGGCCTGCAGCTCTGACAGCACAGAGGAGTGCATGGAGGCCTCCAGATCCATGGTTATGATCTCCCCCAGGGTCTCCTCTGGGCTGCCACGCACACTAGACGGGGCCAGGGCTACCAGGATCACCAACACCAGAGAGATAGTTCTGCCTGGAGGTGGCCTGCTTCTCCCTGCATCCCCACAGCCTCTGTCTGTCTGTCTACAGTGCATGATGGTAGGCCTTTGTGTTCCCCGCCTCCTGTCTTAAAACAACGTCAGGGCCCACATGCACCGGCGTCAGGATGGTGAGCTGGATCCTCTGGCTGAAGGGCTGAGCTCAGATGTAACACTGTTTCACTTTGTTCTTCCCCTGTCGTCTCCCCCTGTCATCCATGAAGAGTGCGTTGGCAGCTTGTCAAACAGCAACTGGAGAGAGAGACAATTCATGTAAGAATCTGATATGGTTAATGAACAAACTCATCAAACCTCATTGGAACTTGACTAAAGGAATTTCACGCTTGTGATAGAAAGGACCATTTTCAGCTCTGTAAAACACCATCATGCACATTCTCAATAGGCAATGTGTTTGGTGATTTTCACAGTATTGGAGAAAGACTTTGCCTACCAAAATTCTTTAATGCAATGGCCCATGAACTAAATATCAATGACAACATAACAAAAAGCTTTTAGAAAAGCAAGTCATTTTAATGTCCTACATTGTCAAGAGGTGTTATAATTGATCTTACAAGTGAACGTTTTCAATAGCACCATTGAACTAGCCTAATCAGTCAGATACGCTACAATAGTCTGCTAAAAGCCAGTGATCATTTTACAAGTTATAGAAAACAAACTTTCAGGATTCAGAAACAGACTACAAACATCTGAAGATTATGCGTTGCAAAAATCATTAGTAAAGAGGGTATGTTGATCGCCAACTGATCTAACCTTTGCATGTCAGATTCTTGTGAGATGGAATGAGTCAAAGGTCATTTGTCTTGGTTGTAAGTTTTAATTAGGTGCCCTGGGGGTGGGAATTAGAGTCTCTACTGTGCTGACCCAGCCAACCCCAATCCTGTAGCACTGAGAGACGGCCAGAGCAGGGACGGACAGTTGCCTGGAATTTTAATGCAGGCCATGACGTCAGCTCATAAAGACCAATACTGTGTCTGACAACTCTTTAGGGGTTTGCTTTCTTCTCCCCTTTTCCTTCAGTACAGACAGAGACCTCTCAACTGGAGCCAAAACAACCTCTCTCTCATCTCCTATCAGATAAATGATCAGAGAGGAACAGGCACAAGGAGGGGGAGCTACAGTAGTGGGCACTTAAACAACAATGAGTATCCTATTGCAGTTTTCATATGTGTGGAAAACCACATCCATGTACAGTATTTTGAGGAAGGAAAGTTGTCTGTCCACTTACATAGATAATCTACGATCGGATTAGGGGAAACAATATCAAAGGTTAATCACCACCATGGTGTTTTTTTATTTTTTTATTGTTCTTTGTTCCATGATACACAAATATTCATTCTCCCTCTATCAAAAGCTCTCATACATATCCTTGACAACTCAACTGGTGAGGCATTTCTCTCTCCTTTGAAACAACTGGCAACATCCTTCAGATAGAGTATTGAAACGTAAGGGGGTGGGGGTGGGTCAGGGTCTCCACTGTGCTGCCGAGCCAACGCTGCTCAGAGGCCAAATGCTGTCATCACATTCCTTTCGCGATCAGACAAGATCGATCGGGGAGCGTCAACTTAAATGCTAAGGCAGCAGATCATCTGAAGTTAAGTCAAAGTGTTTTTTAGAGAAACATTGCAAAGAAAGTCACCATGCACTCAAAAATTGTATCTGGGTGTTGAACACAATGAACATTTTATATTTGTATTATAATGAAAAACCTGTGGACTGTCCTATTTTGTCATCTCTGCAGGCCCACGTCCCACTTCTAAATTTTCTGCAATACAAAGGGAGATACATTTTGTGCAAGGGTAGACCACTTACAGAAGCTAGTTATGGTCTTTCTGCCATAGAAGGGCATTGTTATGACTGGATCCCCAACTGAGTATGCTGGAATGTTCAATTAAACCTTATCCAGAGGGTTCCTTTGCTTCACACTATCTTGTACTAATATTCTGTGCTGGATACAGAAATTGAACCATCTTCAATACAGGGCTTTTTTTTTTTATACCATGTCGGTAAAAATGTCTAAGTATTGGCTACTTTACAGACAGTCGCCCCCATTAACTCATGTAATTTGGAGTAGGCTCACCCAGCTGGCTATTTTCTAAACCCACCATGTCCTCTTTAATAGAATTCCTTAGCTTATTTCCATGCCAAAAAATAAGCCTAAATATTATTTGTAAACCATTTGTTTGTCCGTTAGATGGCTCTGACTTTTCTACACAATCTTTCGGACTTTTCTACACAATCCTTCTAAGACAAAACAATCAACAAGTTTGGAAAAGGCTCGAGTCATCCTTTATCAATTCATACCCTATGTTAGCCACATTAAAATCAGCAAAACTAGATTTCAATGTACGATAACATAAGCTTTAGTTCCATAAACCCACCCTATGATTCTGATATTAAGGTTATATATAGATATATAGTTACATTTTCCAGACCTGCATTTTTATGCTGCTTCTTTAAGACACTGTACAAGGCCATGCTTGAATCCAGGCAAAGGCAAGTCATACATCGAACCACATGGTTTGTAGTACATGGTCCATAGAGTCATTTAATTACCTGAAAGGCACCTTACACTACTCAACAAGTAAAAGTATGTTGTGTCTCAAAAGAATGCTATTCACTGTGGCCTAGATTCCATCATGCTCCAATTTCCTTAACATGATTCAATACAAAAAATTGTTGCATGGTAGCATGGTTGAAGGGTAGGTTCACTTCCCTAAACACGTGATGTGTTTGTACCTTCGACAACGCTTCAGTAACAATATGTTCAAATGTATTAGGAGATTCTGAAGTCTGAACAGATTCCATGCAAATTATATAAGTTTCACTCTCCTTTTGGCCAAGATGGCAAACTCAATGCATCCACGCTTGCCCCCCACCCACAACTGACCTGCAACCTGGTCTACAATGTTCATTGACATACTGGAAATATGTCTACTATGTATCGAGAATCATGAAATGCGTCATTTCCCCTTCCAATTCTCTGATATTTAAGCTGTACAGTAGGCAATAATTTTAAACCATCAAAAATAAATTAGTCCTCAAATGCACAGTGGCATTCAAGACAAATTGAATTGACGTATCCCACATCCAGCAGCCACTGGAAAGCACATGAGCTGAATATTAAACATATCCCAGACTTGCTTGCTTTGCAATCGGAATTGTTGATTGGGGAAACAAAGAGGACATCCAAACCCAAAACATTGCACAACACCACCCTGACAACCCAAGTAAAGACCAAATAAAGATAACGTCACACGATAGTCTGCCTTCTACCTTAAATGCTCATATTGCACAGCCGATACTGGCTGCAAACTGACCTTCATTTAAAAATGATTTTGCTTATTTGCTGAATATGCAGAAAAAAGTAGCTCACCTGGTAATATCTGCTTTTACCCAATGTGTTGTGTAATTAAAAGGCACATCCACCTAACGTCGTGGCTACCAACAAGAAGTGATGGAATGGTGTGAGAAAACTGATTTGCTAACAGCTAGCTACCCGGCTATCACAGTTCAAATAAATAATTGTCCCATTAGCTAGTGCTGTGTAGCTAGCTACATGAAAATAAGCGCGCGCTAAAAATGATCATTATGCTGCCCCCAACGTATCATTATGCATACGTTTTTATTTTCCAGTCACTCACGCAATATTGCAAATAGTCAATGTCACCGTTCATATTTTAAGGAACAGCATTGGTTGCTACCTAGCTCGAAAGACATGCTGAGGCTACAGCTAACTTGCTAGCAATAATAGCACAGAAATCTCAAGATAGCGACTGCAAGGTTCTCTACTTGCTGAGGCAGTGGGCCCAATTGGTTGAGTGACAGTAGCTAGCAAGATAAAATGCCCATTGTAATATATCGGCCGTCTAGAATACGCCAACAGCAAAGGAATAACATATAATACACTACGCTTATTATAATTGTGTTTCTTTACGCCACAGATTATTGGGCATTTCTTATTTGAACCCCCTAGCCGCGACACCCCGCATCCCGTGGCTTTCACTCTCGAAATGCACCTGTTCTAGGAAAATTGGAAAACTGTCCGGGTTAGCTGGCGCTAGTAGGCTAGTGCTCTTGTTCTAGCCTCGCGCATTCAAACCAATCTCTAGACAAATGTTTTTGCTAACATGTGTATAGTTCAAAGACACCATGCAGTTATTATAACATACGTACGCTTTAACTATTCTCTTCCGAATGCATCCATTTCGTGGAATGTCGACTGCGAAAAACCAAAGAATGACTGTTGTTAACCTTCCGTAGAGAAGATGCAGTAGTCTCGACTAATCGAGTGTTGTAGCTTGCTGCTTGGCGATGGTGATGAAATGAAATACCTATTTTAGGTCAGTTGTGACCCAACCATTTAGCAGAGCAAATACGATATAATAAAATAAGGTGTTTGAAACAGAGGACAGTAGATGTTAACATGCAGAAAACTGACCTTGTTAATGTATGTCTCCTCTTCGCTCTAAATGTAATAAATATCCATCGTTTGATATCTTAAAATGTAGGCTACTGATATGGCAAGGAGAATAGCCTAAGCAAAGTCACTATATCCTGGGCAGAAAGGTCTTACTGCTACTTTCTGCTCTCTGTCCTTACGCCTTGTCTACAGGTAGCAAGGAGTGTCAAATCTTTTTTCCTCCTAGTGTTCGACTCCGCCTCGATCGGGGCTCGCACCCTGTTTATTTTGACGGATGCACAGGTGCATTGATATTAGAGCAACTGAAAATTATAAATACAGAAACCCAACCGTGTAAGCCTTCTAAGATATTACAAGATTAACACTGAGGGTTTCTGTTGTATGAGGACAATAACATTTCCCCATTACAATTTGCCAAAGACCAACCACATGTTTATAATAAACGATCATATTTATCTGCAGAATTTATATTTGTAAATGTCACGCACAACCTTAGTTATTGAAGATTTTCCTTTCACTAAACATTCACAATATGTATACATTGTTTTATAATTGAATGGAAGGCATACCTCAACTCTGAATAATTATAAGCAAGAAGTCAAACTGAACCCTGTGTTTTTGTTGTATTACAAGTTCAAAGTATATCCCCTGCACATGTTTTAATTTAGAAATGTATCAAAGTGTGCCAGCCTCTTCTGTCATTGATGGTGGAAAAGTAAGATATTGAACCAAAAACATAAACTTTACCCTCATCCAATGTGCCTGCCAAACCTAAAATAAGTTTCAGTAGGCTATACAAAATGAATGGCAAAGATGTGTGATGACAAATAAGTTGATTTGGTTTCAAATTAGCTTAGAAATGAGCACAACATACGCATTGTTTGACTATGGGTCAGAATCTGTCAGAGAAAGAGAGGTTGATAATTAAGTCCAAAGGTTATGTTTGTTTTTGAACAACATGTTGAAATATTGACAAAGGTATGGTAAAGATTTCAGTTTGTGCAAAGGGCACTCTTGTTCTCAAACTTACGTTTTCAATAGTTGCTCATCTTCACTAAGAACATTTTCTAAATCAGATCTGGTCATTCCCCTCACGTCAGTATATCAAGACATTGATTAAGATTATCTGATTACACGCTTGAAAATTGGTCAGTAGTCAAATAAAAGAATCAGCAAAAAACACTCATTGGTTTAGAGAACTATGTGTCATATAGTGCAAACACATGGCTGTTGAAACTGTAGAATTAGAAGGGAAATGCCTGTGGTGTTCCTTGATAGTTGTTTAGGTCATGTGAACTGTTATCCCACACTTTCTGCTTAATGGATGCCAGTACACTGTACAGATATACCTCTAACCGTCAATGAACTCCTGAGAGCTCTTGAATCTGAAACGGTTCTCATTACGTACATGTCAGTTAAGTTATTAACAAAAAAACATGTATGAAGAATGCATGACTTCCAAGTATTTAACACATTGGACAACGCCTCAAATGTCAAAGAGAGCAGTCCTCATGCATGCTTGATCCTGACCAACACCAAACCAGGCCAGCTGTGGTTTCATGGTTGTCCAAGTGACGGATCTGATTTATTTGTTTTTAGGTGTACATTTCCATATTCTGTTATTCACTGGCATTTGTAAATCCTATTAAGATTGAATTATTATATCCGGAATTCATTTTCTCTCTTTTTTTAAATACATGGAACAGGTACATATACAACGGTGGAACTGACAGTTATAACTTATGAGTTTAGAGAAGCCTTCGTGAGCTGATTTGAGTGACTGCCTGTCTTAGCTAGCACATTGTTCTCCTTTTAGATAAGACATCAACTCTATTGGGAACAATGCTTGACAGAGAAAAGGGATGTTTTGGGCATAATGACATCTTCCAGACAGGCAGCGTACCTTCCCCTAAAGCTATGACAGCACATTCAAAATATATCCACCATTCAGAGACAGCATCATCCACACAAGCCAAACAAACAACTTGAAATGTCAAATTGTGTTGTCACTTATCCAGAACTATGATGGATTTCATCAAACAACAATTATTCATTACAGTACTTTAATGACCAGATTATAGCGCACAAAACTTGAAAACATCTTCAGACCATACTGTATGTGAATGGCACTGAAAAATTGACAGCATCCTCATTCTTATGATGAAAGGGTTTTCAAAAGACTAATTACTTTTTGTAGATGGGTATGAATGTGATTTTTAGATTTTACAGTACACATAATCAAATGGCTGTGAGAGACACCCACTATAACTTCCATTACAGTATACAGTATCAGTCAAAGGTTTGGTTTGAATGGGAAAATGTGTCCATACTTTTGACTGGTACTGTATGTACGTATCATATACTATAACTATGGCTACACAGTAGAGGTTATGTGGCACAAGGTTTTTGGGTATCCAGAAGAAGAAAAGTATCCTGAATGTGTAGTTGTTTAATTTGTAGTCTGAAGTTGACAAAACTTGCATTCAAAAACATGTTTGTGTGGATTTTTCTGGGAAACGTTAGTCATCCAGCAAATGCTTTGCCTCAAGATGTCTGTGGATAAGTGAGCCATGTTTTTTATAGACTCTGATTGTATTTCACATATCTTCAACCCCTTTTACTCTCTCTCTTTCTCGCCTACACATAGGCACACTCTCTCTCTCTCTCCTTCCATGTGATCGTATAGATCAATCTGACTCTTGATGTGTGAGTACAGAGCGAGAAGGGAAGAGGATTAGGAATCAGCTGACTCCCCACATTTTCTTCCCGGTGACTTAATGGAAGGGTTAGAAGGAGTGGAGATTGGCGGGGGTTGTAGGAAGTCAGACCCTCATTGGAGCCAATCTCTGCCCATGCTCTCAAAGTGGTAGATTACTCCAGACAGGCCACCCACAAGCTACCTTCAGTCAACAATGTCAGAAAAAGAACTCCCCTCACATCCAACTGAATGATTCTCTCTCCCTCTTTGCATTGTTGAGTTTTACTTTATGGCTAAATCAACAAGCCAGCTAAACTGTGGTAGTGTACAGTGTTAGACATCCATTTTACACAGGAAATACAGGTACACAGTATTGCATGTGGCAGTATGAGTTTGTACTTTCCGTGGTTTTCATTATGCTGTTATTTGTTATGGTGGACAAATAAAAGTACAGGAGGATTAAGGAGATTTCTACACCACAGAGCTTAAAGACTCTGGTTCTTGTTTGCACCTGCCCCAATTCGTGCTTTTAAATCTTAGTTCAAAAATTTGATTATCCAAGAAGGGTCCGTAACCTGTGTTTTCCGTAACAGACTCTGAGCAGTCCTTTCATGAACATTCCTTTTGTTTGAATTGTATTCTTGAAGCAACACCTTTATCTCATACCATTTACACACATTTCTGTGTAAATTAAAATTGTCCAAGTCTTGCTGGGGCAAGTTAGCTGATAATTCTCAAATTACGCTACACGATGAATCCACCATCAGAGACCCCACAGGCAATTACAGGGGATTGGTCATTAGCTGTGCTGTACATTAGACCAGTGGCTGAGAGGTCTCTCCATTATCGGGTAAACACTCCTCAACAGCAGCCATGTGCATTTCCAATCATGTTAAACGGGAGGCTGTAGAAACCCCCCCTAATGGCTTCTGTGAGTTGGGTAATAGTGTTTGTTATCAGAGACAAACGGGCCCAATGATTCTGGAATACATCAAGAGGACATCAGCAAACGCAGAGATCAGCTAAGGGAATGGCCAATGTGTGACCCCAATGAAAAACACAGAAATCGAAATCCTCTTGTACAGCGATGACTAAATAGATCCTCTAAAACTCCTAAATGGCTACTGTAACTCTGCTTCAGTTACATGGAAGACCAATAACTGACCAAAACAGCAATATACCCAAGAATGATATAGTATGAATGTTATATTTTGTGGGCATTCAGTGGTGCTTGTCGGCCCACAAAAAGATGCTGTTGCAGTACTACACTAGCCTGACAGAGCTAAGAGGCAAAGTCATACAGTATGTGCAGACATTCTGTAACATTTTGCTTCATAGTAACAGTAACATTTGTTTATTTTTTCATGTATTGAATGCAAATATTTCCCTATGAATTAATTAATTAATAAATAAATAACAAATGAACACAGATGATCACTGGGTTGGATGACATCACATTACCCACACTCTCTAAACAGAACATAGATCCTTTTATGAGCTGTTTATCTTAGTTTCCCACATACCTAGCTATTGTAGTTGTGCTCTACTCCAACATGATGTCCCATGCCTGTCAGATGTAACCTTGTGTTCTCTTCAGTCACCTTTCTGTTTTCGATAATGATCACCTAGAGCTGGTCACTGTGTTCTCTCTTGGTCTCCTTAGAGACCAAGAGATTTATTAACTCCAGAGCATGCACAGAGGCCAAGGAATGTGCTCCAGTTTCCGCCATTGGATCTGACCGTGACTGGCACTCACAGTTAACGTGGCAAGCAGTCCTCTCTTGTTACGTCTGTATGTGCTGGCCTGTGTGTTGCACCAGTTCTTTAAGTCGCTCTGTGGCCCAGGGCTTAGATACATGGTGACTGGGACATGGGAATGTGCAGCCAGAGCCTGTAGCTGGGGTCCCAGGTGTGCATTTAACACTACCTATCAATTTCAGCCTGGGGTGAGAGAGGCTACAGCCAGATCAAATCAGGAGTCAGAGCTTCAGGATGTGTTTCTGCCCGGCTGATTGCCTGGCTGGTCACGTGCAGCCAGAACAGAGTGAGATGGAATGAGTCACTGGCAACGGCAACCACCGCAACAAATCCATCCAGGTGATGTGTGGGAGAGCACGGATGTGGCGGAGACGTCAGGGCATATCACTTATTATTCCATGTGACAATCATATCTATGATAAAAGCTGAATAGAGGACAAGAGAAAAAACAACCTTTCAAGAAATTCAATGTCAGTGTCTGAAGATGAAGCCGCCCATTACTTGCCTCCTCGTATCAGCCCACCTCTTGGTCCAAGGCTGTCAGTCTGTGTGTCTGTCCGTGCTCACTTGGCTACTATCACACAGTGGTGCTCTCTGTGAGAAAGAGGCCACGCTGCTGAAACCCTGGTGTTCATGCCAAAGTCCTGGGATCCAAATCCATCGACACCGTCTCATTTAACAGATAAGAAGCTAATCTCCAGAGTGAGTAGACAGAGAGACCTTCAGAGACAAAGTCTCTCTTGTCGCTTCCTCTTCTTTCTACACATTCCTCGAATGTGTACAGACATGTGCAGACAAACAAAGATTTGGGCAATCTCACCTCCCCTACCTCATCATGTTTTTATACCACTGAACTCATGTTACATGTTTAAAACAGGATATTTTTTTATTTTTACCATCGGACTGTACTGAATGCATTCAGTTTATTGTTTAGAAGGTTAACTACACAGACAGCCTTTCTTAATTGTAGGCTTCAATATCAAGAGGCTGTTTTTGTGGCCTGCCAGTTCACAAGACCAGGTACAATACTGTATCAAGAGTCATACTGTATCACCCACACACCACATAATGAAATATCTAACAGACTTAAACCAGGGTGATGGAGTTCAATTTCCTTTTGAGAACTGAAAGCCAGTCATTGAATATTAAACAACAGGTGCCCCCCAAATCATCATTCCAAAGGCTGTTTTTCAAATTTGTCCTTATAATCTACACAAAAAGAATCAGAGCAGACCAGAATGGTATGGGCTCTTTCAAATTCATCTTACAACATAAAAATATACAAAAGTATTGCTAGTAATTGGTGATTGCAGTTTAGTAAATTGAGTAAACAGTCATTTCATATAGGATAAAACAACATTTCTATTTTCTTTGGAAATATGTTCAACTTTATCCTACTTGTTAGTATTATCTTATTTCCCCTGGCGTGCCTTCTTGTTCATGAATGCACAGCCTTCCCACACTTTTCACTACACTTATCTGATTGAGTTCCTGTCCTGGGGCACTTTCCAACCACAACACTAGAAACCTGCATTCAGAGTACTGCCCTGCTCTGCATTTCTGTGCACCTGTGGATGATACTGTCTCAAAGGGTGTCTGGTAGAAAGTCTGAGACACATCGCCTGCAGGAACCCTCACTTCTGTTATGACCTCATCTCTTATCATAGAGGGGTTAGTGAGGAAGGTGAGGAAGGTCTTGAACATGAAGTAATCTTTTGAAACTTGAATAAAAAGAAACAAGAAATATCTGAATCTGAAACTGAAATCACCCTTTGAGACAGAGCAATGGAAGAATGAACCATTTATTGTGTACTGAGTGTACCGAAACTGCAGACATGCATCAATCCACACTTCAGCCCTGCCTTGACATAAACCATGACTGACACTATGGCCAGCAATATATATCAAATCTAAAGGGCGTGCGTCTTAGTGTCAGTATGTCATCTCACTTTAAGCCTTACTTCAGACCAGAACATCCATTTACTTTTCCTCTCTGAACAGGATTCAGAAAGAAACTGGGACATGCCATCGAATAAAGCTTTGTTTCTCTGTCCTAAAGGAAGGTGGATGTTATGAAATAAAAGAGAACATTTTTGTTTGCTGAATACATGCATACATATAGGATTCATGCCATGTCCTTGGATGGAAGATGCTACAATCTCATTCTATTGTCACCTCTCCCACAAACATAAAAATAAGAAAGGATTCCGTCCGATTTTACTTTCATGGGCAATTTCTAATATTTTCTCTATCAAGTGCTTTCTGTGGATTCAAGCACAAATAGTTCATATCCGTTTTGCCCAGTTATCAGGACAGCATTGTTGATTGAAAAAAGAAAAGTTCAATGGGAGACAAAATAAACTTTGTGTCATGGTGTCAAATAAATGGCTGTGAAGTGAACTGTTATTTTTAACTGTTTTTGTTATACTTAAATACTACTTTCTAGATCCCTAAGGGGAAATTGTGCCATTGCAGCAGCAAGATTAAAAACAGGCTGCCAATACAAAATACACAGGGCTGTACACAAGGTAACACACAGGATTAAATCAGAGGGAAGTACACGTGTATTCAAATCAATTTACACACAGGTGAAACAGGTGATACAGCTTACAATGAACGTAACGGTCCTTCGTCCTCTGGAAATTCACAAGCACCTCCTTTGTCTTGGAGATGTTGAGCAGCATGTAGTTCTTCTTGCACCACCGAACAAAGTCATCCACCCGGCCCCTGTACTCATCCTCACAACCGACCCTGATACACTCCACAATGGCAGTGTCATCAGAGAACTTCTGCTGATGACAGATCCAGAATGTGAGGTGCACACAGCAAACAGGAGTGGGGACAGTACTGTACCTTGGGGAGCCCCTGTGCTGCTCCCCACTCTGCCGGGAACACAGCCCAGCAGCCACCTAACAGTGGTCTTCCCGACAGATGGTTGACAACCCAGGAGACCAAAGGGACTTCCACCTGCGTCTGCCTCATCTAATCCCCCAGTAGCCGAGGCTGTGTGGTGTTGGAGGCACTGGAGAAGTAAAAAAAAAGATGATCCTAATAGTGCCCCCAGCTCCATTCAGGTGGGAGTCTAACCACAGGAGCAGATAGATGATGATGTAACATGATGGAAGATAGCGAAGGTGAATTGCGGAGAGTCCATGAACTTCATGGACCCCTAGGGGGTCTGAGGTGTGAAATGACTAGCCTCGCCAGGGTCTTCATGACATGTGATGTCAGCGTGTAGTCATTAAAGACAGTGGGGGGATCCTTCTTGGGTAACAAGACCAGACAGAAAGTGTTCCACATTACAGTGACCATTTCAAGGCCCATTCCAAGCACAGGCTGAATGAACACTGGAGTACCCCACACATCTGAGCAGTGCAGGTCTATAGAAAGCAACTAATGATAAAGGACAAACAGTAATATAACATGATGTAGGAGTCCTTTGTTCCAAACTTAAAACTACATCTAACATTAGTATACCAACATGTCCTGTCTCTCTCTTCCGTTATTTATTTTCATAAACTTACTTCAAAGCAGGGCCCTGTATTGTAAAGGGAAAACACATACTATAAATAATCTATACTTGACCTTTCTTTCTACATGAAACATGCTAAGCTACTGCATCTAACAAGGCCAAAGGGTGGCCAACACATATGGATTTGTAGCTGTATGCTTGTGTGTGTACGGATGTGTGTAAAAGCGATTTGCAATCAAGTGCAAAATTCCCATCACATGATGGAGAAAAACACAGCATCATCTGAATGCTGGATACCCATGGTTGAGATGTGAACATCAAAACAAAGAGTTAACATGCCAACTGTGCTTGAGAGACATTCAAGGTCTAACTCTTCTCGGAGTTTCAAGAGGCCTCCAACTTCCGCAGAAGTGAGAGTTTAAAAGAAACCATCAGGTCTGACATATTAGGGAATTGACAAAATGGCAACATCGGCCCCCCCTTTCCTCTTCACAAGCTAAGGTCCAAACATTTTGTTACGGTGTTAAAAAAGTGTTTCAAACTATGTAATTTACTACTGCACAGCAACTTGGATATCTAATCCATCAGAATCAGAATCAGAAGTATTTTATTCGCCATGAATGTTTGCACAAACAAGGAATTTACTGTGGCAGGGAGGTGCATACATTGAACATATAGTAATATTGCCCATACATCAGTAAATGTATGGGCTATAATGTGCCAATCTGCAATCAACGCCCAATCTCAGTGCTTGTTTTGAGAACCAAACAAGACTCAGATAAATAAAACACATTTCATTGCAGCTGAATCCATTCTTTTCTCTGTAATTTTCTCAGTCTATCAGTCTTTTTTTCTCACCCTCCTTTTACGTAACATAAACATACACAAGTACACACACACACACTAACACACACACAGACAAACCATTTTACAGTCAACCATAGAGGGGGATACATTTGATAAAGTGCTCTGTCACAATTCCACAGAGAGTAGACCAATGTCAACACATCCAGCTGTCATATTTTAGTGTAGGTTTGTGTGTGTGTGTGGGTGTGTGTGCATGTGTGTGTGTGTGTGTGTGTCTGTGTGTGTGTGTGTAAGAGAGAGAGAGAGAGAGAGAGAGAGAGAGAGAGAGAGAGAGAGAGAGAGAGAGAGAGAGAGAGAGAGAGAGAGAGAGAGAGAGAGAGAGAGAAAGAGAGAGAGAGAGAGAGAGAGTGAATGAGTGAGTGCTTATGTGTATGCCTAAATTGGAACATATGTGTGTATTTGATTGTGTGCGGGTGTCAGTGTGGGTATGTGTGGGTGTCAGTGTTTCTGAGTGTATTTCAGTCTAACCAGCAGTAGTGTCTCAGTACAGCAGCAATCCCTCATCCTTATTGAAGACTGTCTCATTTCCGGCTCTACATTTCAGCTGTTGTACAACTGCATCTACTTGACCAATACACAGCAGCCATCAAACAACCTTAGTCCAGTGATGGTGTCAACAACACCCTCTGTTTTTCACAATGCACATTTTCTCTTTCTATTCAGGAGATAAGAAATCAAACAGCACCTCCTACAGTCGAAGAAAGTTATTATCGGCACATACAGTACAGCTATTATCTAATGTTGTAAAATCTTGGAAAAGACACTTGGTAATCAGAACTGTGCAGTCATTTTGAATCCTCCTTTGCAGTAGGTGTGTGCTTTTGAGTTGTATTGTCTGAACTGTAATCATACATATATCAGCAGTTGTATGACACTAATTGAGTTGATAATGACCATCCTTGTCAATGTGATACATGAATATTGTGAGGTCAAAATAACATGGTGGTTAGTTGTGGTTTAGGGTGGCATGTTTTCAAAAGAGGAACATAGCAATTCACTTTGACTTACTGCGCAAATGATTTATCCATGTTGTCAACTGTGTTGAAATGTTTATACCATCATTATAAAACAACCAGTATATTTACAATTTAACAAGACACTGTATCACAACATGGACTGAATAAGCTTTACTCATGATCAACATATGGCACAACATTATTATTGCTTCATACACACAGTGCAACACTCATTCAATGGACCTGAATCACTGAATCACCTGAGTGACAATTGGGATGATTGGTTCAACAAATTAAGCTGTCATCCATTAAATTACACATGCAAGCCTAAAGCGTGCTTTCGAGCCTGCCA
Organism: Hypomesus transpacificus; assembly: GCF_021917145.1. Classification (NCBI taxonomy): domain Eukaryota; kingdom Metazoa; phylum Chordata; class Actinopteri; order Osmeriformes; family Osmeridae; genus Hypomesus; species Hypomesus transpacificus. The sequence goes on from NC_061077.1 coordinate 7,803,723, forward strand.
TGAAAACATTACTGAACCCAATAAGAAAGGTCAACATTCATCACAGCCTTGGTATTAGCGCAGTAGAAAAAATAAAACTATTTGCTAAACCCATTGAATTACACAGTGTTGGGCTAAACAATGGATCATGCAGTAAAAACAGTCATGGTAATATTGAATGCAAAGTCAGATGAACAGTTTGTTTAAAGAGCAGTGTGGGTCAGGGCCATGGGGTTCACTATACATGGGTGAGACATCCCACCCACTTTTTCAAAATGGCGTCTCCCACACTTCTATATTAAAACTATTTTTAATGGCCGCATCCTTAGTTATATAAAAAAACAAGTTGTCCCTCCCACCTTTTAAAACACACCTACGTCCCTAGTGTGGATCAAGCATCATTTGATGTCGGCTCAGATGATTTGAGTCAACCAGACACAGTCAACAGGGCATTAGGGTTATACAGGTTACTCCTTAGGGGAGTGACATGTTTCTGCCTTCATGATTCATTCATGATTCACTAGATGGCAGTATATAAGAGCAAGTTACAATACCATGATGTTCTCTAAGTGGGGCTTCAAAAAAAAGCTTTTATAGTCATTTCTTGCACAAAGTTTAATTTCCCAAATGGCCTTTACAGGAATGAAAAGTTAAATATTTATTCAGATAGGCCTAGACAATGATAAATGCATAATTTCATTGGAATTTCTATTGATCTATTCTGGTTTACAAGATGTGGAACTGCAAAAGAATAACGATCACAATATTCAAAGAGACAGTTTTGTACTTTGTCATGTCACATTGTTGGCATATTGATGTTCAACAAGTTATGAAAATTCAACAGAGCTGATTTTAAATTAGCTGAATGAGCCACATTATGTGAATAACCTTTCCTAATAATGTACCTGACCATTTCATGTTGCTTAGAAAAATGTGTAACATTTACCCAGTTAACCATCTCACATGCTCCATTTGCTAATTGACAGGAGAAGTGTAGAGGATCCATGTGATGTGCCCAAATGCAGAGGTCCCGCGGGGACACATCTCACCGGGGGGCAGCAGAACGGACAAGACAGTGAACGATCGTTTGGTATAGCCTGCTGGCATTATCTCGACAGACATACTCTCGACTTGGAAAACCATAGTGATCCGACTGGGCTGGTGGTCGGTCATTCGTTTTAAACTGTTAGCCTCACACCTCATCAAGCCTCCTCCAATCTTAATGTGCTTCGCAATAGCCCCTGCCTATTCTTCCCGTCTGACACCCAAGGAGGAGAATTACGTTGCAACGCAGTGGACTCTTGTGGATACAGAATCTAAACATTATTGAATATATTCATGCGGATTCTTTTAAAGAAATTGTGGGACTCCTGCTGGTACCAGGTAAGTGACAGTTGGTTGGCTATGTTACACAATTTGCTTGAAAATCGCGTCTTTAACTTGAAATTGCTTCCGTGCAGGCTTGTGCTTCTTAACCGTTGGGAACTATTTTAATTAACGGCGCTGTTCTTTTTTAGACCGAATTAAAGCTTATGTGAATTAAAATGCACAGCAGACAGTGTGGAATCAATACTATGTTATTGAATAAACTGTGAAATGGGGCTTCCCTTATAAGAAAATGACAGACACCTACACTTATCAGCCTATACAGACATTTTTCCTTGGTGTGCTATTCATATTGCTTTTGTGTGAATGTAATGGTCGACTTTATAATGTTTCATTTTATATTTTTAACTTTTAGAATTGTATTGATAGCCAGTCAAAATGTCTCCATTGATGCAAAATCGAAACAAGCTATTTCGTTTCCTATAGCTATACTAATAGCATATGGCAGTGCCCCGACAGATGCCCACGGAGAACAACAGCAGTAGTTTACTGGTGTTGAGGTTACAATTGGCCTGTTTTTGTTGGACATCTTTACGATAATGAATGATGACCCAGCTGCCCAGGCGAGTTCTAGAGCTTCACAAAGATCATGCTGATGATGCCCGGTGATGTGGGCGTCTGTTAGGTGCTGAAGCAGCGTGTCTCTGACAGGAGCATCATTCACCAGGGTGCCTAATTGCATTAGTCTCCGACTGGACGGAAAGAGTAATGAGTTGACCCAGATGAAAAGTGCACCAAGTAAAAATGCACAGTTGTAAATTCGTACTCATGTCGTTTGATTTGACCATTGCGACCTTTTACTCCAGGTAGCCAACCATTTAGCACACTAATAACAAACAGTGCTATCTCTATCTCTCTCTCTCTCTCTCTCTCTCTCTCTCTCTCTCTCTCTCTCTCTCTCTCACTCTCTCTCTCTCTCTTTCTCTCTCTCTCTCTCTGTCTATCTCACTCTCTCTCTCTCTCTCTCTCTCTCTCTCTCTCTCTGTCTCTCTCTCTGTCTCTCTCTCTTTCTCTCTGTTGATTATGTGTTTATGCAGGATCTGTAAATAGGTTAAAATATACTATACAATAGGGGGCAAGATAAGAAACAAATAGACCTATATGTTATTTAGCTATAGCTACATACCAAAATGATTCTTGCTAGGCAAAACAAAGCAAAAGCATACAAAAGCATGTAGCCTACTGAACAATAAAATCCGAAGGTTATGACAATGTCGGTATGAAATTTACCAATGTTTACATATGTTGTAGTTACCACTTAGGCCTATCTGTTGTTTGCCGTTACACAATTGCATTGAGTATTGAACGGGAATGTTTACCATGAGCTAGGATACATTGGCCAGCCTGTCAATTTCTAAATTCACTAGGAGCTTACGTAAAAGTGGTGCAATGCCTTTAGTAACAAAACATGGATCTGACTTGGACATGGATAATTGAAACTACGCGTTAAGGGTAGCCTATTTGCACTCATCAAAGGCGTATTCAATATCTGTTTTAATTAGATTTTAATCGTGTTGAAGCTTACCAGATTAATCAAAGACATCCACAGACAATGACCATGACCAATTACAGCACCAAAGGCACCATACATTTTCAGTCCTATAGTCCACAAATTCAGTCCCTATGCTCTCCAAGACAATACCGTCAAAAAAATAACATACTGAAATGGTTCACCTGATCAATTACTAGCAATATACCAGAATATTCTATTCTAGCTTAATTAATGTGTTAATGTTGATAAGGCCTGTTTTCCATCTGGCTGGCCTGCCACCCATCTCCTGCTCAGTGGAAGCCTGTGTACAGGAAGGGATACGTATCAGGATACTTATACATAAGATACAGTAATGTATAATATAACTTTCTGTAATACTGTTAAGAAGTTGTAGGAATTTGAACTGAATTTGAAGCAGATATTTTACAAAATTCCAGCATAAAAAATAAAATTGGCTTACAGCACATAATTACGTAATGCATGGCAAAAAACAGCGACCTGCTTAGGTCGCTGCCCCCGCGACCCGATCCCCGGACAAGCGGCAGATGACGGACGGATGGCAAAAAACAATAAAAGAAGATAATGGGAAACTAACTTTACTTTCTAGGCTGGATAAGTTAGGATAGTTAGAATCAAAAATCAAACAGCTGTGCATGCATGTGTGGTTCTAAGTGCACACATGGATGTGTGAGTGAGAAAAATGTTTTATGTTTTCTTTTAGGGAGATACACTCAGACAGGGAGGGAGAGAGAAAAAGAGAGAGAAACCATCAGGCATTGCTGACTTGCCATCCAAATGTAATTCCTTAATGCACTCCAGGATTTAAAGATCTAATAAGAAGTGGAAGAGCCTCTTCAATAATGAAATCCAGACGGCAAGTGCATCAGGAAGGACTGAGGGCTAAGAGGACTCATAAATAACAGTAGCCAGGCCTGACCCATGTAGCTCCCAACATCTGAGAACTGCCAATAGTCCTTCTCATTTACTGAGATTCTGCTGCTGCAGGAAATAGCCTGTGCAATGTGGTCAATGAGGACAGACTCATCAAGCCCCAGAGAGGGCTGTCCAGTGCGGTAGCTCTCTTTAATTGGTCCATGCTTCCAGACTTGATGGTGACTAAAAGGCATAGTTACGGATTAGGAGGTAAAAACTTGAGGTGAAACATTTTACAGGATTTGGACCCCTTGAAACGGATGTTGTAGGTTGGTTCTCATTTAGATTTATACACACAGACTTGTGGTTATACACTTACATACTGTGATGTTTAGTGTCTGTACTCTATGCACATATGTTCTATTTTATGTTCCTTCTATCAACAAAGCATAGGACTCAAGTCCAGCTCATGTTCAGTCATGTTTAGTCATGCATTCATTGAAGTGTTGTCACCAGGGTGTTCTTATTACACATATTAATATTTACCAGCAATATTTGAGACAAATTCCATGTAGCAATTAACCTGTATTTAAGCAATTAGCCTGTGTTTGCCAGTGTGTAATGACTACCGACTCTGGAGGCTATGACTACTGCCTCCCACACACAGTTCAGTCGATGAAATAGAGCAACACTTCCTTTATGGCATGTTTTGACAAGATGTGGCGGCCCTGCAGACCAACTACAGTATGAACTACTGCCAATTTACAACACATTGATCTGTGAACAGTTCTCCCCACAGACTCACTGAGCCTTGAAGAGTGTTCTGTAAACTCAGAGTTTCAGAGTCTATTGTTTAGTTATGAGTGCTACAGCATCTTCTGCCAGAGCACAGTGTGATGCATGCTCTCTATTTTCGCCCAGATTCAAGCCCAAATATCTGTCATAGCTTGAGGGAGTCTCCCTGGGCCTCCATGAAAAGACATGACTGTGTTTGGTGTCTAATGGTTAAGCTCACCGCCCTGACCAAGCAGGCCCCATGACTCCACTGTTGTCTGGCTCTCTGAAAGAGACTTTTATAGGGATAATTTATGTAGCCCAGTTTGCTACCCTTGAGTCAGATAGTACATAGAGTGGCTTAACAGGTCAACAATGAATGGCTTAAATGAACAGTAAGGACATGCATGTCCTGCACTTAAATGAACTATGTAAGTGGAATACATGAACTCAATTGTTTGAGAACTGCCATAGTGACAGTAATGGGCTTTGCTCAGAGGAGCCAGTGTGTGAGGCAGTGTACTAAATGGAGGTTTCTCTTTCAATCGGTCGTCTCATCCGCGTGTTTGTTTTTGCTTTGGCGAAACAGAGGGGAGAGAGGCTTTTTTCCCCCTTCAGCTGCTGAGTGCCTGAAATATTTAACAAGGACGGCACTATTTTTGGATTTGTGCTCACTTTGTTTTTAGGCTTATGTAATATCTAGTTTTGTTTCAACCTACCGAACATGGTACGTATTGGTATGTCCGTGCAACTTCCAATCAAACTTCCACTTGGCTATTTGAGGCTAAATGTGTTTTAGCAGAGGATTGTTCCTGATGCCATAATGAATATGATGCAAGGTTACTTGGATGTGATGGGAGGCTTTGGGAATGTACAGTATGCAGTGCCAAATGCCATTCCACTCAGTTGAACTTCAAGGAATTTTTGTATTGTTATCAAGTTTTGGTTTCAGTGAACAAATCGAACTGCAAGATATACCATAAAAAGGAATAAGTCTCAAAGTGTGTGTAACGGGTATGTAACGGACGTGGTCTTGCAAGCTCCGTCAGAGGTATCTGGCCATTGTTCACTCCCATCGAGGAGTCAAACCTGCCACCTCTCGACTTCCAAGCGCAACTACTACCAACTACGCCAAAGAAAAGCTAGCTATTTGTTGACGCGGGTGGCCCGTTACATACCTCAGGATTGAGTTTCACCAGTTCACACCGGATGCATGTGCATCAATACAAGCATTACGGTACACACTTATATAAAATATATCAATCTGCACTATGACTGCAATAGAATAACTTTTCCAAGACAATCATTTGATGTGGGGTCTTTTTTGTCTAGTAAGTAAACCCTTCCAGTGCCTTCTCAAGTTGACTTTCCTCCAGAGCTATTGATCCCTAAACCCCTTTCTCTCTCTCTCTCTCTCTCTCTCTCTCTCTCTCTCTCTCTCTCTCTCTCTCTCTCTCTTTTCTTCACTGCTCTCCGGTGAGAGGTGTCAGATTCTCTGACTCATGCTCTGGGGTGGAGGATGGTAGGATGGTAGGATAGGAGGAAGGGAGGGATGAAAGAGCAGATGAAGAGAGCAAAGACGTTGTGCAGGCAGATAGAGAAGGTGACCTTCATCCTGGAAGAGGGCTGGGATGAAAGCTGGAGTTAATACCCTGCCAAATTGTATTCAGAACCATGCCAAAAAAGTATTCAGAATGATATATGGTGCTAACGTGAGCTCTCTAATAATAGAAGGAGTGCCATTGTAAGTAGAGGCATGGCAAATGACCCTAACCAATTTAGCCGTCAGTTCCTGATAGCAAAGCACAGAAGGATATCCTTTACAAATACAGCTGATGCCCACACATCTGTCAGACCATTTGGGATTTGTCTAATTTACAGTAAGAAGTTATTTTCGAAAAGGTTTTTGCTCCCTGTTCAAATACGAGCAGAGAGTTGCAAGCTAGATGACTTCAGTCATGTATATAACTGCACTGGTACTGCTGTCCCCACACCAGTGACCAAAGCCAGCATAAATAGGGGCTCAGACATTGTGTCACTGTGTGTCTGGAACCAGCAGCCACCAGGGATCTGGCGATTGACAGCAATGAAACGTTGGCTGGCTGTAGGGATCATTATTCAGATTTTTCTCTCCTATTGTTCCGGCCAGACATAATGAGAGGGACTAGGGCTCTATAATGAGGGAGTAAAATATATGAGTACATATGTAAGTGCATACATTTCATAAGTGTATTTGCAAGAAAATGATCAAATATTTGGGTTACATTTTATAAGGCTTTTGGGTATACAAATAAAAGGTGTATTGGATGCATCAGACTGATATTGAGATAGTTAGTAATCTGTGTAATGGAAGTCTCCCAACGTCAGTTGTGAACTATTTCATTGTACACATCACTAACACACATAAATACCTAAATAATCCTTTCTTAACTACCATGGTGATGGTGCTCTAATGAGCAGAGAATAATTCACCCCTCTCTGAGTTGCCTTGCCCAACAGAATTCCTCTGTATAGAGAAAGGAGATTTATATTGTAGCCTAATTATTATATGACTGAACAAAACAAAAAATATGGATTTTGATTTATTAGAGTAAAATTGATCAAATTACGGTAAGGGAAGACTACAGAAATAATGCTTTTGAAGAAAACCCCAAATATCAAAAATATAATTTCCCTGTAGAGGTGTGAATTATAACTGTACAGTTTTAGTCAGAAATAACAATCTCTCTGGTGTATATGTGCAGGCAAGTCAGGGCAGGGCTGGTGGAGTCCTTTCTGCGGCAGCAAACTGGCTCCAGTAGCAGCAGACAGCCAGGGCTTCAGTCACCTTCTCTGGGGGGTTGAACAGGTGCTTGACAGACAGCGTGTAGTGGCGCGAGCCAGGGTTAAGACTAACCCTGATTTATTGAGTGTAACTAAATGTCTTTCATATCCTTTTTTCCAAAGTTTAAAATATTGCCGGCCTATTACTGCCTAAAAAAAAACTGGTAAACTTGACATCACTACTGTTAAGCTTTAAACATTGCCAAGGATATTTAAGTCTGGGCTTAGTAATGGCACATACAATTTTTCATTTATTCCAGCTATTCTTTTCCTTAAGCAGAAATCTCTAGCACATTTCAGATTTGCTAAGATTAGGAGCCTTGTGCTAACACAGCAGCTGTAGAACTTTGGGCTCAGGGGTGATTTAGACTCTAATGGCCTTGTATTGTATGTAGACATCCATACATATAAACCTCTATACATTGTAGAATATGTAGAATTCCATACATCTCTACATTCCATACATTCATGCATCCCATGTCCTCAGTCAATACAATTTGAGAATGGAAAAGACTCCCCAAAAATCGTGGAAATAAAAACGGTCCCTAGTCTGGTAGTAAACCTGGTGTGGAAGTTGCTCTCAAATATACTATACAGTACTACTGTGTTGTTATTTAACCTCTTGTATAATTAGGCTCTCCACTCTCACACAGGTCTAAGCTCCAATCCCAACCTTCTGAAGCGTGTGGAGGATGTGGAGGCAGAGTGAAAATGGAGGCTGCGCTCCCTGCAGACCTCATTAGAGTGGCGAGTGGAAGGGTGGTACCATTAAAACCTAAGTGTCTGTCAGACCACTCTTATCTGTTGAACAGAAAAGTGTGTAGGACACCCTGCTTTTCCCTCTCTAATGCATAGCATATGCTTTTCTTATTTAGACTAATGGACAGATGATGGAGGGACATCTCCCTAATACAGTCATGACGGTTGATTGATTGATTGTGATATCAGGTATCAAGACAAGTCCATTCTATATCTGAATGCTTGGTGCGCCACTACTGTGGACTGTGGAGATCAAAGAGCACCTTCTGTGTTTTTAGGGCCCCCCTCTCTAGTCTGTGATGTAGACTCCTTCCCCAGCTGCCATGTGTGCGTGTGCGTGCATGTGTGTGATATTGCTTGCACCCTTGCCCTTACAGTGCGCGTGTACACAAATTGACACCCTTCTACATTCGTCTTGCGGGGGACACCCTATCCTCTTTCCCTCTCTGTGTTTATGGAGCGGACACCCTACACCCCCAACCCTCCCCATGTACAGTATGCAAGGGGAACCCTGTGTACCTCCCTCACCATGGTGACGAGCTATGTCCTCGTTCCGCGGCCCCTGCTCCCCTAAGCCAGGCCCGAGGCCGTCAAGCCTGCTGTTTGGATCGTTGTTTTAGCGACATCTTTGTCTCGGAACAGGTGTCCACTTCTGTAGGCAAGTGGGTCATGCAACTTTCTTTTCATCTGGCAGCAGTCTCACTGGACGCTCCTGCAAACGCAGAGAAAGAAAACAATTGTTAGGGCCTGTTGAGGGATGCTTGAGAGGTGCTTTTATCTGTGACATCTTTGATGTGTGCTCCAAGAAAGGAGGAAGAAATACTTGTGCTATCTTTGTGAAATTTGGCAACTTTTCACAGAACAAGACTTGACGTTGTTTGTTATAACATCCATGGACTACATCAGGAGACAGCGGTTTATTTTGCATACTCTGTAAAGGAATAATGTATTTTCCCTGAACACTTACTACATACTCAAGTGATCAACAGAAGCACATTCGTGAGGGCCTCAGTAATATGGAGCAGAGTAGTGAGAAGTTAGACTGAAAGAGACAGTTGGACATACCCGCTGCCTCTCTCTTTTCATCTTGAAGCTCCACTCTCGCCACCATAGCCTTAGCCTTAGGCTGTAGTCTGCAAGTTAACGTACTAATTCCCTGGTCCTGAGTCCCCTTGTCTAATTCAGAACAGAGGAGCTCTGTTCACTCTGGAACGTCAGTGCTTGGGATTCTGGGAATGAGTAGTTCAGAGGCACACACCGCCCCCTCACAGACGCAGAGCACATGCCTTGTTATCAGCCCACAGAGCAGCACATAATGATCCTTCCAGCCATTAACTCCTAATGCAATAAAGCGCTAACATTTTAGCCGTGCCCTACAGGGACTGGCTGAACATAACGAAGTTAGCGCATGAGTTACGTAAATGTGCGCCTTCATAATCAGATACGTTCTGATGCATCATCTAGCCCACTTGGAACATGGAACAAAACCAAAAAATCTTTATATATACAGAATATATGTTTATTTAGTTGGTAAAACGGTCTTGCAAACTAGTAAGACAGGAGATGTAAAAGAAATTGACAGTGTTGTCTCTTTAAGAACAGATGAAGTTGTTTATAGTCTCTTCCACGCATCCTTTGCTTTCCAGCGATGATGACAGACCAGCATTGCATGACTTTGACATGGTCACTGACACGGATACTGTAAGGTTAGCCAGCCAGATCCCAAGCTGCAGTCTCATATCCACAGAATGACGTGGTGTTAAATTTAAACAGGCCTTTGTACAGTACATAAATAAACAGATTGAGCAGCCCTGCCTTGTGAGTTGAGTGAAGGCACTAAACCTGCCAGGAAGGGTCCTCTCAGGAATAGCACCTCGTCAGACATCACACTCACTCTGATTAAACATCATCTCCTCACACAGCCTTAACAACCCACAAAAAAAAAAGACTACAAAAATGCACATCCCCATTGCTCCCCAGCATGTTTTATGCAATCTACGGAGAGGATAGACAGTGAATTAAAGAGCACCTGCTGTATGTAGGAGCTGAATCATGTATCCTAGCTCCGAGCCCTGGCGACTGCAGCAGTGGGCTGGCATGCTGCTGTGGTATTGTGGGCCAGGTGGAATGCTCTTGGCTGACAAGCGCCAGGCATTCATATTAAAACAAGTGGCCTTGACCAGTCGGGGAGTAGAGGATACATGAGCCATGCTTCAGGGGACAAGTGCAAAACATAATCTACCAACAAGAACTGTAAAGTCAGCTTCAGGGCTATAAATGTCTTGAAAGTGGCGACAAAAAGTTAAATACTTTTGCTGCTATTATAATAAGTGGGGAAAAACATCAAGCTGCATGCAAGGATTAATATTAGTGTGAGAAGGTATAATTGCAATAGACTTTGAAGGGCAAATTCCATCAACTTTAAGGAAAGCTTTATGCACTGCAAACCTTTAACTTTAGATTTATATAAATGGGTACATTTTAAAACATCTTTTCTACAGTACCAACAAGTTACAACATAGGATTATAGTATTTTCACATACTATCTTCTTACTTCTGATCGGACACCAGCTGTGTTGACCTGTCTGTGGTGTACTTCCCCTGTCCAGACTGACAACACTGAGGAACTGTAAATCAAGAGGAAACGTAAATATTTCCAGAAGCTAATTATAACCTTTGTTTGCCTTGTCTGCCGAGCACGCAGGGGGCTCACAAATAAATCCCCACATGTCACAGGAGCTGACATGCTTCCAGACCCAGTGGTGCAGTGTCATTTGGGGAGCAGTACACAATCTTCTCGTGGGTCTGTTTGTAATCTGGGCACAAAGCTACAAGGCGGATTAAGATAAACAAAGGATAATGTATACTTTTGAAAACAGTTTTCAAATGTAATTTTGCAGTGCAAACTGAAGTGCTGCAATCTTCCTTCATCTTGCAGTCATATTCAGTGACATGATGTTTTGGGCTCACAGCAGGTCTCTCTCAAAGTCAGTTAATTAAGGGCCAGTCTCTTACTCACTGATACCCACCCACTGTCAGTTAGAAGCCCATTTCCCTGTCCGCCAACCAGCCCGGAGCACGCACGACAGCCCCCACTGCTTGAGTCAATATGGAGAACACACACACTGTTCCTCTTCATGACTCTCTCATGAATGTTCATCGATTTTAAATAACCATAGATTGATGTGTGCGTGCTACCCCATTATCAGCAGATGGAGAGATACGATTGTAATGTGCACATTATAGGCAAAGAAGGAAACAGCCTCCAGGATATTGTGAACTCGTCTAAGCTTGATGCTGTCCTCAAATCCCACCTCCATCATCTCATAATGCAGGCCTTAGAGATAGCCATCTGCATACTGTATTCATAATCAAGGCAGCTCACACTGGCTTTGTAGACATGGCAGTGCAGAAGACTTTGAATGGAGGCGTTGTGAAGATTGCTGAATAATGACACTTAATTTATTATTAAATTGTGATGCACTTAATTCATATGCAGGATTTGTAATAGTGAAATAGAATAAATATGCTTTGAGAAAATACTTATCAGTTTTAGAAAAAGGACTTGCCATTGGGGTGTGATATTTCATGTGATATTCTAGAAACCACATATAATTCTGAATATTTATTTAAACACAGACATCTGTGATAAGAAGAATCAATCAAAAATAATTTTCAATGATTTGTTCATCTGCATATTGCTTTTCTTTAAATGCAACCTTGTCTTCCATATTGTTATAATTTTCAACCTATATATGCTTTTATATTTTAATTGAATTGAAATGTTTATTGTTTTTTGTATCAGCAGTGCATTGACAGGTCAGGGTGAGAGAGAGTGTGTGTGTGTGAGAGAGAGAGAGAGAGAGAGAGAGAGAGAGAGAGAGAGAGAGAGAGAGAGAGCGAGAGAGAGAGAGAGAGAGAGAGAGAGAGAGAGAGAGAAGAGAGAGAACAGAAAGAAAGAAAGAAAGAAAGAAAGAAAGAAAGAAAGAAAGAGAGAAAGAGAGAGAGAGAAAGCTGGCCTTCGTCTGAGAGCGTGACCAGTGGATGAGCCTCGTTCATGCGTCTCCCTGCGTGCCACTCCCACATCGCTATGAACTGTGAGCAGGACTTTGGGGACGGGGGCTTGGGCGTCACCCTCACACTCCGACTACTCATGCACGGCAAGGTAGCGTACATTTAGCAATCATTTAACTGTTTGTGTGTGAATGACAAAGCCAAAGTTTACAGTTTACTGCCCAGGTTTTTTTAATCAATTGCTGTTGTATTTAACCTGGTCTTGTTTATCCTGGAACTGTTTTGGTTAAATGTGTATAATTGGTTTTAACTCACATAAATGTCATGAAAGCAGAGCTGTCAAATACAATAAGTTTTTATTTTTTCTATTTGCAAATGTGTATTTTCTCAAATAAATTTAACTCAATTATCTCATTGTAGGAGGTTGGCAGCATCATTGGAAAGGTAAGAATTATTTTCTTCAGTTACTTCACAAAAATACCGAATTATAATCCCTTCTAAACACACAGTCCCTAAGATTGCCTTTTGAATGGATGCATAATATGTCTATGTGGATTTATCGTCCTACTCCAAGTCTTTCTGCTCTGTTGTGAAATCTACACCAAACGCCTGACAAACTGTTTGTGTTCCATATTTCCCCATCCTAAATGTAATTGGCTAAAACCAAACCTCTTAAGACCGTCCACATCCCCTAATGCAGTACAGTAATCCATCACACAGCAACATTAGTGCTTTGACTGCAAAGCTCCTGCTGAAACTCTGCTCCAAAGGCATATTACTGCTGGCTCCCTGTGAGCAGTTTTATGTCTGTTAGGAGAAGGTGGGCTGCTCTCTACACACTCACTAGCTCCCATTAGACTTGCCACATCTAACAAAACCCAAGCAGAGGAGGAAAGGGGGAGCGGAGAGGGATAAACAAGGAGGGAGACAAGGGGCTTTAAGTTGGAAATGGGAAACCTGAAGTGGAAGTGAATAAGAGTGAAAGTGAGGACCAAAGATGTACAGTTGTGTTAGAGATACAAGATAGACGGCAAGATAAAAGAAGGAGAGCGAAAGAGAGAAAGATGCTGAATGTGGTATACGCTTGGCAGAGACAGACCTGTAACCAGGCAGTTGATCTACAACAGTCTTCTTAATAACTCTTCCCCTCCACCAGTCTCTCCCTCTCCTCCTCTCTCACTTCCGCTCTCCCTCTTTCTGTCCTCATTTCACCCTCTATTTCCTCATCTCTCACTCCAGCTTTTCCCCATCTCTCTCTCTCTTCTTTCTCCCCCTCCCTCTCCTCATGTCGTTTCAGTCTCATCTCTTCCTGTCTCTTTCCTCACCTCACCTCCCTCTCTCTTCTCATCTCTTCCTCTCTCCTCAGATGCCCGTCTCTCTTTATCTTGCTCCCTTTCTCACCATCTCTCACTCTGGCCTGTCCTCATTTTTCCATTTTCTCATCTCATCTCTCCCTCCCTCTCTCTTTATCTCCTTCTCCAGCCACATCTCATATCCTCACCAAAACAAGAACAGCCCAAACCAGTGTTCACTCTTATCCCAAACTGCAGTTAGTTCACAATTGCATTGCTGCTAATATAAAAAAAACATAGTAACATGGTCCACCAGACAGCAGGATTACTCAGTGCTAGTAGTTGTCATGTGTGAAGGTGTGAATTGGAATGATCGTGAGGAAGATGATAGGTATGAGCCAAGAGGAGAGTGACAGATGGAGAGACAATCTAAACCTGGCAGAGGATGACACAGAGGTGTGACTTCATCCTGACTGGGAGCTGTCCACACACACAGACGTAAATGCATGCATACAAACGTACACACACGAGCCACGTCTCACGGATAGAGGCACAAGGACAGATGAGAGTTTGAAGTGCAATACAGTAAATGGTGGAAGGTGATAGCCTGTAGAGCTGGGCTACACTGTACAGTAGATGGATACGTTTTAAATGTTCTTATCTGATTATGAACATGCATTCTTTTATAATCGGGGGGGGAGGGGGGGGGGTCCAATTGAATGTATTTTAAAGTGTAAATGATATAATTCTGGATTGAAGGACAATGTTAAGGGCAAATCCTTGAACCAAAGCACACCACTCAGGCCTCTTCACAGCTGTCCCTCCTCTTCTCTTCTGCAGAAAGGCGAGACGGTGAAGAGAATACGAGAGGAGGTACGTTATCTGCTTCTGATGTCCAGCTCCCATCATGCCAACATACATGATCATCTCAATGCATGCAGTGTGTTGTGTCACGTCAAAATGCAGTGTGTGTGAATGTATAGCCACATGTGGCTAGAGGACAGTCAGTGCTATGTTTCGTCAGCATAGGTTTTCTTTCTCCTTTGTGCTTTTGTCCAGTGCATCTTATAACTGTTTGGTCAGAGCTCAGATAATGTAATCAAATGGAGACACACTCTAATATTGGTAAAAGTGCTGGGTAGACAGTTCTATAAATATTAAAGCTTCGACTCCTCTTCAGCCAGGATGTTTGGAAGCTGGCAGTCTAAATAGCATACTGAACAGGTACAGTCTGACCTACCTATTGGGAAACAGTGACTTCTTCTCTTTCAATTAGTCTTTTTTGTCTCAACTTTTTCATGTCCTTGCCTCAACCATCTCTGTCTCTCTGTATCTGTCTCTCTCCCTTGCACACACACACACACACACACACACACACACACACACACACACACACACACACACACACACACACACACACACACACACACACACACACACAATCTCTCGATATGTGTCCCTTTCTCTCTCCATCCTGTGTCTTTCCTATAACTGTATTTGTCGCTCATAAACCTCAAGGGAGTAGTTGAGCTTCATTAACTCTTTGTATAAAAAAGTAATTAGCTTGCCATTGTTATGGTCCATTCTCTCCCCTATGTCTCCTGGAGCACAGCGGTTATGTTAGTGCTTTATGAAGCCGAAGGATAAACAGAGAGATAGTACGACTGTGAGTGTGTGACCCTGCAGAGACCTACAATAAATCAGCCACAAAAACCAGTCACCCATGATGATCACCAAGCCATGCTCCCAACCGGTCTGTCAGTCCATGAGTCAGTCAGTCCTGTGTTGGTTCCTCTCCAGGCATGTGGCTGTGTAGTCATGGAGGGAGCATGACTCAGTGCCATGACCACAGGGAAGATCAGGGAGGTCAGAGGACTGTCCTGCTTTTCCTAATGTGACTCCGGGGGCTCTGTAGAGACATAAAGGATGTGTTGTGCAACGATACGGCATTGAGCAAGGAAGGACAGTTACAGATATTATGTCTCTGTCATCTGCATATGAAAAGTTGTGGATGATCTAGTCTCTCTAAGATTAAGCTTTTTCATCTACAAGCCCTGATCTAGAGTCATAGTACTCCACCCCCCCCCCCCCCCACCCCCAATCTACCCACAACAAACAGGGGATGAATACCTGCCTGACCCAGGACCAGTTGATAGAGGTGACTTTGACCTGGTGACTTGTTTGTTTCCCTCCACAGAGCAGTGCCCGGGTGAACATTTCTGAGGGCTCCTGTCCAGAGAGGATCATCACCATCACCGGCTCCACAGACTGTGTCTTCAGGGCCTTCACAATGATCACATACAAACTGGAGGAGGTAACTTACTCCGAAAATATAACAATCACATCAAACAACAACTGCCCATTGTAGATGTGGAATATGTTGTTGTTGTAACACTTGAGATTGTAACTTAGAACCATAGCATAGTGTAAGAAACAGCAACCTCTTTGAGATGAAACATTCGGAGGTAGGGGGTAAAGGACAAAGATTTAGTTACTGCAATGACAGCCATGCAGAAAAGGACATTTCCCATGAACATCATTAAGAGATAGCCCTTTCCAACCAATCTTGATGATTGTTCCCTTGTCACTACTTGAGCTCCTGGGCCAGATTGGACTTGGTATGGAACAAGCTGTGATTGGTCAATTCTCCTGCTAGTGGTCTTACCCCCACTGAGTCATGTGATGGTGTGTCAGAGCGTTCTGTGTAGGGTCGTTCTGGCTCCCATTTTGGATATTGCAGGGAGAACATTGACACACTGATGCATCCATTAGTCCTTTCTGCTATACACTGTGGGCTTGCTATACAATATCTTGCTACATTCGGCTAGGCTTTTAGGTGGCTTGAGTGGCTTCATGTATGTTACAAACAATATGTCATTTAGCATCCCTCCTCCTGCACACTTGAAAAAACAGCAGATGAAAATATGTTAACATGACAATGAATAACCCAGAGGAATTTTGTGCGAGCGATAACCTAGGTTGGCTGATGAGATGCAGAGAACAGGTATGCATCATGCCTAAAACCATCATAATTTAGGATGACCTTCCTATCCACCAGTGAATGTGTTCATATAGCTCAATAAGACATGCACTGAGAGCAGACTGCAGCTCGCAGGCAGACACTCCCCACTCAGTTCTATAGCTGTCAGTAAACACGCGCCTGGCTGGGAGCACGGAGCAGCATTCATTAAAGATCTTAGGCTCTCACCTCTTGCCAACCCTACCTTCAGCTGAAACTCCGAGTTGTCATGGCAACAGGTTGGCTGACCTACAGCGCGGTACTCCCATCATGCCAGAACGGTATGTGTCTGACATCTTAATTAACAGCAAGGAGAGAGGGAAAACATGATTGGGTAATTGACAGACTTTGTGTAGTCCTTACTCACTGATGGAGACACTGAGCCTATCTGGTGATGATCAGAATCCATCACTTATCATCCCTCACTTGATAAAAAATCTAGCCTATTATTCAATAGCATGGCTGAACTGCAGTTATCTACATGAGAGCACAGGCGGAGATAAGACTCTGGTATTATTTCAATCTCAAAGACCTGGTGTTCCTGGCTCAGGAGTATCATGTACTTGACTTGTTGCTCCCAGGAAGGTAGATCGCATAATTTAGGGCACTTAGTCATTCTTTATTGATGTTTTATCGTTCTACCCACAGCATACATTGGGGATTAAGCTAGGCTCTTTCTTTTGTGTCACTGCTGCTTGTGTAACCCACGGTCTGATTTCTGCCAGTTTGCTTGGAGAGTGTCTCGGTGTGAAGATGGGGCTGGGGTAGGAGCGGGACGTTCACAGTTGTTAAGATATGGTGCATATTTTTAGATCAAATCTTGGATGTGACGCCCAGAGCCCTGTGATCCTACTGACGAGCTACGTGCTCCTCATATAATGAGACGAGACACCACCAGCCTGATCCACCTCCCTAAATATAGACACTGTGGAGAAAGGCAGCGTCATAGCCACATCAAAATATGGGGCTTTTAAACTTCAACTACAGAACTGTTGGAGAAGTAAATGTTTTTTTTTTTCCCTCACAAGACAAATCCCCTGGGGGCCCCTCTCTAAAGTATGTGAAATTATTCTTACGGCTCGCCTCCTAACACATTCTGTTTGAAAACCATGCAGTATGATTTCCATTTTGCTGAGGAGCAGGGTGGGAGAGGCACACGCTAGTATTCAACCCAAGGTGTTGGGATGCGCGCTGATGGGCAGAAAGACAGTGAGCAGGATCATTTACATTTCAAAGGCTAACTGAGCCTGACTATTCATCAATTAACATCGCAATCCCTCCCAAGGCAGAGAGAGGAGAAGGGTGTTTACTACCTGGTCAATTGAATGAAAACAGGAGAGCCCGTCTAAATAATGTCTTGGCTTTTTGGCTTTACCCGTCATGACCTCTCAAGGGCCCTATTTCTGCCAAGTCGTTTACTGTGGGTTCATGGATCTGTTTATGTTTTCTTTCTGCAGGACCTGACCACCCTGGTAGCCAATGGCACTATCAGCTCCAAGCCCCCGGTCACCCTGCGCCTGGTCATTCCTGCCAGCCAGTGTGGCTCTCTCATTGGCAAGGGAGGGACCAAGATCAAGGAGATCAGAGAGGTAAGCATAACAACAGAGCATCTCCATTAGGCAAGTACCATCTACACACAGAACAACTCCATCCACTGTCCCATTGTACTGAGTATGGGACCTTGTTTATGGCAGAAGAATGTATCCAAGCTTGGTCAACCTGGCGCACAGTATACCCTTACCATCCTAGACTGACTATCACATTAGTGTCACTGTCCACTTTTTAGTTCTACCTTTAGAAAATTCCGGAGATGAGAAAGGATGTCCTTCAGATGGCTGGAGTAGAAGTATGCTCTGGTCTGATCTGTGCTGCCGACGACGACGTGTTTCATGTGTTGCCCAGTATTACAGTGTTAGATCACCTATCATGTGCAATGCGTCTACATACACACTGAACCATCGGGGAATCTTCGACTGCTTGTCTCCTTTTACATCTTCTTATCTGTCTAAGACCACATTCGATAGGATTTTGCCAAATTTACCACAAACTCAACACAATGGATCAATCTCTATTTTAAGGTCAACACAAACCAGAGATCATGGGACCATGTCATTGTTATCATGCTCTGTCATATCTCCAGAATCACACTAATCCTTCTCTAAACCCTTGTCACTGGCAGAGCACTGGAGCACAGATACAGGTGGCGGGGGATTTGCTGCCCAACTCAACTGAGAGAGGGGTGACGATATCAGGAAGTCAGGACTCGGTAATCCAGTGTGTCAAGCTCATCTGCACAGTAATCCTTGAGGTAAAGCACTGTCTGTCTCTCTCTCCTCCTCACAGAATGGCACGTGTACCTGAGACTACAGAAAATACATTCAATGCTCGGTGTATATGCTACAGTAGTAAATTACTTGAAAACCCACTTAATGTCATTAACTTCATTAAAACGTTTAGCATTGTTTAAGACTATCATTGATAGTTTTACCTTTTCACAGCAAAGACTGTTGACTCAGTGTTCAAATTGGATTGATGTCCAGTTCTGGCTAGGATACAGATAAGAGTACATTATAGCACTTTCTTGAATGTAATATTACCCTCCAAGAAGAGTGAGCTAGCTGTCTCTCTTTAAGGTGCTGTCGTGATCCTCCTCTATCCACACAGTGTTGGAACTGTTTGCTGGAGTCAATGACAAAAGTCCATGACAAAAGTTTTCCGTTGTTGGAAAGACCTTCGAACTCTTAATCGAAAATAAACTGACTTGCTGCAAAGTGTGTCCATCTTTATACAGCAGCTCTCTTGAGTAACAGGAATGGAAAAAGGGAAAACCACCTCAAACCCTTTTTCTCTCCACATGTATGTGTGCTTCACAGATCCTTTTTTGTTTTTGCATTGCAGCTGGACCTGACTGCCTAATTGCTAGTTTGATCCAGTTTTCTAGGGCTTTCTTCAAAGGCTTACAAGTTTCATTAGGATTCTCCACCAGCGGGGCCTTGCTTTTGGCTCCGGGACATAAATTATGCAAAGTTATACAAAGAATCTGCTGTGACTGCTCTCACAGAAAAGATGCTCCAAATTCACAGACAAAAACAACACTGCATCCACTCAATACATTATACAACTTCCTGTGTGCATTGTTCCACCTATTTACATTTGAACAAGAAGCTTCCAGTGTCATTGTGACATTGCTCTTGCTCCTGTGCCAGTGAGGTTCATATTTCTGTGGATGTGACATATCCAAGGAGAACAAGTGCTGATGTGTCCTGCCAACCATAAAGATTGAATTCCCCAGTGTAATGGTTGAATGGTTCAATGAATGACTAACATCAACTCGTAAAAAAGATCATTGTTGTTGTATTTTTATCTGCCTAATAGTTCAACTCAATTTGCTCCACTCGTTTCACTCTTGCACAATTACTGTCGAACTTACGTGACATTAGGAAAAGGTATTGTACCGTAACTTGACTTTCTCATCAACCTGCTCTCCTGTTCCATTTGTGTTGATAAAAATATATCTCACAATCCCAGACCCCTTGTCCTATTTTTGACTCCTCAGTCTCCCCCAAAGGGTGCCACCATCCCCTACCGGCCCAACCCCTCCCCTGGAGCACTCCTCATCTCTGGGAATCAGGTGAGCAGGAGAAATGTGACCTCCATAATCCTGTAGAAGTGATCTAAGCACACTATATAGACCATGTCAACCTCCACTGGGAGATGCAGTCCAGGTGGTCAGTGAGACACTTGGGCTACTCCTTGTTTGGAGGTATAAGTTCGTAGCAGTAGCTTGTGGCTACCCACAGTGGGAAGATAAGACACTTGAAGGAAAGTAGGGCTGGGATATGGAAGGGCTTCTGGGTGAGCGAGATATCAAGCTGTCTATGGAGTAAGACACCCGATTAGCCTGTGGGTCGAGACCTAGTTTGAACTGTGTCCAGCAGAGGCTGTTTGGTGTCACTGCCTGCTACCTCAGCACAGCACTGTCTGACACTAGCTGCCAATTTATGATGAGGTATTGTGCTGTGATAGTACTTATAATAAGCTATCAAATTAAAGTCTAGGATGAGGCTATGGTCCTGGGAAGATGAAGGGCTTTAATGAATGCTATGTTGTGAGAAGGATGTTTGTGCAATTTGTCGGAGGAGAGAAATGAAGTGGAATTGGAAGCCCACTGGCGGTGACTCATACTCTAAGCCTGTTAAGTGTGTTTGAGAGAATTAGACATGCAGCTTCAAGGACCTCTCGGACCACATTTGATCTTTAATAGTCAGTACCACAGCAGGAAAAGAAACTGGGATGGGTATTTCTAAATGAAGAGGAATGGGTTTTTTGGACCAAAAATGTTTAGAAATAAAGTACAATATATTTTTGGTTAGCATCCCGTATCAAATGGTATGATTTTGGTTTTATCAACCATTTGATCTTGGTATTCATGCTTGATTAAATTGCTATGTCCAGAAAAGTGTTCCCATATTATTTATGTTGGGATTGAGTTGTGATAGCTCTTCCTTTGTTTTCTGTCATGTTCAGGTGTTTGAAGCAGCTGACTTTGCCCCCCAGCCCTTGTACTCTGTCAGTCAGGGGGGTCTGGACCTCCAGCAGGTGAGCTGGACACAGGAAATGTCAACACCACTTAGATATGGCGGAGACAGTGCATCATGAAAAGTCTGATTGGATCACGTCATTTCACACAGTAGATACAGGATCTTCAGTAACTATGTTGCAGTTACACTGTAGAGATAAGGAGCATTCCCGAGGGCGAATCTACTGTATACATCAAAAGGGCAGCTGAAGTTACTTGTTTGTTTTTATTTACCTGCTGAGAGCACTGATTGAGATCTCCTATGTGTGAACCTGTACAGTCAAACTGTGTGCCCATGTAATTTAAAACATATCCTCTATGACCACAACATGCTTACACTGTTACTACAGCTATTATTATGTAGTTGCATGGTTCATGTGAACACTTAAGATAATGTGTTACCAATCTACGTAACTCTTTTGGAAGATTACAGAAGCCAACATAAAGCAAATGTGGCCACAGGGGAATACTAAGTGCACGGTATAGTAGGTGTAGGGGAGTGAGCTTTTTATAGCTTTGGGGGTGAGGTTAGTGTTGTGGCATGTCGACAATTACACAGTCAATCACTGGGATGGGATGTACAAAAACAACAGCTGAAGCAATAAGCTGTGCCCATTGTTCTAGTAGTCATCATGGATATCTCTGGCAGACACAAGATAATACCATCCACTACTACACATCGACGTCAAGTCAACCCTCCCTCAGTTCACACTTTACGCTATTATGAAAACACTGTATGAAAACATTAATACATATAGCACATGGAGGAATACGTGACATTTTTCCACAGTTTACATTGAAGAAATACAAGCAAGTCAATTTACATTGATCACAACCACCAGGACCAGATACAACAATTTGAAGGTTACTGATTATCTTGCTGTACATTTTGGTCTCTGGTATAAAAATTACTGCAAGCCCCTTCCAATAGTGAATAATGTGTCTTCCAGGTCTTTGTTTTAGGCTTATGGATACCTTACTGGGATCAGCTTGCAATCCTACCCAGCTGATAGCCATGCTATGACCTGGTGATGCTAGCCAGACTGCTGGCGGCAGTCAGAATTGAGTTTAGCTAAGTGCTGTCTGGCATGTTAGTGTTAGGAGGAGACTGCCCGAGCGTTGCTAATGAGGGGAGGGGGGGGGGCAAGAAAGATAGATGGTGGATATACTGTATCAGATGGATAAAAAGAGAGAATTATATAGAAAGAGTGGATATGGATGTGATGAGGCTTGAAGTGTTTGTGTGTGGGAGGGAGGGAGGGAGGCTTGAAGATATTTCAGGTGACACGTTAAAGAGTACGGAGTTTTGTTAAAGAGACCCCTGCTGTGAAAACTGAAGTCTCCTGCTGATGTCCAATCTGTGCTGGAAAACACCCACGTTAAAGCTTGCTCAATGTGGCGTTCTGCGAAGTAGCTGCTGGATACCCAGAACACTTTAGATCCACAAAAGCATTATGCTTTTGCTGAAAAACGGTGTTTAAGACAAACACACAGATGGACGATGTTGATATTGTACTGTTTTAAAGTAATTGAAGCGACCTTCTTCTTTACAGGCTTACACTGTACAAAACCAATATGGCATTCCACATTCAGAGGTAAGGTGTTTCACCTAGTGTTTAATACTTATTTACATGAACTATAGTCACAATGGCAAACAAGGCATGCCACTTAAACAATGCTTATTTCAAGTGTTATAATATTCCTGCTGGTAACATAAACAACATCCTCTCTCCATGGACAGTTGGCCAAGCTTCATCAGCTGTCGATGCAACAGAACATGAGTCCTCTGGCCCAGCCGCCCTCCACTGGCCTACCGGGTATGTGTGAGTGTGAGTAGCCATGGTCATGGTCATAGCCAACAGGCATTTATATTTTTATACATTTGGTTGAAAGAATAAGCCATTGGGAAGGTTACCGCAAATTCTCTGTGTACTATAATAACTATGATGATTTACTGACAGGGATATTACATTTGTGTTTGTTTGTTATTCGGTCTAGCAGCCAAATGAATAGATCATGTGAATAGTCTAAAGGAGAAATGGGATATGTGGAGACGAACCACTGTGTTTGTGGTTCTTCTGGCATGACTGTCTGTAGTAGTCAATGAGGAGGTCATCATTTGTGGAGCTGTTATGTGCTCGTGGCTGTGAGACCAAGCTCCCTACAATTTTCTCATTTAAATGTTCTCCATATCATCCAGGCCAAAATAAAGCTATTATGTGAAATGATGTGTTCAGATTCAGGGAACCGGGAGAACCAAAATAAAAGTGGTGGTGTGTTAAACATCAGTCCATTAAAATTGAAATTAGCTTTACTAAATCTGATTCTTTTACATTGAAGAGATTTCTTGTATAGCATGTCAAAGATGATTTGCTTGACCCTGATAACCAAAGAAAAAGATTGAACATGTGTGATGAAATAATTTGTTCTCTGACTCTAAATATATCTCTCTCTTTCTCTTCTTCTGTTTCTCTTTATCCATATCTCTTTCTCTCTCATTAGGGATAGATGCAAATGCCCAGACTTCTCAAGAGCTCCTCATTCCAAATGATGTAAGAAACTAATATAAGATATTGCGTGTTCCATTTCCACCAGTTTATCAGACAAAACTATTTTATCAAACAAACAACAGCAGAGAAAATGTACACGCGAAATGAGTGACACCAGATGTTACAGTTACAGAGCAACATGCTGGATGCTCATGACTTCTACCACAGGACTGTGAATACAGTATATTGGATAACTTAAAGAAATGCATTTGCAACAAATTAATTTTTTGAGTCAGCCTAACCCTAGCCTAACCCAAGGTTGGAAGAATTTTGAGCTGATATGGATTCCCTGGTGTTATTGTCTGGATTCCAGTTGCATTGTCTCCGAGTGACTCCCTTGAGAAGCCAGTAAATCCTCTCATGTTCCCTGACCTACTTAGAAGCTCTCTGCTGTCAAAACAGCCAATAAAAAAGAGACAAAGATCTTCTCACTCTCACCCAGCCTCCTCAGTCTGAGAGCTAAGACTGTGATGCTGAGATGCTCTGATGCTACAAGAAAACAGCCCAAATTCATCTTCCAATGATCTAGCACTGCTGCTGGGGGCCTTGATCTGGGAGCTGTAGATTGAGAATTTGCTCTCAATCCATCACATTCCTTCTCAATCTAATGGGGAACCTGACTATAGACTGTGATCCACAAGGTAGTGCTGTGATACACTGACATTTCCTCTTCGAAAGCTTTTCGAACCGTAACTCAGACTATGTATCTGGAACAAGGAGGACATTTAGAAAACCAAGGACAGACTCTTCTGTTTTGTAGAAGATATGCACACGTAGAGATACTCAACAAGACATAGTTGTAGGTTAGCGTCTGTGAAATGAGGGGTGTGTTTTGCTGCAGACTCCCT
The DNA here is from genome assembly GCF_021917145.1 of Hypomesus transpacificus. Classification (NCBI taxonomy): domain Eukaryota; kingdom Metazoa; phylum Chordata; class Actinopteri; order Osmeriformes; family Osmeridae; genus Hypomesus; species Hypomesus transpacificus. The sequence continues at coordinate 7,828,110 of NC_061077.1, forward strand.
GCATACCAAAGCCACCAGCCTCTCAGAGGAATGGCACTGTTCACTGCCGTACATGACAAGGACAGCTGCAAACTAAGCTCCAGCCATTGTTCCAGAGACCTACAGCCATGGAGCCCCCCTTCAGACACACACACACACACACAGAGGCCTGGCCAGACCACAGACATCGCACCGGTGCAGGAATCAGGCTCTTTATTCTCACAGCTCCAGTAGACTAACAATACAGAGAGAGTAGAGAGGAGGTATTCAAGAGCTGCTTACGCACAGTCAGCACTATACTGTGCATCTGCACAGGCAAGATTTAGCCAGAAGAAAAATGGTGACAATCCCACTACACCATTCCTCTTCCTGTGTCCTTTTAAATGGCTGGTTCAGCAAGAATTCCTACAATATGTGGGCCAGTTAAAGTAGAAGTCCAGGCAAAGCATATGTGCACTGCTTGCTGCTTAGTACCAGTAATCAGGGTCAGGTGAATCTGCTGCATCTCCAAAATCACTGATGAGTATTTACGTCACACAACATGGAATAGACCTCTCCGCCCATGCCACGCACCTGCCCGTGACAACTGGGTGCTTACACTGTCACCTATTGAAGGGCATTGTTCTTCATACAGTATGAAGCAGTGAAGCCGTCCAGTGGTTTTGATGATTAAAAGTAGTCGTTGACAGCTGGCGTCCATAGACAGCTGATGTGAAAGGCCAGAGGACAGTGCAGTGACTCTCTCCCCACAGGGAGATGACATTAACTTTGACCTCAGGTCTGTGGTGGTCATTGTACTCGTGAGGTGCTCTTCAGCCCAGCTTTGCTCTCAGCCTAGTGTTGGAATAATCTGCAGAGCCAATAATAGCCAGGCAGACCAACCAGGTTGCTGGGTGACAAATTAGAAAGTGTGGAACAGGCCGCTGACTTCCCAGGATAGGAATGTGATTGTGAAGGAAAAGGACAGGAGCAAGAACAGTGCGTGTGTCTGCGCACATGCGCGTGCCAAAATGTGTGCCCACGCATGTGTGTCGACCGATGCGTCAGCCGATGTTAAGCTGCTGAAACGCACACGTACAAGAGGTACTCCATCACTGTCTAGCTCTCCCTCCATATATCTGCCCTGGTATCTGCCCCCTCTATGTGTGCCCTGCCCCCCTGCCCCCTGGCACACCTGGCTCCAGGCTCACTGATCCTGGGCCTGGGAGGATCACCTGGGCTTCAGCCTGCTAAGTACCCCATTGTTCTCCAATAGGCAGGCCTGCATGCTGAGCCAATGAAAACAGAACCATGATGATAATGCAGAAAACAAATGTGTACATCTTCTAAACTAATGTCAGCACTATGCAAGCCATCTGAATGGTATATCACGTGTTTTGAATTATTTTTCCATTACGCTTTCTATTAGAGGAAAGATTCATCTGGCTGGATTGTGTATGGGAAGTGATTTGTTTGGGAAGTCGCCACGACTGGGGGAAATCAATAACCTTTTAGCTACTCAGATTAATGAGAGGCAAATGTTCCCTCTCTCGTCTCTTTCACCAGGCCAAGGAGAGTTGCAATTAAGGAAGATAGCATGATAGATGGTCAGGCTACTGAAGACAAAACAATATGCAATATTGTGAGAGGTCTGCAGTTCACATCCAGTACTAACACAGGCCATGAAGCACATTCTCATCAAACATTTCTGCAATTCTCCCCAGTACAAATGTTTTTGATAATCACTATTTCAGTCTTTTGACCGTCAGTTTAATGTCAAGGATAGTTGTAAAGTCCTAATTTGATGTTAAATAAAACACAATATTCTATGTTTACCTATGCATCTATACACCTGTCCATCCGTCCATGCACCAACCTACCGTATCCCTCCTTGTCTCTCCCCCAGCTGATAGGCTCCATCATCGGCCGTCAGGGCACCAAGATCAATGAGATCCGGCAGGTGTCTGGGGCTCAGATCAAGATTGGCAGTCAGCTGGATGGAACAAGTGACAGACACGTCACCATCACTGGCACTCCAATCAGCATTAACCTTGCCCAGTACCTCATCACTTCCTGGTAAGGCCAGTGTCTCGTGAGTATGTTCAATCAATGAGGTTGTCATAGTCTTGGGAGATTAAATAGTTTTAACAAGGTCAGAGGTTAATTGGCATGGTGATAGGTGATAAAAGGTCAAACAGTGTTCCTTTGTTGTTGCTAAGTGGCCCAGAGGGAACCATTAAAGCCACAACTTTTAATTCTGGTCGAACATCTGCTCTGCATCGAAGCAGCCTGTTTGTTTGGGATGACATTCTGTTGTAACCACTGCCCCCGCTTCATGTCCCCTCTCTTTCTACTTCACTTCTGACCCTTTTCTGTTCCCACAGTTTAGAGACGGCCAAGTCCACAGCCCAGGCGGCCTCTATGGCTGCCCCGGTTGACCTCAACATGGCCTTCAGCCAGCCAGTCTCTCCCGCCTCCTCCCCAGCCCCCACCCTGGCAGCCATGGGCGCCTTGACCCCCACCCAGGTCCTGGGCACACCCTACGGCGCACTGCCCCTCTCTGGCCTGCTGGGGATGAAGTCTGTCCCCTTCCTGACTCTGTCCGGCCCGGCCCCTGCTGTAGCAGTCACCGCTGCCCCGTCCCACGCCACGCTGGCGGCATACACCACCAAAATCTCCTCAGCCAACTGCATCAAGAAGCCAGAGAGACAGAAGTTTGCTCCCTACTGATGCTAGCGTCTGTGTAGCCTCAGCCTCTCCACTCGCCTGGAGGGCGACATGGAGGACAGCTATTTTGTTTTCTTCCACACGCCTGATGTAGCCATACCCTCTGCCAGAGTTTCTCTTGACCTGTACCTGTTTGATGAAGCACCACAAAGAGACCGAGAGAACATTTGGACAATGGCGATTAATATAAGTTCTTCACATATATAGATGATTTGTGAGTTTCCCATGAATTTGTGGACTGCTGCAGTATCAGCCGTCACGTCATCACTGTTCTATCATTGATGAAGGGCAGCCGTCACCTCATCATTGTTCTATCACTGATGAAGGGCTGGATTCTCACCTGAGACATACGCGTGCAAGATTGGTTTACAAGCGTGCATCTTGAGTTAGAAATCGGCTCAAAGTATCTATCATACAATACGTTTATAAATTATACTCAGATGACGAATATGCTACAGTATGATGCTTTTTTACAATGTCTGTTTGCTTCTTGAAGTTTTTAAGAACATTTGTAAATGTTTGAGGAAATAGTGTATTTTAATAATTTTGTTGTGCTCTGGTACTGTATTGTACTGTTCTGTTTGTTTTGTTGGATTTCATTTGAAATGTGTAAATTGTTTGATCTTATTTATTTGTATTGTTTTGTTTATTAAAAGTCATTGTTTCCTGAAATATCTAAAGACATTTGTCTCCATAATTATACATTTGCACTCTCCGAAGGTACTGTAGGGTTAAGGAACACTGACATGTACTAATCCACAGCACCTGCAGAACTGTGACACAGATTCCAACCTAACCTCCAGAGAACAAATCAATGTCAAGCTAATGACAACACACAGTATGTAATATGTTCTTAAAACACGTGCCTTCAAAAAACGATGACAAATGATGCAATCCCAAATCTCTCCAAGCCAGGTTCTTTCTGCGTTCCCCTGTCACGAGCCACTGGGTGGCACGTCATTTCAAATGCCAGGTTTTATGAGGGATGCTTTTCACATCATTGTGCTCTTGTCCCCGAACAATAACTGCAGTGTGAGGCATCATATCCCCGGTGGAGCAGAGGGCCAAGCCTGCATTCACAAGCACGCTGCACACACAGGCACACACACAGACGGAGGCAGAACACAGTACATACATGAACACTCCAATCTACAACGCACAGTGGTGCGAGGCACCGTCAGATCCACTGATGCTGAGAGAAATGGGGGGAGGAGGGGAGGAGAGAAAAGGAGGGCATACTATACAGTGACAGCTGGGGTAGAGAGGAGACACAGCAGCACTGGAATAGGAAAGTCAGTAACTGCATCAACATGCACTACAGTATCAGGGTCCTCTGGAGAGAGAGCCCTCTTTTATTCTCACTCCTTTAGACTTCACCGTGGTAACGCAGGAAGGCCTTGAGAGCGACGAATCCTCATTGTTGTCATCTACATTGACTCGGAGGTATGCCGAAATATGACTCTTTCATGAAGCTTAGACTTTATTCATTTCAATGAAGTCTAGTGCAGAATCTGCCATGAGAGAATCATATTCTTTCTCCAGTTCTTTGTCCTGACATCATGAAAGAGCTCCTGTTAGCGTGAGGCTCAGTTGTTGTGTCCTTCTATCCTCCCGCTCGCTAACTAGAGCCAAAGAGGTTATAAAATATCTATGCAATCAATGGTCTGTATCCACATCCCTCTCTCTCTAGCTATCTTTCACTCTCTTGCTCCCTCTTTCTCACTCCTTTTGTGTATCCCACTATACACATAAATACATAAATTAGAATAATGGTAGACTGGTTTGAATACAAATACAGTTACTAAAGTATTAATAAAAAATGTATTGATTTTGTGCAAATAAATCCTGCAATACTTTTTGTAATCACTGACTAGTGACTAGTGGCACTGACTACACAAAAATGAATGGATGCAATCACTATTTGCTCATCTTTGATTAGTTGTAAGGAGGAGTCAATGTGGACATCTTTGCATAACACGATGGCATCCAGTTTTAGTCAGTCACTTGCGCCACCTACAGGATGAATTCTATATAGACACAGTGCAGACACAATTCAGCCACAAACAAGAAGCCAGGAAATTGATCAAGTAATCTGAGCAGGTTTTGACCTTTATCCCACCCCCTCTCCATCTGTCTCAATGCTCCCAGTGTCCTGTCCTGCATGCTTGTTTTGGATGTTTACTCTGTTCAAAAGGAATTCATTTTCCAGTTCTCTGAACCTAACAAGCTGTTTATTTGGGCTGAATGCAAGTTTAATAATAATCACAATGGAATTGTGTTTTAACCCATAACTGGGTTTTTTGTATAGACTTTGATGATACTTTAGCTAAGTTGTTCATGCAAAGAAGAAACAGATGGAATTAAAGAAGGCTTTCTAACTTTTTTTCCTGTCTTTGTTTCAGGCCTGTTATCCACTCAGGCACCATGAGAAACCCTAACATGTCTTACTGACACCTACACACCTACACACACTCCAGCCCTCACTTCCACCCACTCTCTCTTTCCTTGTCTCTCTTATTCATCTTTTGAACACCCATGTTGTAGCAAGGTTTCAGTAAAGAAATGTTCCCGTCTAAATAAAATGTGTGGTGTCAGAGCAGTACATATTTTTATAACAACCCCTTCTGTTATCCTCCACTGCACTCTAGTCAGCCAATCAAGGCTGTTATTTCTGTTTGCCAAGCAAGATCAGGAAAGGAGCAGAACAGGGCTGATAAAAGATTGTCTTTAATGTTTGGCATTGTTAATGAAGTCCATACCACAGCAGTTATGGAAGTAGGAAAACCACTTTTACAACCAAACACTGTTTGATCATGCTAACACCATATGTACAAGAAAGCACATTGAAAAGTGTATAAAGTATTTATATGTGAAGACTTTAAGTCAAGAACAATGCAGACAACCACAGTCTAATGGATTTGTCCTTTTCCAACATTGATTATAGATATTTATCAATTACACCAATTCCTGGAGTACATGTATATACACAAAACAACAAGAACATTATTATAGGGGGTCTGCAATAATTCTCAAAAATATTTCACAATACCGCTGTATGTACAAGAACAGAATTTACTTTGAAAAATTCTATTGTACCTATATTTCATCTGAGTATCATTCCACCCTACAATTACTGTCAATACTAACAACCCCTTGAAGATTTCTAATTAATTAATTTCTTCCATACAAACTCCAACATAGCCCATGCAAAACGCACCCTGCGTCCTTTCATGGTGCAGTTCTGAATTACAGAGTCTCACTACAGATGATTCCACATACAAAAATAGATGCTGTCTGAGCAGTTGACAACCTGATGTACGAGAACACAAAGTATCTACTGGCAAAAGAAACGAATGGAGAAACAACTGTGGTAACTGTTGGCGTCATGACGCCACACGCTGCTGCTGCTTCCATCCACGGGAGGTGCACTCTGCTCTCACACAGGGCTTTAGACACTCGTTTGAACACAAACTGTTGTTCTCATATTGCAGAGCGTGGTCGAGGAGACAGAACTACAAATATAGCGACACAAACCAAACAACAATCGCTAACCAAGGCAGGACAAAACCATACAAATGCCATATGTTGATATCTCATTTGTTCAGGGAGCATTCAGAATATATTTCTTTAAGAACTTAAGAACTTGGTGAAGATGCAGGGGGTTGTGAGCTTCTCTGAGACGATCAGCTGTGGAGTCCAGATGAGAGGTTATACTGCATTTCAGTGCACTTAAGGCAGGTAGGCGTTTTGAACGCTGTTTGAGGGAGTCTGGATTTGCTGCTGTTCGTGAGAGGGCGTAGGGCCACACAACTTACACATCATAAGAGCTAGGCAATGTCATTGACAGCAGATGACCTTAGTCAGTCCTCATTTCTTGACCTTTGTCCCAAATTACAGGAAGAGGCTGAGGGGGCATGGGGTTGGTGTTGTGTGTTCAGTATGTCCAGCCGGTGGTTGAGGTACGTTGAGTCATTAGTCTTCAGTCCTTCTCCCCACCATGCTAAATTACTTTAAAGTCGAGTGACCTCACCAAAACTCAGTGTGTCATGCTCACGACTCCCACCTCACCGAGTCTATCAAGGCAGTCTATCAACCCAGCTGGTCTGGAATACAGCACACCCTTCTCCCATTAGATATCTTTATCACACCAAAACAAAGAAACTCCAACTGAGACCTAACTAAAACGTAAAAGCAAAACAAATGATAATTGCCACTTGTGTAGTACAAATAGTACATCTCATTTGAATACATTCACATTGGTTTTCCATACATTGTGTATGGATGGATAATCATTAGCTGAAGTTCATGTCCCTTGAGATGTGGGTCTATGGGTGGGACCCAAGTCCTAATAGCTAACCTGCTTTCTACAATAGCCAAAGAGAAACACATAGGATCTGAATGTGCCATGTGATACGGTTCACTATTAAGGAGCACTTAACAGTATTTGAAAAACTGAGGAAAGACACAGCATTGAAAAACACATACTGTATGTAGCAAAGATGTCAATATCACATATCCGAGATATGAAGCCTTTCAAGCAGAGAAGTCATTTAAACTGAGAATAGAATGTTCTGTAGCTGATGTTTGGGATAAAGGGCGGGGGAGTCTTGGTCTTGCACTGTACCATGGGATCATGTTTGCTGTATTTTACAAAATGGTCATATATTATTCTCAAAGCAAAGAAAACGAAACATGCTCACAGACTAGTTGTACAATAGTGTACAATCAATACCAATTGAAACAAAGTCATCATTATCTATATTATTGTTCATCAGATAATATTCCCTTATTGGTACCTGTGAGGCCACTCCATTCATGATCCGACAGCAGAAGCACAGTGAGGAGACTGAGTGGGCCTCATAATAGGTTCACTAAAGTAGCTTCCTCTCCAACTCTCCTTTCTTTCATCTGCGCTGACATGAAACACTTCCTCCTCAGCCCTTGTCTAAGATGGGTGAAGTCATTATACTCAGCCCTTGCACAACAAAGTAAAGTGTATCTACCATCATCAGTGCAGCTCTTTCACATTAGCGCAGATGAAGGAAAGTAGAAGCAGAGAGGGTCACTAGAGAGTACTGAGATGCAGGTGGAGGGCGGGGGAACTGGTCCTCATGGTGTCTCCTCATGCTCCTCGCTGATGCACTGCTCCCAGGCATGCTTGGCCTGCTCCTCCCTGTGGCTGTGGGGAGAGTGGAAGATCCTCCGGGGCAGGGGGATGGGCTGGGGGACCAGCTCCTCCTCAGGGATGCAGCCCTCCCTCAGGTAAGGCTTAGGGGGCACACCCGGGGGCTGGGGCCGGCGGTAAGGGATGTGGTGGGGGCCGTGGAGCGGCGCGTGGGGGTGGGCAGAAGCATGGGAGTGGGGGTCCAGCCCCGTCAGCTGGGTGTGGGAATGAGGGTGGGAGTGGGGGTGAGAGGGGGGGTGCGAGGCAGGGCTGCGGTAGTGGAGGGGCCGGACAGGGTCCATGGAGTCGGTTTCGGGCCCACTGTAGTGGATGTGCAGGTAGGGGGAGGACAGGTACTCATCAGGGGTCCACAGGTGGCTGGGTATGGGCTCCATGGCCTCGTTCCTGATGGGCGTAGGGTCTGGGTACTGCCCTCCAAAGTTACTCTCACTCAGAGAGGAGACCCCGCTGCTGGCGCTGCCAGACAGGGTGGAGTTGCTGCCCCCTAATGCTGACTGAGGACTGGTGGGGGAGCCAGGGATTGGGTGCAGGGGAGACTGTGGCGGAGAGAAACAAGCATTAAATACGAGTTCACCATTTCACAGAAAGGAGAAAAGGGGGTGTGTTGGCCTTGTTTGGGTGCCCGATGAGAGGTTAACGCTTGTGTTCTACATGCTAGCTCTCAGGTGGATTACCTTTCTCAGAGAGCGAACAGGCAGAGCCGGAGGCGGGTCGCTGTTCTGGTGGTGAAACGCATCAAAGTGCATCAGGAAATGTCCTGGAAGGAAAAGACAACATTGAAATAGGCCATCCATCACCATGGAGACCAGCGCAAGACACGAGCAGGATTGAACTCAGTGCAGGGAAGTAGTCTATTGTACAGTATATTTCCGTGATATAAATCATGTTTCCTCCAGTCTGACATTAGTTCAGTAGAAGGTCCAAGGGTTCCTACCAGGGGGGAAGGATCTGGGGGGGACAGGGGGCATGATGGCCCCTCCAGCAGGGCCCTGGATGTAGGGCACTGTCTCCCTGCACTCCCCATCCAGACTCCAGGTGCTGGGGGCATTGGGGAACACTGCAGCACACAGCACCATTAGCACAGGTTAGCACAGCAACACAAGGGCAACAACAACAGTGGGCAACAACAACAGTCTAATTGTCTTAAGGTTGGCCTTAGGGCCCAGTTCTCACCTTTCTCTGGTAAACCCATATGAGGATCAGCGCAAGGCTTACAGGGGCTCACTTGTTGAAGTAAGGCACGCTGTAGGTGGTTGGTCTGTCAAAACACAACCATATGACTCCAGTTTCCAGAAAAACAAGAAGCAGAAAAGCACGTGGCATGGTGTCGTACGTGTCCTGGCCTACCTGTCCGTTCTCAGTCATGCTGTAGTACATGGTGTTGTTAGCCCGCTCCCGGTGCGGCGGGAGCAGCATCATCACCTCCCGGTTGTGTTTGCTCTTGTCAGGTAGAGACGGAGAGCCTGGCAGGAAGGATGGGACATGTTGTTTATATCAGACTTCTTCATTCCTTGTCAGCTCTGCTGTTCTCTGGGACAGATGTATATTGGCACTGACTCCCCTCCTGAGTCACACTGCTATGGATGAGCATGTTCTCAAATGAGAGAGGACAGGTCTGCACTGGTATACGCCAGATCTGATTAGGGCCTGAAGTCGCTGAAATCATTATCAGTGATCTTTAGGCTGATGCTATGACATTATCACAAGTGTAGCTTCTTAGCACAGCCTGTCAGGCACGTAAAGGGTGAAAATGAGACTCTATTCTGGGGTCTGAAATCACCCCCTGCTGTTCATCATGGTAAGTCTCTGAAAAGAGCTTCTCTGTAACCATCTCCCTGTGTTTTGGCTCCTGGTCACGTGACCACCCCAGTGTCACTCACCTCTGGCGCTGGAGGGGGCGGAGGTGACGACCTGGGAGGAGTTGGAGCGAATCGAGCTGAGGCTGGAGGAGGAGGGGCTAGGCTGCATGAGGGAGGTGTCCTCCGAGTGCTCTCCCATCAGGCCGTCTGTCAGGATGACTAGGTTCCCCGCCTCGCTGGATGTGTGGGAGGACAGGGAGGAGGAGGAGTGGCGGATGGAGCCCTGCAGGTTCAGAGGACTGGAGAGGCAGACGGATAAGAGAAGGAACAAAGACAGAAAGAGAGGAAGTGAAGGAAGAACGCAGGGGGGGCAAAGCGACAGACTGTTAGACCATGCCCTTGTGGATGTTAAAAATAGAACCCTGTCTTTATGTTTGTTTGTTTGTGTGTGCGTGTGTGTGTGTGTGTTTGTGTGCGCCAGTCAGTTTGTGTATGCCGGTATTTTAGGGGTGTACATATGTGTGTGAGTATGAAGGAGTAAGTGTGTGTGTTGGAGAGTTTGCCTGCCTGACCTGTGCCTGTGGACCAGACGGATGCTCTCTGGGCTCATGTGGCTGTGGGAGGTCAGGATGCCCCTGGGGGAGCTGACCCCAGAACAGCCTGCAGGACTGAACCTGTCCACTCCAGGCACGCCCTGCTGGGCCACAAACATCAACTGCTCTGAATATTCACACTGCAGTCAAGCACACATGCAAACACAAACATAAGAATTAATCATGTCAACATGAGCATGTAAAACAGACACAAAGAAGAATTACTCACATGGTGTAAACCAGTCCTCATCACGTGGAACTGATCTACAAGCTTTTTGTGCAGGGGGCGCATTTCAGGGTGCACCAGCTTCTCATGGACGGCCAGCCCCACTCCCAGGATGTGGACCTGGGATTGTGAACAAAAGAAAACATCTCAGCCAATGCCGAGTAGTAGACCTTGCTGTCAGCACTCTCTAATGGGATTGGGTTTCCCTGTCCAATAGGAGAGAGAGAGAGAGAGAGAGAGCCAGAAGATGATCTGACCTGCTCTTGCATCAGGTCCTTCAGCTGAGTGATCCTCTCAGAGTCCTCTGGGTGACTGTTGATGTAGTCCTTGTCAAAGAATGCCTGTAGGGGAACACAGTCATAAAAGAGATTGTTGCACAGTCCTACACAAAAGAACGTTGAATATCAACCCCCCCGCCCCCACCCCCGTCTCTCCATCTCGCTTTCTCAGCACCTCCTGGTATCTGGCGATGCCTCCGTTGACAGCTGCATCTATGACTCCGTTGAGGCACATGCTGAGGGGGTTGATGTTGCCATGGTGCTGTCTATGTTGGTACTGGCTGATCAGGGTACGCAGCTCCTGGGTCTTATTCTCCACCACGTAGATGGCATTCTCCAGAGGGCTCACCTCCACCTGGCAACACACACACACACACTTTAAAGGATTCTAGGGTGGAATATAGGAGTCTCAAGTCGAGAATCTAGATTTGATAATTGAATAACCAGATCACACATACACCCTCTTGCATCATCTGACAGATGTGTCCCAGTGGAGGCGGAGATAAGACATTTTGATGTGTCAGCACACGTGTGTGTAAGTTCCTCACCAGCTCTCTCCTCTCCACCTCAGACCAGCGAGCTATCCCAGGGAGCGGACGTGTTAGGATCAGTGTGGTCCGCTCAATCCACAGGCTCTGGAGACACACACACACACACCCACACAATGAATGCTGTACATTCAAGACAGTGAAGAAGCATTTCAGGCAGGGCAGACTGAAAAGACAGAGTCAAGCTCCACGGCCCGTACCCTGAACTCGTTCTCTCTGTCCTTGGGGCCCTTGTGGAAGGGCCTGTCGTAGTGGAAGCGGTTGACGTTGTTGATGCGGTAGAAGCTCTTGATCCTCTCTGGGACGCGCTCCAGCTGGGGCACGTCCGAGATGTCGGACACGGGGGTCACCGCATAGATCTGCAGGTCTGGGCCAGGCCGTCAAGGATGGACACTCACACAAACACACACTGCAAAAGTGAGCGAGCTTGTCCTCTCTTTCTACATGCTTTCTCTTTACTATCAAGACCCAGCCAATAAGGAGCTGATGTCAAAGTGGGTCATCTATAGTGGAAGCCTCTGGAGTAGGATACATTGAGCGTCGTTCTGTAGGATGGTGTCGTCTGGCTGGTTGGAGTGCTGCATGGCGATGGCCTGAGGAAACTCTCCCAGCATCCTCTGCTGGAAGTCCTCCAGTCGCTCATAGTCATAACCTTTGCAGACAAATTCCTTATTCTGGAGAGATAAGAGGTTGTCATCCAGGAGAGTGTGTCTACATTGTTGATATGAGTGTTTGTGTCATGTGTGTGTGTGTGTGTGTGCGCGTGTGTGTGTGTGTGTTTATACTCCTTATTGTGGAGAGAGAGATGAGAGGTTGTTTTATTTGAAAGTATACATTATTGATATAAGTGGTGTGTGTTTGTGCGGTGTGTATGTGTGTACATGTGTGTGTTAAGTGTGTGTATTGGTCTTACTCGGAGGAAGAAGGGGAACTTCCTGCCATAGAAGCCCATCCTAAAGAACTCTGGTTCGATACGCTGCTGCTCTATGATGTTGTCATAGTACGCAGCCTCCATTTTCTGCCCCAGGGAAACAACATCACAGGTATCACTAACCCTCGAAACCTCTTCGCCAGACTCAAAGGCACACATCTACAATGACAAGCTCTGGAGGGTGAAATGCTATCTTTGTCGATGTCAAAATGTGATTCAAGAGAGAAAAAGTGTGAGAAAAAGAGAGAGAGTGACCGAGAGAGATAGACAGAGAGCAAGAGAGAGAGAGAGAGAGAGAGAGAGAGAGAGAGAGAGAGAGAGAGAGAGAGAGAGAGAGAGAGAGAGAGAGAGAGAGAGAGAAGGCCATAGAGAGATAGAGGTATAGAGTGTGGAAACTGGGAAACTCTATCCCTCCAACCACAAAAATAAACTAATGTGTGTTCCAGTTGAAGGAGAAAGCAGAGGCCAGTCAACATGACAGACTGAAGGATGGGACACACTTACCCGGATCCAGCTCAGGCTCTGGTAGTCATATAACGTTTCATACTGGAAAGCCAGTTCCCGGCAGAGAGAAATTCCATACTCCCAACACTGGACAGAGATGGAGAGACAGAGACATGAGCCTATAAACTCCAATTTACAATATCCTGTCTATGGAAAACAACTCATGGATGATTTTAAAGTGGAACATAAAAAAACAACACAATTAAAGATATCACAACATACGGAGATTCATTTTAAAGGACCTTATCCCAACTACCAAGTCTGCTTATGTTCTTCTTTCATATAGGTCTGTTGGACTCACCATAAATGCAAACATACAATATGGCTTGAAGCCATATATAGCCTGCAGTGGCTTCAGCATAGCTTGCTTGGTCCTGACTTGCCTTGCCCTTGTTGAAGTAGTGGAGGACTTTGCGGCTGAGGTTCTCCTTGCGCTGCCACTCGCTCTGAGACGGGTAGTGAAGGAACTCCCTGAGGGGCCGGTCCTCCCAGTGCAGCAGCTCCCAGTACAGCAGCAGGGTGAACGCTGCCTCTGGTGGTGGGGAGGAGCAGGACCAGGCCAGAGGTCTCAGGTCAGCACAACACATCCTGTCTGTGTTGGCATCAACACTCTGAGATATTGAGGCTGATGGTTACCTGTGAAATCTTCAGCCTGGAGGTGCAGGTCACACAGCTTGTGGATGTAGCGGATGTACATGTCCTCCTTGTTGATCTCTGACTTGTAGAAGTTCTGGGGAGGAGAGGGAAACGTTCTCAGGAATTGTGAAATGTCTCAACACATCTCTGAAGGTCAGAGGTCGAATGTATAGTGGCTCACCATAAGGTTGACAGAACCACCCATCTTCTTGTTCTCCGTCTCATCACCCTTCATGCAGTCCCTAAAAAATCCCAGAAGAGTTTCAAAGTCGCACCAATTGACCAACAAGGCCTGATGTTTACACAAGATTCACAATTAATTCCTATCTAAGCCTATCTGAGATGACGGAGGACGTTAAAGGATGGTACCTGTAATCTAGCAGTCGTTCCATGAGTCTCGTGACAGACGTGACAAAGGAGATGCCTGTCTCTCTCCATGTCTCCTGCTCGATCTTCTCCAGGAGGCTGAAGACAGACAACCAGGGCGTTCACGTTTAGTCTCAGTACCTAGGAAACAGTCAGGTTTCATCAGTCCAGAAATCAATTGTTAGGCCGTGGAGGTCTGGGAACTGACCTGGGGTAAGGGCCAAACAGCTGGGTCCTGGATCCCAACATAGTAAAAAGGAATTGAGAAACATGAGGTTAGCCAGGTCTTGAGCAGAACACCATGTGGCAGGACAACACAGGGGTGTAGGATGTGAGCATGCTGTGACTGTGGTGAGGCCTACAGCAGGCTGAAGAGCTCTCGATGGTGGTCATCTCCCTTCCCATCAGACACCATGCTGTCCAGCTTATCCATCAGCTCTGCCTCCACCTACACACACACACACACACACACAGTAGTTCAGCATCAAATCAAGTAAATAACAGTGAATTCAAATGCAAAACTAAGATCGTAAGACCTGCTGTGACATAGCAACCCAGCTGTGACGGACCTGCTTGAAGTTGCCGTTCTTCCGTTGCTCCCAGTCCATCATGTCATGGAAGATGGGGATCATGATGTTCCTGACCTCCGTATGCGGCACCAGCGTCACTCCCAGGAAGGGCCCCATCATTCCTGGGATGAAGTGGGGCTTGTTCTCCCCCAGTTTCTGCCACATACTGAAGAGCTCATAAGCCATCATCACTCTCAGATCTCCATGCCTGAGAAGGGGACAAGGGGACACGTGGTTGGACTGATGAGCGGTGTGTGGCTGGGGTGGCGCTGGGGTAAGTGGTGTTAGGATGTGGTGGCAGTATTACTTGTCCAGGATCTTCTTCCTCTTAGACTGACTGAGAGGCTCCAGCTGCAGACTGGGCTGGTTGATGTACAGAACTGTCAGGCTAAAGAAGGAGTTCCACACCTGTAGACACACACAAACACACACAAACATGCAGAGGAATTTAAGTCAAACAGGATGAGAGCACTAGACACTAGAAAAAGATGAAAAAGATAAGGAGATGTTTTCCAAGTTTCTTCAGCACACTGATACTTGAGTTCAGCTGTTCCATAGCGCTACTTCTCAGCACACATACCTTGAAGTCAAAATCCACCTCAGAAAAGTTCTTGTGCAATGCCGGGGACAGGTACTGAGTTGTTGCCACGATGACACTGGAGAAAACATTGCATACGTCACTTTCCAAACAACAGACGATGAAGGACGGACATAAAGATAAGTCATCAGAATCCAGGTATCAGGAGAGTTTCCTTGTGGATTTCTTCTCAGTGAGTGGGCTGTTTGTGGAGGTAGTGTGAATTGGAGACAAGGTGACAGGTGATGACAGGCAGACTTACTGACTCGTCAGCAGCCTCATCACGCTCCAGTCTCGAGGGAAGATGGTGAGCTTCATCAGATTCCGGAACACGCAGAAGATTTTCAACAGAAACTCCTGGTGGAGGATTAGTCATACGCATTTTATTAAATTTTCTTTCCAAAGCCATGTAACCCATACGTGAAAACATGCGTAGGCAAAATATGAATGAAATATTTTCCTTGTTCTGACTCAACTAATCCCACACAAACTGAGAGGCAACTTATCACCTTGAGCTCGTCTTTGCTGTGGAAGTTGTTGAGCAGATGGTGAAAGTGGAGCTCTGTCATTTGTCGGAGCAGGGACAGCAGGCAGGACACGTACTCGCCCTGTTGACACAAAACACACACAGACACACACAAACACACGCTCACATCAGTTGATAGTTAAGTCTGCCCTAAAACAGATTGGCGGTCAAAATGATGCAACTGTGGAGTGGGATGGCAGACGCCGTGCAGAAGTGCTCACAGTGATCTCAGCCGTGCACTGAGGACAACGCTGCCCCCTAGCTGTCTCCAGAGACTGGGACTTGCTCATGATGGACAGCAGAGTCTGCAGCAGCACATCCAGCAGGCTCTCCACCATCATCTCCACCTCCTCCTGCACAGACGACTCCTGAGACAAGGAGTGGGAGAGAGAGAGAGAGAGAGAGAGAGAGAGAGAGAGAGAGAGAGAGAGAGAGAGAGAGAGAGAGAGAGAGAGAGAGAGAGAGAGAGAGAGAAAGAAAGAAAGAAAGAAAGAAAGGGTGGGAGAAATGTCAGTATTTCTACTGATCAAGAACAACAAGAGAAATGTTTAAGGCATAGTTAATAAATGAACATGTGCTGTTGAATGGACCATTTACAAAATTATCACTCGACAAACGCCAGCATGCATAATGTATAATGCCTGAACCACACACTGCTGTACTTTAGGCTTTACCAATAAATAATTCATTCCATTAACATAGGAACGTTGGGTATGAGGGGGTTTAACCCCATCATGTATGGTATGTAGTGCTGTGTGAACACAATGTGAGTTGGATCTCAGAGGGGACGTGCAGGACTGAGGCTGTGAGCGGTCGCTCTGCTGTACCATGGAGCTGGTCTTGATGATGGAAAAGATGCTTCCCAGGATGCCAGAGCAGATCAGTAGCTCCCTCTGCTGGCGGAGATGCAGGTGGATGTGATGCAGGACCACGGGCAGCAAGATACTACGAGACTCTGGTTCGGAGAGGAAGAGAGGGAGAACGTGTAAGTCAGAGAAGGGAGGATTTAGAATTAAGTGAACAGGACAAATGTTGCATTTAGTGTACGTAATAGTTCTTGCACACTGTAAACTGCATGGCACTCAACGTCCACATCTACAACAAGCACAATACGTTGGGATTTTGTTCTGACCTTGGGATGCGCCTAAAACATACTTCAAGAATTCTAGAAGTGTGTGTGTGCATCTGTTGCTCACCAGGGAAGAAGAAAAGCCGACTCTCCACGGTGCGGGCAATGGACTGCAGTTTGACCACGTCCATCGACTGGCCGATGTCAACCGTACTGGGCATGCTCCCCAGCGTGCCCCTCACATACTCTGCCACCTCCTGAACAGTGAACATCTGCAGCAGCTCATCAAAGATGTCTGGGAAACTGTTCAACAACGCTGCCTGAGAGGGGAGACGATGAAGAGAGAGAGAGGGAGAAAGTAGAAGAGAAGATGGATACAGGTACAGCTCAAACAGAAAGACAGACAGATTCAAAATGCTATTTCACATTTGGCCGGCTCAGATTCAGCTAATACAAATGTAAGAGTTTGTAAGACGTAACCCAAGAATAACAACAATGTAAAAATGCGGAGGAAAGCAACCACACAAACAGAACAGGCTGGGTTGTGTAATACCCTTCAGCTGTCGATACTGCAGTGGTGGTTTGTAGGCCCTGGGACAGACCTTCAGACAAGAAGGCTCTGATTCAGGATCAGCCTAGCCTATACAAACCATCTACAATAACAGGAGTATTACCCTCATAAAGGACCTGAGATCACTGTCCTAATGGGACTACGTCATCCTTCTCGAATAGGTGGTACGCCGCCACTGCTGCACGAGGGAACCAACACAGGGGGGCGCTGTGACTTACTGTGACAGGCTAGAGCCCAGGAACAAGACTACCACAGAGAGGCATGCAGCGATCACACCCTTAACTGTCCAAGAGCAAACCGGGAATAGGGTGACAGGAAGAGGAGGGACCAGTGCAACATTAAAATGATACATCAAACAATAGGATGACTCCAAAGAAAATATATCAATGAGTTCAACCAAAAGAATAACGTTTCCAACGTCTTTAAAATGTAAAGTAAATCTAAAGAGGGATTAGCCATTAGATTACAGATAAACTAGCCTCAGACAGGAAGTGAGGGTGTGGTGGGCAGGAAGTGCACAGGACTGCCTGACCTGTGTGAAGACCAGGGTCTCAGAGTTGCGGCTGTCCAGACTGAGGACAAAGCGGATGGACTGGAAGAGCTCCTGGATGCTGGCCCGGAACTGCTCCTCCTCCATCCCACAGGTGGCCCGCGAGTACAGGATCCTGGACTGAACGATGAACTTGAACAGATACTCCAGAGCCTGGGGGGGGGGGGGGGGGATAAGATATTACATGGCTACAATTTCAAAAAATAATTGATGTACCAAGTACAAGACATGTCTGGTCATGCAGTCAGCGTCCTAAGATGTAGACATGTCAATACCTGGATGAGGAAATGATCAAAGACTTCCTGGTGCCAGTGATCCTTAACCTTCAACTGCCCAGACCCTTATCTGATTCCCCCTGGCTTGACATTACTCTGCTCATGTGACCTCTGCATTAGACTTCCTCCCACTGTACCTCTCACTACTGTATGGTCATCAGACCTCCTCTATGTGGTCTGTGATTATGGTCTGTGTCACTGGTAGATGCGGGGCGCCTCACCCTCATGGCCTCCTGAATGTGGTCCTGTCTCACCACCTCAGCAGAGCGGTCCATGTACCACTTCAAACAGCGGATCAGCTCTCTACACACACAGACAGATGGACAGACAGGCCATATTTAGTTACGTAATGATAGATGTATAAAAAGCCCTTCCTCCCTATTTATCTTTGCAGCAGTGAATCTTGTATGAATGGTACTGCACGTTACTGAGTCCAACATGATCTGAATAATTTGTTATGAGAGCTGGGTTACTTGTAGGCCAATGCTCCAGCAAAGTGGTTCTGGATGTAAGAGTCCATGACAGGCCTGAAATGGTAGAAGCGGCTGTCCCTGAGTAGGTTGATGATGAACACCTGAGGACACAGAAACATATGATTTATTAACATATACTGTAGATTTAAAACAAAAAACGTTATTGCTAACCTAGAAAGAAAGGAAATTCAAATGACCGCCACAACTACTTTTTTAGAGCTAGCATGAATGCTAAATATTTTAAGGGATGTATAGTTTTCAGTACCCAACAGATGTGTTCATCTTTGGGCTAAATGACTGGTTGATAGGGCAAAATATTAGTAAACATGTTTTGGAAAGTGCCAGTAAACAGCTACCCCTGTGCCCATTATCCTGTACAAAAAAACTAAAATGCTATTGCTTTAATGAAATTCCATCTTGGATTACCAGTGACTGGAAAACCAGAGGTCCATATTTATCAGTGTTTTCATCCAGAAGACAGAACAGTGTGTCCAGGACATCTCGCAGAAACTGTAGGAGAGAGAAAAAAATGCTCAATCTCAAGACAGTACTGGTCCACACACACTAAAAGACATCATGTAAACTACATGCTTACTACAGCTTTACTACTGTATCTGTTATTGCCAAAGATAGAATGCCACTCTAACATACTGTTGACTGTCAGCATGATGAAATGTCCAAAACATAATGGGGGATATTAACCTTGACTATCTCCTCTCCGTTAATGTGGCGTAGTCGACCCAGGATGTCCAGAACTCTGTCAGGGTGGGCCTTCCAGTTCAGCAAGGCCAGCAGATCCACTGAGGATGGAATACAGTACAGTAAAGTACAGTAAAGTACAGTATAGTATAATATAGTAAAGTACAGTACAGTAAAGTGCAGTACAAAACATATTTGGTGTGAGAAGTGATGACTTGGCCATACCGTTCTGTGTGAGCTTGGTGGAGCAGAGCTGAGTGGAGACCCAGAAGGTTTCTTTGGGGCTCCTCTGGAAGGGCAGGTTGGCAGGCAGACTGGGGCAGCTGTTGAAGTCTTCCTTACAGCATGGCATGCTCAGGTACAGCCCCTGGTTACTGAAGGTGGCATTCTCATCACACTGACCAGGGAGACCGACACAGGGACGGAGGGGGAAGAAACGGAGAGATACAGTAGTCAGCTGGAGAACAAGTGGTTCAGTATAGAGTCAAGTCATCTCTGTGTAAGCTTCATGCCATCTGGTTCCTGGTCACCTTGTAGACGTAGAGCTCATGGCTCTCATCTGAGAGTGTGGTGCCGTCCTCTCTCATCAGTGGAGTGAAGGCGAAGCCAAACAGCTTCTTCTCTCCTTTGTCTTTAGCTGAAACAAAAAAGTTTGCATTTGGTTTTATCTACCAAAGGTTTTATGGCCGAAATCATTCGTAAACCTTCATGCAGCGACAACATCAGAGAGGGGTATCTGTTGTTTATGGCCACGTGTGCACTCACTGGAGCAGTGCCTGAACTCAAAGCGCAGATGAGATCCTCTGAAGCGGTCTATAGGTATGGGCAGCTTGATCATCTCACTCCAGCGAGGACTGTTGTTGTGGTAGAGGACAAAGGAGCGATGCTCACTCGTGTTGGGCTCCCCACTGCCCAGACTGATGCAGTCCTGAGGGTGGAGGAGCCAGGTTAGATACAAGGAGTGGATGGATGGATGGATAAGGGCAGGGATGGATGGATCGATAGGTGGGTAGGTGAATGGATGAGTGGCGGATGGGTGGATGGATGGATGGGTGGACTGATGGAGAAAAAAGGTTGTGTTTCTTACTTTGAGTGTGTCCCCATCAGCATACAGGACATAGACAGTGACCTCAATGTTCTTTTGGACGCTCTTGCCACCCCTCTCAAAGTCTCCTTTCTCCAAGGTGAGGTACAGGTCGTTACGAATGTCACCTAGAATATGGACACAGGCCAACCGCAGCCAGGTATAAATACACCAATGCATCGTGTACCTCACTAGAGTTCCTATTCTAGAATATTCTCTGAGGCCTCCCTCTGCAAAGTGTCACTAGTGGTCAGTGTCACTGCAAGGCTGGAAGTTCCCAGGCTAAAACAAACCTTTACATTTCCTATTTGGGCCTCAGAAGTTTGAATTTGTCTCAGCCTCGGTGTGTGATCCTCAGAGGAAGTGAGAGGGGTCGAAAGAAATTAGGCTGCAGCGCTGGCACCAAACAGAGTTGTCGAGACATGCAGGGCACATTATTGTTCTTACAAATGACGAACGGCCTCTCTGAGTTGTAGAACACAACATCTCATAACTGTCTCAGGGTGGCTAGTCAGGTCACAGTTTAATGGAATAAATATCAATGGAAAGTTTGGAGGAAGATATTGCAGTTATTTATAAGATCAGATTACTGTTATTTATACCTAACTCATTTCCTTGGGGAGGGATGAGTCACAGAGAGTGGTGTTGGGGAGACTGTTAGACAGCGTGGAGGAGAGGGGAGGCAAGGAGAGGTGTGAATTGTACTATCAGTCCCACTAAGAACTAGGCCGATGCCGGCTAATGAAACAAACAGAATTGCACACAAGGCCACAAAGTCCTGAGGTTCACTCTTGATGTATGGAGACACAGAACAAGCATCCAAGAGTTGCCGACATCTCCTCAACCCAGAGTACAACTCCCACAGTACTTTGTGGTGAGAGTTGTCTCTGACCTCTATGGTCCCTTCTCCTCTCTGCACTATCCCCTGCAGCTCACCTCCCTGTCATCCCCTGCCATAACCCCTACCTCTCCTTCTCTGCCCTTTCTACCTCTCTACTCCTGCTCCCACTCTCCACCCCCTCTCTAATATTCCCTCTATCCCCAGCTTCCTTCCCTTTGATCCCTACCTCCTGCTCCCTCTCCCCCCACCCCATCTCCCCTCTCTGCCCCCGGCCCCCAGGCATTTACCGGGCAGGATGACGTCCGGGAAGCCCAACTTGCGTGTGAGGGCCAGGGCCCGGCTGAACACCGCCTGGTTCTCCCGTCTGATCTGCTCCAGCTCACCCCGCAGCAGCTGCAGGGAGATGATGAGGCCTGGGAAGGGTGGGTGGGAGGAGGATGGAGAACGGAGGGAGGAGAGGGTGTAAGGAAGTATAGGTGGTGAATGTGGTAGGGGAAAGGTGGGAGAGAGAGGAGATGGGAGAGATGGAGGAGAGAGGATGGGGGAGAGGGGGGAAAGGGAGGGTGAGGGGGATAGAAGAAGGGAGGGACAGAGGGGTATTTAAGGGACATTAGTCAGAGTGTGGGGGAGGCAGAGACAGACAGGAGCATGGATGGAAAGATGTAATCAGAGTCAGGGTAAAAAAAGAGAAGCAATAAGGTTGTAGCATCGGACAGTGTTGGGTACAAGACCTGATGACAGAACTTGGTGAGTCATATTATGCTAAAGTAAGGAGAAGAAGAAGCACATTTACAGACATACATTTTCACAGTGACTCAATTTTACCAAAGACAAGAAGATGACACAGTATATGGTAGTCCAATAACAGAGTAATAGACCATGTCTGTACTTAAGGATTCCTAGCCATGCCAACCCATCCATACTAACAGTATTTTACCTCAGCTTATCCTGAATGGTGATTATCACAATGACACGCAAATAACTCCAAGCCCTAGTGATGGCCTTTCTTATTAACAACATTAGAGAATACTGCATATCAACACCATGTGTTTGCAGTGTTGAGGTGTGTTTACCATAGTTGGTGCTAGGGGCCGAGTACTTGGTGCTGGACTTGCGGATGATGTTCTCATGGATCTGGAACCATTCGTTTTCGTTGTTGCATCTGGCGAGAACGACGAGAGCAAAGAAGTGCCCGTTAACTACAGAGCCATTAATGGACCCAGATGGAGAGAGGGGGACGGGCGACGAGGGACGAACTGAGCAGCGTGTGTCCCAGTACCGTTTTCCTCGTGGAGAAAAGGTACCAGCGGGGGGAGACTCTATCAAGCAGCACATGAACCCAAAGGCACAGCGTGCTAAGCTAAGCTGACAGCCACTTCTCCACCAGCCTTTTTCATTAGTGGGGGCCCGTGGGCCCCTGAGAGAGGCACGGGGACAGGCACGGGCTGGAGTCTGATCTGAAAGGACAGTTTAGAGACAGCTTTGCTCCACACTGAATCACTGCTGGCTTTCTGAAGAGGAGGAGCCCTTTGGCTTTAAGGAGAGATGTAATAACAATCCTCATAACATCTTTATTTGACCTGGAACACTACTTGTATTTATTTAATTTTGTGCAATTTGATTACATTTCAACTATGTTATTTCCTGTCAACAGATGAGCAGAAATTGCTGGAAAAGTGACTTTAGCATCATGGAGAAGCATCCATTATTTCTCTGCCATGCAGACCCCATGGAGAGCAGGCCAGATGCTGAGCTCACTAACAAGAGAGGATGCAGAGAAGGAGATAAGCTATGCGTTGAGTCACGGCTTTGCTTGGTGTTATTTCCTCTCCTCAAACTTTGTCCTCTAACTTTGTTCATTTATCTAAGTGTCATGTCTCTCTCTCCCTCTTGCTTTCTCTCCGTCTCCCTCCCTTTCTATCTCTTCACATCCCTTCATTGGTTGGCTGGGGTACAGCGGCATCTCTCTCTGGCGGAGCCTAACAGAGGCAGCCAGATTCACATCACGCCAAGAGCACAATCTCAGGCCCGGGGTGAGTAGCTATTGATTTTCCAGAGGACACTTCATTATCATTCTGGTCAAAACACACAACCCATCAACACAGCCCAGCGCTCCGTTGTCATGCACAACATTTACGGAACGTTCAAACAACTTTCCTTCCTCTGAGCCTACTGTACTGTGCTACAATCCCACCTTTCATCAAGTGGCGCTGGAACCATTGATCTGCATGGTAATTACAGTGGCAGGTGCTGCACATTGTAATTACAGTGTAGGAAGTCAGTGCTACACATTAACTCTGATTCAGATCAGAATATTGTGCCAAGTAGGTGAGTCACTGCCATGGATGTATAGTTATACTAAATTCGCACAACTCTCACAGGTGAAGGCAACCAGTTTTCGAGGACATTAAAACGACAAGGTACTCATTTATACCAACCATCAAGGGACTATATCCACGTACTACTGGTATGTTTAATCTCAACAGCATCAAGTCAAAAGCCAAATTCAGCTGTAGACTCACGTGTAAACTTTCAGCACAAAGTCTTTCTCCTCTTTGAGATCAGTGATGGTGTGGAACACGTCACTCATAGCGAGGACAGCACAGCCGTATGGCCTCCGGTACTGGACATGGGGCGGGCCCTTCTTCGAGTCGTTCAGTAACATACGACCTGAGGACAAACAATAACAACTATTTTCCAACTGTCCCTGATAACAGTACATTGGGCTTTTCTGTGCGTCCCTCCATGTGAACTTACCAGTTCTTATGACATGTGCAACAATGTACAGATCTTTCTTTAGGTCTTTACTGCTTAGGTCCTGAAAAGAAAACACAAATTGTTGTCAACTTTGGATATAGTTTTATTTTGAAGGTCTCTCGTGGTGAACGGAGGGAGAATTACCGTGAAGAGGGCACACAGACGATCAATCTTCTCTGGGTTCTTTGGTCCTCCATTCTTGTTCAGTCTCACCATGAACCTTTCGCTGTGAAGGAAGACACATGTAAGGTGCTTCAGCGTTAAGTGAATAAACTCCCCTGTGATTGACTTTGAAAGAATGTCAATGCTAATCATATCCTGTGCACCCTATCCTGTTTGTGTCTGTCCTGTATCTGACTTGTATGTGTGTTTGTGTGTTCTGTGAATATCCTGTGTCCTGTGTGCGTGTATTTGGACAGTGTACTTTGCTGTGTGTGTGGTGTGTGAGTGTGTGTGTGTGTGTGTGTGGTGTGTGTGTGGTGTGTGAGTGTGAGTGTGTGTGCTCGGGGCGTCCCTCCCCCGTCCTCCCTGTACCTGATCTGCTTGGCCTCGCGGGTGTCGTAGAGAGAGAAGAACACGTCCGCGTCCTCACTGATGGTGTTGTAGGTGAAGCTCTTCAGGTTGACGAATAGGTGGTGCAGCACCGGGACACGGCAACCGTCTCCGTGGCGCTGACGCACGCTGTCACCCTGAGAACGAACGGACGACGAACACTAACAAAACATGTCCTTACTGCTGGGCCCCAGTCCTGCTGCTGCACACATGCCTGCTGTGGTGAGAGGTGGTAGGGAGGTGGTAGACATGCTGAATGGAGTGGCTGTGTGTGGGTCAGCATGTGGACGCTGCGTGTGTTTCTATCGTGCAGAGGCCTAAGTGGTGGTTAAAAAGTCGTTGTAAGCATTTGTGATGCAGGTGTGTCAAACGGGTTGCCATAAACACGCAGTCAACTTTTGTTTGGCTAACTACTCAGCAGTTTTAAACAGGTCATACCTGGTTTGTGCTTGGCTGGCCACAGTGTCTGCTTGATACATGCTGGGGGGAAGAAGAGGAGAGAAACAGATCAGTTTAGACGGTCCGCTCTGGTCTTGTCACTATCAGAGCTTACATACCAGTTGATCCTATTCACCTCTAAATAGCTTGTGCACTCCGGCCGCACCTGTACAGCACTACCCTGTACAGATGCTTAGAATTGGATTAAAATGCGCCCACCCATTTAGCCAAGGGGCTCCTTCAATGTGCTGTCTGCCTAAAATAAGCCCACATGAGGTAAAACGTGAGCCAGTGGGAGAGGAGAGGACAAAGCCTATACCGCCCACACACACCACACACACACACACACACACCTTCGTGCTCAGCAACCTAAAAGAGCTCCTCTACTCCTACCTGAGGAGGTGCCAAGGCCCCATGGCCTGCCAAGAACAAGCTCACTTTTATCGACGGAGTGAGGAGGCTTTTTGGCAGGGACTCACTACCCTGTTGTTTCTGGACAGGGCACTTAATGCAGTAACAATCTGCTTGCAAAGCCGAGAAAAATGGCAGAGGAATAATAGGAGAGTGCTGGACAGTTGGGCAGTGTCTCAGGCTGACATATGGACCCTCTGCTATTGGTCAGACTGTGTCTCCCCTCTCCAAGATGGCCTCCCCAAACATTACAGTCATTACGCTACGTCTGTGTTATAATTACGTGGAGGACTAGTCCTAATCTCCTCTCTCTCTGGGTAGATTTGGAACACCCACATTGCTCCCGATGAATTCCAAAAGCACATTTGTGACATGATTTATTTATAGAATTATGTCTCAAGTCAAGACATTGGTTTACGTAACCAAAACTGTAATATTCAATTAATTTACTATTCCAATGTGTGTTTTTCTAAAGGCTCACCCAGGCTTGTCACACTGCATTATGTCTGCGCTGCAAGTTAACATTCATGCTCGTGAGAGTCATGGGCATGCTGGGAAGGGACACTCTCAATATGGTGGGACGGTGAACAGAAAGAATAGGCCTTCTTATCCAGCCTAGTCCACAGCCGCAGAGTCGTGCCGTCTCCCATGACTCACTTTCTTATGGATGATTTGGTAATGAGCACATTCACACCAACACACACAAAATCTGGAAAATGCATATACATGCATGGTGCAAACACTCACGTCCTGATATTTTACAGTGTGAATACAAAGTGCATCTTCAACAATCACACCCACACAGTGCCAATGCTAAACCATTCTGAGAAAGAGAACCATTTTTCTCATTACTACAGATGCACAACAAGGTCAATGTTTTCCTAATGCTCAGGGAGTCCAAGGGAAACCACGAGTTATACTGATAAGTGTTCTGATTCAGAACCACAAAACTCTGCCAGAAGATTCAACCAAAATTAAATACTCTTTACGAGTTATACCATTTTGTATAATTCAGACACACTGATCTGATCTGGATCCACCATTTCAAACTCTTTCCTGGGAACCAGGTCTAAGCCAAGGTGCCTGTAGAGGAGAGGAGGAAAACAGAGAGAGAGAGAACAAGAATTAGATAAATGAACAGACCCTTTCTTGAAAGTAAAAACAGTAAAAATCCCAAGCAGAATCTTTCAATCGTCAGTCACAAGTCAAACAAAGCGGTCAAGATGAATACATTTCAAACACCCGTTTGAAGCCTGACAGGCTGATGGCCCAGGAGGACTCAAAGTGGCTCTTGTGAGGACCGTCATCCCACATTTAGTAGGATGGGAAGTGACAGTCGCGTGTCCACGTTTACGCTATGCGTCATAACACTATCCCACTGTAGCACCCCTAACCAGAGGAGCTGGGGGGAGAGGGGGAACCGCAGAACCACTATCCCTGCTTCTACAGGCAATACGGCTACCAAGAGACAAATCAAACCCCGGCAGCCCTCAGGTCAGTTTGGACAAGGAGATATTCAGCTAGACTCTAACACGTAAACCCTGTCATCTATAATATCTTTATTTGACATGGCAGATTGGTCGAGAACAGAGTTCTATTTTGCAGCATGTTTATGATGTTAAGGGTTATGCTATTCCTTGGATGAGATGAAACCCATACATAAATGGTCAATATAAATGGATCCCGGACTAGTTCGATGGAGCAAGAAGCTGGCAGCACCAAGAATGTGGGGTGTCCTCCAGGGCAGGAAAATGTGCATACAGTAGTGCTATTCATTGGCTTTGGATTCACACATGCTCAATAGCCTTAAAATCACATCATAGCTACATTTACATACATTAAACACAGTACTATAAATGATCTCGCCGATATCACGTTTCATACAACAGTCATAAACTCCATTGGTTCTTGTTCGTCTGCCTTAGGTCATGGCCTGAGGGCCAGTGCTCCCATCTTAGCCCGTTTCAGAGGAAACTCACTCGTTGCCCCAGTCCAGTCTGACGGTGATGTGCCGTTTGATCTCTCGGGTCTGCTCCTGCGCCAGGTGACCCTGGATCAGCTGACGCCGCAGGTCGATGAGCTCGTTCATCACGTGGCGCAGCTTGTGGAAGAGGTCCACCTTGTGTTTCTGTCAGGGCAGAGGTAAGAGTTGGACCACAGATGGTAGAGCATGACATGACTCCAGTCCAAGAGACACTACAGTATGGCTACAGTCTTTCTAGGCAATTCATTGAAGTTCTATTGGAGAGGGATAATGGACTTATGATTATGGATTACGTTTCCATAGTGGTTTGCACACAATCTCATACCACTTGGTGTGCGTGACAGTTGAAAGTGGAGTGTGTGCCCAGTGGAAGGTAAAGCTGTTAGACTATCGAAGGACTAATGGAACTTTGGATATTTAATGCACTCAAAGGTATATCACATCTCCACTATAAAAGGTAGGGCTATAACACAGCTTTCAAGGTACATGCGCCTTTATGCATTTATTTAAAATGTCAAAAAGATTGTGCCAAACAGATTCGACTCAGTACAATGCTTGTTGCAGTGTTTATACCAAGGTAAAAACTCTAGATAATATCCAGTACATCATCTCTTTTCTGGGAAAACTTTTCTTTTTTTTTCAGCACCAAGGACAGCACTTTTAATTAAGGCATTTTCTTCTCTCCCCGACAGCATGACAAGCCCACATTACCTCCCAGGTTTGTTTACATAAGTGCAAAGATTAAACGCTGCCACAATGCTCATGTAAATTTAATGAGGGTAAACATTACATGTCCTCAAATGCTGGTAGCTGTTCGAAAACAAAGATTTTTGTCAGAGTTGATGAGCCCTCTCGGACTGTTCTGTAGGGCTAATTATGTACATTATAACAGATACACACTTATGCTTAGGCCATTGCTCCCTGAGGTACCACCATGCATTCTAATTGGTTAAAATGTGCCTCGAGGGCAAAACATCCAAGGAAAACCTTATAAACATCTAGCCAATGATACGTCCTATTTTTATGGATGGTAACCGTGGTGACTACGCCCTACCACATGCGGGAGGAGGAAGAGGAAGAGGGGGGCTACCAAAATGAGCAGTGTTAAATCAGTGGTCCGTATTAGCTGTGCTTGAAAGGAAGTTACATCATCACAGCCATGCCGGCGGCTCATTGGCTGCTCTGAGCATGAGCAGTCCTCAGTGAGAGGTTACATAAAAACACGTTGCTCTGGAACAGCTCCCCTCAGCTTCAACCCCCCAACCACCACATCCCCTGCCCTGGCAGTCAGCAGTTATTGGTCTGCTATAGGTTCCTGGTGAACACGTTCATGGGGGGAATGCTGACTGAGGGAGGTAAGCAGCACTGGGTCTTAACATGATGCTGGGGCTGAAAATGGAGAGCCAAGATCCAAAGCAACGGCAAACTGACACAGCGTGAAATTGCTGAAGACAGCTGTGAGGGCAACCGCTATCTAAGGCCAGAGACTATATTTGGTTCTACATAGATTGTGTCACAGCATGTGGAAAGGGGCTTCTGAGTTGCGTACCATAAAGGAATATATTGGAAAATAGCTGGCCCATATATGTGTCTAACTGTCATGCTATTTCTTGGTCTTTTAAATCAACGTGGGTATTTTAGCGGTTGAATGAGGTGAAAGAAAACTGCAGACCACAGGAACAATTCTCTCTGACAAATCCCTTAAGACCATATCTGTAAAACAGTAATGCTTCCCCTTTCTGCTCAGGCTTTTTAAGAAATCTCTGAGCCGGCCAAGTAATATGCATCCATGAGCCCACTACACGCTGTGGCTAGACAGAGGGCTTCACAGGGAGGCGTGAGGGGGTGGGTGCTACTGACCACGTAGAGCTGCTTCCATAGCACCCCCCATTCCTGTAGCGTGGAGGTGGTCTCAGTGATGATAGGGTCCTCCAGGGGTACCACCGTCTCACACAGTCTAGGGTGAGAAACACACACATGTGCACACGCACACACACACACACACAAACAAACAGATAAATATATGCAGATATTTAGGTCGCCGCCTTGAGCTGTTTCAATAATGGCATTACAACTGAGTGATGATAAACATGTAATGTACCCAGTAATGAGATTTTCTCTGCCTATAAGGAGCCATGATGGGCCACTTCAATACAAAAACAATAGACATCATTCCTAACTCTATGAGTGTGACAGCCACGAGCCAGTGGAAGCCACAAGCCTAAAAGCGAGACAAGAGAGACCTCTGATATGAAAAAGGAGGAGGACACGGGCAGTCTGCTGCAAACAGAGTCTCTTTGTCCTCTTTTGGTTTACAATCGTCCAATCAGGCTGGCTGCCATTGAGCTTTGGTGTTCCATCATGGATTACATTACAAAGAAAACTTTTTGGTTAGGATACATTAGACAGTCCATGGATTACATAACCAGTTAAAGTGATCCTCCAAAGCTGTAATGCTTGGGGAAAACTGCC
Source organism: Hypomesus transpacificus (assembly GCF_021917145.1). Taxonomy (NCBI): domain Eukaryota; kingdom Metazoa; phylum Chordata; class Actinopteri; order Osmeriformes; family Osmeridae; genus Hypomesus; species Hypomesus transpacificus. Next base: position 7,857,709 of record NC_061077.1, read on the forward strand.
ACCATACTGTAGGTGTTGCGGATCATTACCTCCCATAGACAGCAACACATATTTCCCAAGTGCAACTCCTGGAGTGAGGATGTACCACAACTCCCATTTCTAAGTGTGCACTTTTAATTGTTTAAAAGCTCAAGAAGAGGCCTCTCTCTATGTGGCAGCTGAACTGGAGGGGACTGACATAACACTGTGAAGTATACTCCCAATCCACACAGTGCCACCGAGGCCAACCCGCAGATTGAATCTCTGTGAACACAGCCTGATAAAGAGCTCCACTGCTCGCCTTTGTCTTTGCCCTGATCTCTGCTTTCAGAACCACCGACAGCTTTTGTTCCTTCAACATAGGAGCCGTGACGGACACTAACCCATGCGTGTGCGTGTCGACGTATTTGTGTGTGTGTCCGTGTGTGAACAGTATGCATGTCTATGTGCACAAGTGGGCGTTCCTCCGCCACACTGGATAAGCACTCCTAATGCTAGTTCAGTATGGATCCTCACAGATCAGCGATGAGGGAAATGAGGCGGCCAGGAATGGGCCGAGCGGGCATGCTGTCAATGATCCATCGATGAATATGACCCAATCACAGCTCTGTGTGGTGGCTAAGGGAGAACTCCATTCGAGTTCAATGAGTCAATGCTCCCAGCCGTTCCAACACTCTGAGTCTCTGTGTCCATCATGCCCCTGCTGACACGGCCCTCACACAGCACACTGTGCTAGACTGGCTGCACAGCTGTTGTGAAGAGGCGGCTCAAGAGACGCTGATGCCTGATGCTGCCTCATACGATGGTGTGCTGACATGGAGCGGGTGAGACCCGGACGGGTTAAGACAGGTTTCAAAGACACCAGTACTGTGGTTGGTTGATGACATGCTTGGATAAATAATGATGATTGGACATGAGACTTACCCTCTGTTGGTCACAGTGGATTTCTTCAAGTGAACATAGCTGATTGGGAAGATGCCCTAATGGGAAGATAAGATGCAAAGAGGTTACACACAGTGCGGCTAATCCCCATTCAGTATGTGTGGTGCTATGGGTACTGTAGCAGCCTGTCGATGTGGAATCCACTTGGGTGGACCATTAGCTGCAGACACACTTCTGTCAATCACTGTCAGTAAACGTTTTTGGGGATTGTTGGCACCACATTCAAATAGTAAGAAAAGAATTATGCCAAAATAAACATCACTTAAATCTCATTATTTTCATTGAGCTGCAGCTCCTGTAGTGGTTCTGTTTCAAACAGAAATACATAAACACACCCACAACCTTATACATGCATACTTTCTGTCAAAGGAAACGCGAGCATGGTCACGTGTGGCAGCCCCAATTGAGCCTTGGCTCACAGTACATCATGAGAGACAGAGCAGTGCCACCCTTTCAGCTCCTCTTTCTTGTTCTGATCTGCCAGATGTGATGAATTGGTCAGAGTGAACACAACTGATTCTCCCAGTTCAGGGGGAGGAAGAGGGAGAAAGCAGGGCCAACAGAGCACATGACAAAATGGAGGCCTGCTGGTAGGGTCTGTGAATCACTGAGAAGAGCAGCAGGAGCAGGCTGTTATGCCTCTAGGACCAATATCTAAGCAGGACTAAACCGTTTTAATGATTCATTCTGGAACATTCTGCCCACCTGGCTGTGTACCCACATGACCTCAACATTTGAATAATCTGGCCTTTGAATTCTCATAACCTTTGAATTCTGATGACCTTTGCATTCACAGTAGGTTAACAAATCGAAGTCTGATTTAGATAACACAGATTCAGGCTAGTCGTAGCCTAAAGCATTTCTATGGAGATGATTCATTTTAGATTGAGGAAGTGTCTCATATGCGCCCTTAGAGTAACAACACAGCTGGGGTTACCAGATGTCATGTCTTCCCAGATGTTGCAAGTATAACAGATTCACTCTCACATTTTGAGAAGGAACATGAAGCTACTGTCTAGGCACAGTCATAAATATTCTTTACCGAACGGTCGATTTTATCAGAAGTGGATGTGTCAGTAATATATGATAACTATTTACTGCAGTGCAGTGTATTGATCGATAGCAGGCAACAGCTCTGGTGGTTTGTGCTCTGGCTGTTGGGAGGGCAGTGGACTGGACATGCTAGGTAAGACCGAGGGGCTCAGGGTCGGATGAGCTCCAGCTGGTGCCTGCAAGCCCACATGACACGGAACGCCATGTAAATACAACAGCAGCAGGCTTTCTGGAGAGAAGTGGCTGGCAAAACACCTGATGGTTTGGACCCCATCCTCGCCCACCCTTTTACCTCAACACAACTGCTTCCTGTGTTTAGCAACCATACATGGGGAAATATATGATCCTTGTTGTCATTGGAATGAACAGTGCCACCAACTAAACTATTTCTCCTATCCATATAGGTAGCAAAGAAACAGGTAGGTCATTACCACTCTGTCTGAGAAAACAGAGTATACATGAACATGATCAATGCGACTTTACAGGTAGCCTATTTACCTTTACGGAAGGCTTTTTGGTGGAAAACCCTCTGTACCAACCTAAAGGAAAGCAGAAAGGTAAATCAAAATAACTCACACATACACATCCTCATAGATTTACGTTGTCATGCTCTTTGGTTTCCTAAACATGTCATGCTGTGAAATGTTAAGACTGAGTCAAAGCTAGCATTAGCTACTCTTGTGAGAGCACTACCTCAATAAACCTTCGCTGTTGGTACACTTCAGCATATTGTATTGCGAGACATTCTTGGATGTCTCAGAGCTTTGCATGTATCCAACATGCATGGGGATGTCTGCTGATCTATTTTATTGTCCATGTAGAGACGGCGTTGTGTTCTTACCTTCACTCTTCTCCAGTATCTGCACGGTCTCCCCTATCTCCAGGACCAGGGCCTGACACACTGACCCCCGGAAGTTACAGATCACTGCGCAGAGGAAAAAGAAGTTCAGGTTGCGGTGGCCATCCATAAAGCTTCAGAGTCCGATTGTGGGATTAAAGCAACCTCTCAGTGCCATAGGAGTAGGTGAAATGAAGGGAGTAATTCTGCAATGGAGCCTTATTAGGTTAGAGAGGGGGACTGGGGTCAAGGTGGGCCAGCCTGGTGCCAGTGTGTCTCTCTGCCTCAGCAAACTTGGTGTCAATCTAGCAACCAGCCAAGCAAATTTCATTAGTAGATAGCCTTCAACGGAGTAAATGTCCTTTGGGGTTCTAAATAAAATATTGCATCCATAGAGTGCCCTGCAAAACCGGCAATTTAGTACTTGTAGTACTGTAGATACTCCTGTCTGACCTGGTTTTTGCTCATTTAAGGAGGGGAACCCGACAGGGACAAATAGTTCTACCTAGCGCTTTGTCTGGTTGTGTAAATGGGTAAAGTATTGCATGAATATTAAGCTGCCTAGGTTCAGGATGAGACTCTTATTTATCTGTGCTATTCACATGTATGAATGAGGTGACTCCCCAACTATGTCATGTTTTGACAAAACATGTGTTTTGGTGTGCCCCACTGGTTATCACAGCTTTTAATAAGCTGGTTCATACAAACATCTAAACACAGAATCACACAGGAGCCACTGCCTCACCAACTGTAAACAAGCACCCTCCCTGAAGTGTAGAGTCATTTTAATAGCCAATTCATTCTTTAGCAGTCCTGATTTTAATGCAATGTTAAGTTAATTGCACTGTCTCCAGATATAGACCACACACACACTCTACTGCTAAATAAGAGGGGGGGGGGTAAATGTTCCTCAGTCATATTGCTGCATTTGCATAAATGTTCCCTGTTGAACCTCAATGTGCCGCTGCCTGTTTCTGCAGAATCACACATTCAACCAGGACCGGTAAGTGTAAAACATGATGTATACTGAAAGATGCAGTGCCTCAAACTCTGAAGTGAACTTAAAGATGTAGATGTGATTAATCTTCAGAGACAAATGGCATGGTTAGGAACCTAAGTCACATGGCCTCTGGCTCCTCTCTCATCAGTAGTTTGTGTCATCTGAGAGGGGTAGGATCTTAACATCACAGGAGATGCAATGTATACAAGCCTCAGTGAGGACAACATTGTTTGATGATGACAGAGCCCCATTGACGATTCAAAAACCCACAAATGGTGGCCCTTCGAGGAGAGTTCTGTGTTAGTCATTATGCTAATGAACTAGCCAGGGGACCCAATGAGGGGGAGGAGGAGACAGAAGGAGGAGGGGCTCTGCCGGGCGCCTGTTTGTGGGAAACGAGTGCTCGGTTCCTCTGCTATGGTAACTATGGCAACAGATCATCTACAAACTGGAGGGCTTTCTTTACTGTAACTGCTGCAGGGATATGGGCTTTTTAAAATGGCAGGAATATGGATGCTCTCCTGTGCAAGGGTCTAAATCAAGTGTACAGAGCAGAGATTCAAGGGAGAGAAAGATAGATAGACTGAAAGAAAATAACTTGACACCTTTTTCTACTGCTTCAGGCCCATTACCAGCCAAGGCTGAAGACTATCTACTTGAGTCCACTTCCTTAATGTCCTCTACTTCATTTGAATTGCAAAATTGCCCCCAGACCATTAGAAAACTCCTCAACAGATCTCACACGGAAGAAGATGGGCCTGTCAGATTTTAAAGAGATGGTTCAATTGCATCGGCTCTGTTGACAATACTGCAGTCTCATCTTTAGAGAATGTGATCCATCCATCTCTCAGTCCCCTACTCTGCCCGTGGGAATAAGCTGGAACTTGCAAACTGAATGTTTACTTTATGCCTATGCCAACATGCATGCTAGTAAATCTGTAGACTTCTCTATCTGATGTGAAGGCTTGAGATATTACAGTGCTGTGACACTGGTTAGAGAGCCTGCAGCCCTTATAGATGTGTGCCTTTGCTGTCCCAAAACGCCCCTCATCTATATAAAGCACTGCCATTTGGATTGACTGTAACAACGATGCTAACTGTGGGGCTCAGCCACAGTCCAGTGGCAAACTGATCATGATGATGGCATGAGTAAGACCAGGCAGTAAGTCTGGTTAGCATGAGCAAAACCAAGGCATTTTTAGCCTTCACAGACATCAATGGTTATTTGGTAAAGATCAACAGCACAAACAAGGGTCTGTTTGGGGTAATGACAGAATAAATGGACACATTTAATTCCACCTAATGTGAGATAAAGATCTCTGCATAGGCTACATAGCCTAGCTTTTATAGCCGGACCATTTTTACAAGGCCTGTTATGTGATCAGATGCAAGAACAAAGTTGCTTACACTACAAATAGAATGTGTTTTCAGTGGAAAATTCCTTCCACCACAGTAGAATAATGGATTAGCTCGCAAGAATATAAAGCAAACTGTTAAGATGCGCCCCCTAATTCCCCAACCTTGGAATACAGATACAGCTCTATTTTTGTAAAAATCCTCACTGATGCTATTTTTACGATACAACAGCATTTTCTGCAGGCTTCCATGACAATATGTGATGATAGTAGGCAGATGCTGCAGTTCTGTGCTCCCCACAGTGTGAAAAGAAGGGATATCGAGGCCAGGTGTCTGAGGCCAAGCATGCATCTATACACACAAACACACACAATCTCGATTACAGACACAAAATGAAAAACTGTTACTCTGTGAGTTTGCATCTCTCATATCACATGTGTTATGTTACTCCATATTAGGATTGCAATAACATAAAAAATAAAAGGTCAATTTTGAACAATTTATATTTGATCATGCAGTATTGTCTTTGCGCTACTCTCTAATTGTTGGCTCTGCTTACACAAACACAAACTGCTGTGTCCTTCAGTCCAGTGAATCTAGGCTTACAGTATGTGTCATCCTGACCTCTGGCTAAATCAGCCATGCAAATAGATGTATTTAACATTTACAATGCACCTGTTTAATTCTAAAAGACTGTCAGCCAAAGCATGTATAAAATAGGAAGCACATTATTATGGCTATTACACATTTTTTTTTAAATATTTTGATATAAATGCTGACAATGTTTTAATTTGTTTGTTTTTTTCTAAACAAAACGGGTTTGTAGCCACACATCACCAGGGGAACGTGCAGAGTCTGGGAGGCAGAGAGAGACATACTGTACTGTACTATGCCCCACAGCGAGCCACACACACACACAGCAGTGTAAAGGGCAGCACACATCAAACCCTCCCAGACAACAGCCAATGCTACCACTCCTCTATGAGACACTATGCTAACCATGGTAACAACATTCCCTAGTATGGCCTATAGGGCAACACGTTTTAATCTGTAGTAAAAGTATAATGTCAACATCAGGTAGGGATAGAACAGGTTCCATCTTGTTAAGATCACAATAAAAACTGTTAATGTATTTGGGCACTGTGGAGGCTATAGTGGTGATGCTGGCTGGGAAGTGTAATATAAACTGTACTCCTGTTCCTCATTGATTCCTCAATCTTTTAAGAACCAGAGCAAACCCTCACTGGTAGAACAGGTGATTACAATGAGCCAAATCCCAGATGAGTTCCTCTCGTGATTTCTGTACTGCATTGTGACCGAGCAAGAAGCCCCCAGAGATCCTGCTCCCCCAGTTTGAGTAACCATGTCCCAGATCCTCACAGGGCAAAGTTGCAAATTACACAACGCTCTTTGGGTTTCGCCCAGTGAGTCATGTTTGTCTACATGACCTGAATGCACACTCACTCAGGTCTTGCTAACCTAATGATATCTGCAATAGGAGCAGGGGAGGTTTTTGTCAGTTCTGATTCCAGGACTGTGCCACATCTGTCTGACTATGCGCCCATCTGCAGTATGATGGTCACCTGACTGGCCAGTGACGACCTCAGTACCTTCCATTCCCTTTTGCAGCCCACTTACAGACAAGCACACAGACTGACTGTCTGTGCCCTGTCCATGGTTGTCTTATTGTTTTAACCTAGGAAGAAATAATGCTTAACAATGCTAATCTCTCAAATACCACTCAAAGCTAAATATTAGCTGTATATGTGGTGCTTACAGCTATGATCAGACTATAAGACTGTTCACAACAAATAACAAATACCGATCTAGTCATATCCAAACCACATTAGGGTACATCTGACCTGTTCTACTGTTTGAGAAAAAAGCCAGTGACAATTCATTATCTTGTTTCCAATACAAAGAGAGTGATTGCTATTAAGGCATTGAGATTGGATGAGGTGGGCTCTAAATGTTTTTTTTTCTTCTGTTTGTCAGAGCTCATTAAGATAAGACAGACAAAATTACGCTATAAATAGACATCAGTGGACAGCAAAATGGGAGTTGTCGGGTTGGAATTAGCGGTATATAAGAGGTTTCAACAGTAGGTGATAGGTAATAAATATATTATCCTTGTGTGATACTTCAAACCCCAAGGTTTTTATTTTATAACGTTAGCTTCATATAGATAGATGCAGTGCTATATAAGGATACTTACAATCAAGGACGACACTTCCATGTATAACAACTTCTGACTTCAACTGCGGCCCACACTAATCAATGTAATATTGTGTCTACTGAATGATATGATGCTACCAAAGGAACATAATAATGCACAGTTGATATTATTAATGGTCGGGCCTGCTCTCCTGAATGTTATCCCTTCAGCACCATGGACAGTGTTAAACTAAAACGCTGAAGGATAGATTGCAGGGATAGCCAACAGCTGTGTAACTGTTGCTTCAATCCCATTTGCAAAACATGTAGGGATTTTCTCTAACTTGGATACAGTTCTCGATTTCTCGGAAGCCAGAGTAGTCACCACGATGTGGTACCTATTCGTCACCCTTTTCGTAACAATGCAATGCATCATCGAACAAGCAATAAGGATACTATGCGTGTGTGACACACACAAAGAGACACAACAGATTCAACATGACTCATTCAAAAGCCAAGAAATTTGCGCAGAAATATATACTGTTTATCTTTGGTTCAAATAGGCTAAAGGTTGCATGTAAGATCCACAGAATATACTCATGGGGATGAAGGGAGCGATGTTGTGGTCGTGAAACTTTTTTTTATAGAACTCAACAGTTAACTATAGCTGAAGCATGTTTCTTAGTCTACAGGTAGGTTACGCATAGCCTGCTGCTCTGACTCTAAACACAGTCTACACCTGTTGGAGGAACGCAATCTCATTGCCCCCTCGTGGTTTCAACATGAATCGCCTTTTCAAATGTGATGCTCAAATCAAATAACACTTAACTACATAGGCTACAATACTACTGACGCATTTCAAACACCAAAATCCCAAAATGCGTAGAATGAAGCACGAATAAGAGGAATAGCCTTCGGTTATTGTCTTTTATTTAAAAAGCCAATAGTAACAGTGAGGCAAGGACTAATAGGATATCACCCACGCAATGATTTGCCATCTCAGGCATCATTGGGAAGTATTCAGCCATTATTAGCCTATACCTTCATAGGTTATAATCAAACTGATTGAGATGTCAGGTTACATTAAAATATATCATAGCTAAAGATTTAAACAGTATGGTTCCGATTATTCATTATGCTACAGACTCAAATGAAAATCATGTCGAGACTAGTGGCAGTCTAATTAAAAACATTTTGAAAACGAGCAAATGATCGACACAAAGATCTTACCAACTCCGATTTTCTCCTCTTCTGTCGGTATCCACATATTTGGATTTTTTTGGTTATTTTCCCTCCAGACGATGAAGCCACATTCTGTCGATACCGTGGAAAGATGCTGCTAAATTAAAACTATGGTGAATGTACGGCCTGTTCCTTACATCGAACTACATGTCTAAATAGAAATCTTTATCAAACGATGTATTAACGGACCACCGATAAAGAGACACTGTTCTATTATCTCCCGGTGTGTTCGCCGCGCCGTGTCTCCAGTCTGATGCAGTCTGTGTCCACCTACCTACCACACACACATCCACGGTAATCTAATATCCGAACGCTAGCCTATTATTGCAGCAGCAGCTACATATCGACTGGAACGTGAATAGTTTTTTCAACGAATTATTAATGTATTTTCCAGTTGGTGATTAGCCTATCGCTCCAGTCAGTTCTTAATCAACTATAATTTTATAGCCTACGCCGTATTGGCTGTTGGAGGCGAGGTTGAGTCAAAACCCATAGGCGGTCATTAAGAATCGGAATATCGTTTGCCGGTCGAAACTGGTCTTGGGGTGCTAGAAAATATGAGTTAACTGCAATATACCATGAACTGCGCCATCACCATGGTCCTCGTATGACTCATTTGTCAACACTAATGTGTCAAGTATTTGCAAATCTATACTGCACTCCCAGATACCAATGCCATGGCGGATGCATCCAATACAAGGGTTGAAACAAGGCAGGTTTCTAGAAACGGTGACAACGTGCCTCTTGATTGAATCTGCGGCCTCGGGTCTGGACCAAGAAGTCTATGGCTTTTTACATCAGATGCATTCTTTTTCTGACTCCAGAACATGTCATGCAGTCAAAGGATGCAGATATCATTTGGTTGGTATGTGTTTGTCCTTTAATGACTGCAGTCAGTGTTTCTACGGGCCTATTGAACCGTCTATGCATACATTTTGGTCCTAAAACTAAAAATACACCCAGATATACCATATCCATTACAAACAAATAGACTTAGACAAACTAATCCACATGCTATTGAAAAGGCAATTTGGTGGAGCATGTCATAAAAATGTTATGGCATTGCACCTGCACATCTTATGTGGTCCTGACTGACCAAACCAGCAACATTTGAGGCTCACTGGCAATAAAATCAAATGCACTCCATGACCACTGCACTTGTAATTTGTTGTTTTCAACCAGTTGACACATTGATCGACATACGTAAAGCTAATTGACAACCTGAGATGGTTTAGATTAGAGTTGATGAAGACACAAGGATTGCCTCGTGATGAAATATAGATTTTATCATGATTATCTGTTCCTATGTGACTTTCTCTATTACGGTTTTCTATTTCACAGTAAACAGTGATTTAGTGTCCGGTGAGTTTGATGGAGAGTGGGAGTGGGGGCAGAATTCAACGATGTAATGATAGCTATTGACCCCCAGCCCCCCCCCCCCCCCCCCCCCCCCCCCCCCACGCCCCAATCTATCTTAAATGGAATACAGTGGGTGGGATTTTGAACACACATACAGCTGGTTGAGTCTGATGTTATTTATAATTTCAATATGATTCTCAGATCATTACCATTGGCTGTAAAAAAAACTTTTAGCTTGACATTTGATTCCTACTCGACACAAACTGTGCAGCCTGCTAACTCGAGCTCATGCGTTTTTTCCAAAATAGAAACATGTCAGTAGCAAGCAGGGGCCCTTAAGTTAGGGCCCCTTCTCTTTGATGTCTTTGAGCTGGCATGGCTGAGTACACAAGCTGAGAGGGAGAGGCTGGGAGGAGGCATGGGGCACTGTGGTTGCCTAACACTGTGAAAGCTGCTATCAGTTTCCAAACTCCCCTTTCAGCAGACAATAAGAGCCAGAGGAGGTAGTAATAAGAATCCCATCCAGTCCTCTCATCAATCATCCACTCACACATCCCTTCAATCTGCTTCTCTCACACTTTTCCTCTCTCTCTCTCCCACACAGACAATACCTATATAACAAAATATCTCTCACATTCCCCTCTGCCTGTCTTAAGGATAACAATCTGACTGTACAGACACACACCCTTACATGCCCACAGGATCTGTCTCCTACACTCCCACAACACTCTACAGACAAGATGATCGCCTCCACTGGCACTGTTACCCACAGACAGAAGAACACATCCATCCTCTCAGTCTTGCCAGTGCTCTACACTCTCTCACATAAGCACTCCAAATCTCCCACGCACAAATACACTCATCAGTGTCTCTCCCTACATCGCATTTCATCACAATACTATACATATTTGAGTTCTGCACAAGTATTATTTTGTCTGTGGGGAAGGCAACATGCCTACTTGATGATAACCTTCAGAAACTACCCAACCAAAAGCTGTGAAAAGATTATCCCTCTAAAGAAGGTACCATGTGATGCATACATATATTAGCCATGAACATGCATAGTTCTACTTTCTAATAAATCCTACACAAACATGTCCAGTGTACTCATGTCATACTCAAAAAAGCAAGTGTAAAGTCCTCCAGAGATTTACAGGTTTCTGAATATTGTGTGTCTGATGCAACCATGAACTCCTGGCTGTATGTGGGCAGAGATGCTACAATAACATCAACTGAATGATAGCTGTTTGAAGAATGTGTAATGAATGGGCATTTTCAAGGGCTACTCATACACACACAAAAGCTTTGACTTTTTATTTTATTTATAGTAAAATACTTTTGATACATTCTGTACAGCAACATCTTTTAAGTATCTCAACATGAAAGAAAAAGAGACCAGAGGTGGCAACATTTTGAAATGATATCAAACAATCCAAAAGCCATAAACTACAGCAATCACAAAATGTTTACGATGTTGGCAAGCCATGTTGCGAACACATACTGTAGAAGTTATGGCTTGATGATCATGCTGTCCTCAAACAGATTCTCAAGCCGTCTATCAATATCCAACAGCAACATGAAAACAAACCACCTCGGCAAACCAACTGTAATCTGCACCAGTTGTGTCCAATGCAGTTTTCAAGTTCAGTCTCTGGCACTCGATAAGACCAAAACAAAACTGTGTGTGGCGTAAAATGAAGCATAAGAAAGGCTTGCTGTAATTTTCAAAACACCCACCATGCCTATACAACTCAACGGAAGATAAAGCCTATGTCCCTCTCTATCAGGACAAGGCCCTGAGGTCCACTGAAGCAGTATCAATTAAAGCCTAATTTATACGCTGTTCATCACTGAACATCAACTAAATAATGGAAGGCAACCTTTAAGGCCTTGTCATGTCATGTACCAACAACAGGCCCACTTCAAGTCAGCAGTTTTACACTTTCATTATTGAGTGTACAGTTTTTAAGAGCACCATATTTCTTCCATTCCTATGACTACAGTGAAACACAGAGGCAATATTTCTTGATGGCACGTTGTAAGTGACGTTTTGGTCATGGATATTTGTATGGTGACATGTTGGTAGAGTGGCGGTGCCCCTGAGGATGTGTCCCGTTTGGCTCCACAAACACTGGGCTAGACGGTTGGCAACGTGTGCATATTTGTGCGTGCTACAGAGAGGGTCTAACACCACATGTCAGGCCATGTCTGGCCCTGTGAGGAGGCACAGATGAATCTGACAGCTCATCCCTCACAAATCCTATCTATTTTAGTTGGACTAAAATGGACAGAAATGAGACCCATAATAATGGTTTCAAAAGGTGGACCCCCTGATGAAAATATAAAATAACCTTGAAAAATTAGGCCATAAACAGATTTTTTTTGCTTTCCTTTTTTTTTTTAACCCACAAAGCTCACCATGTCATAGAAAACTATATCATATACTAATCTGTTTTTCCTTCCTCAAGGACTCTGCACATTTCCAGGATGTCCTCCCTCTGGTCTGTGAGGAGTTGTCCTTTGGCACCTCTTCCTCCTCCTGTCCACTCCTCCCCAGGTCCCCTGCTTCAGGGGTTAATGCCTCCAACAGTTTAACTGGCAGTGCTCTCCTCCGTCTGTCTAACCGTGTCACACGTGTCCCCACAGCGCCGTGCCAGCGGGGCAGGCCTCGCTGTCCCAGCTCCTCTGTCCCAGCTCCTCTGTCCCAGCTCCTCTGTCCCAGCTCCTCTGTCCCAGCTCCTCTGTCCCAGCTCCTCTGTCCCAGCTCCTCTGTCCCAGCTCCTCTGTCCCAGCAGCTCACTCATTCAGGGATAGGATGATGTCATCCTCAAGGTACGAGTTGTCAGAGCTGTCTGCTGGGGTGACAGACATCAAGCAAACAGAGGTTCAGAGGGGTTGAAAAGTACAGGCAGGGAATACTGCAGAAGTCACTGTGTCGGCATAAAAATGCAGAGAGTCAAAAACCGAATCTCCTCAGAGTGAAAGCGCTCTCCCACCCATCTCTCTGCTTTTCTCTCAGTTCTGTCAATCTTTCTTTCTGTCTCTCTGTCTCTGGAATACACTAGTACAACATAACCTTGTTTTTTTCTTTCAAACATCATCAAAATATAAGACGAACTTCAGCCCTGCGTGTACTGCATCCAATTTCTGAGTCTGTCTGAGACTGCGGACAACGTCGACAAACCAAGACTCACTGTTGTCCGCTGCCAGGTCCACATCATCCTCGTTATCGTCCGAGTCGTCGTCGTCGTCGTCATCCTCGTCGTCCTCCTCCAGTAGACGAGCCACCTCTTCGTCGTCGGAGGGGGAGAAGTCGTCGTTGCCGTCCTCCTCGTCCTCCCCCCCCCCGTTGTCGTTCTCCAGCTCTGCGATCAGGGGGTCCGTGTCCAGGTCCTCGTCAGAGTCGTCCTCATCCTCGTCGTCGTCGTCCTCCTGGTCGTCGTCCTCCTGGCGGAAGGAAGAGAGTGAGGATGCTGACAAAGGCCTAGCGGAGAGACGCCATGCGGTTCATGCCGGGGTGAGTGGAAGTGAAGAGCCTGACCTGATCTTCCTCATCCTCTTCCTCCTCCGCCAGCCTCTGGCGGCCCACCTCGTACAGCCTGCACACAGTGTCTGTGTTGACTGAGTCCTGGTTCTGGAGGGGGAGGGAAGGGTCAGACAGAGAACCGGTCCAGTACAATGTCAGCCACCCGGCCCTCTTAGGCTCTGTTCACCACTGACAGAACAGACACAGTTGTATTGACACGTGTATCAGATACTACAGACGTACCTCAATCACAGCCAGGTAACAGTCTTTCGTGTCTGTGCACAGGTCAAATATATTCCTCTTCACGTCGATGGTGGCTGTGGATACAAACAGGGGGTCAGTCAGCACCTCATCCACCTGGCACTGAACACCACACCGCTTCATGGTGTGCTCAGGCTCAAACTAGGGCTGTGTGAGGCTGGCCTCACCGATGGGTTTGTAGTCAGTGGCGTTGAAGGTCCTGAAAGAGGAGCCAAAGGGAGTCTTCATCTGCATCTCCATCATGTCATCCTCATCGTCAGCCTGTAACATGGCTGTAACACACACACACGTGTTAACAGGCTGCAGAGAGCTCCTCCACTGGTCACAGTAGGGATGGAGAGACTAATGGCCAGATAGATCCATGGTACCAGTTGCATGCAGAGCGCCCAGACCCAGACATGAGCAGGCACAGTGACTGAGGCCTGGTCCCTTACATGGCTCTGACGGTGAGCTTGTGTGAACCAGCTGGTCCCCCTAGTGCCAGCCCAGTGCTGAGCCTCCTGCCCATATGGTTCAGCAGGACCTGGTGGCATGAAACGCACACCTCTACAGGCCCTCTTCACACCTCTCCCTGCCCACACAGACACACTCAGACACACAGCCTCCAGCACGGCAAAACACACACACACACACACACATCCTGGAGCTGCCAAAAGTTCTTACACACACACACACTTGTCACGTGTTCAGCCCTCTCCCTCACACACGGCTGAACATGTGACAGCTTCCCAATCTGTGGGATCTCCCAGGAGGGACGAGGCCTACCTCCATAGATCACAGTGCCGTTGTTGTTAAAGACTATCCTGCACTGGTCCAGCGCTGGGACGGTGTGCAGGAGGTGGAAGGTCCGCAAGTCCCACTGACATGACTGTTAAGGACTACAACACTCTTAGCTTTCATATGGCTGTAAACCAAAGCTGATGGCATGAATACACAACACATACATTTATAACCCTGGGGCAAAACAAGCTTTTAAGTGAAGTAAAAACAAAAAATCTTTACCCCCCCCCCCCTTCTACTGTGACATGGTGAAAGATACAATCTCCGTGTTGACGATGACTTCCATGCCGTTGGGGTGAAACACCCCGCTGATGTTCATGTTGAACTTGTCAAACTTGTGGATGGCCTGGGCCGAGCGCACGTCCCACAGCACGCCGTCGTTCAGCACCAGGTCGTCTGTGGGGTTGAAGGTGGCGCAGTTCCTCTTGTAGTTGTTGGCCAGGTCAGGGTTGTTCAGGGTCAGCGTCTTCAGGCCTGTCTGGATGTCGTAGATCTAGGAAGGCGACAGGAAGATTTCCATCACTGACCTGATCAATAGAAGCGATGTGTTTTCATATCTGTTGTTCTGTGACGAGCCGGGGTACTTACGTGGGCGATGTGTTCCTTTGTGCCGATGACTCTGTCCTGCGAAAGTTTACTAAACTCCACATAATGGTCATCTAGGAAGGAATGCCTAGAGGCAAAAAGCATGTTTTAATACATTTTCTGACGGTCCTTTCAAATCCTTAGGGCTTGTGGAGTTAGAAAACAACAGTAGCTGGGTTGAACACATTTATGATTAATGATTTGGCATTAGTGTTTGCTAGCATGGAGTATGGACGAGTCAACTCCACAGAACACTGCTAATTGAAAACCCTTCTCTTCCATCCGATGAAAGTAAAGCAAAACATTTTTCAATCACGTTGCCAGACGAGGACAGCAGAATGCTGCTCTGACTCAGTCCCCAGTCCCTCTGGAGTTTGATTAAACTGGGGGGGAAGGAGCCACTGCCTGTGTGTGTTCCATCAAGTGATGATTTCAGCCCCGGGGCAGTTAAGAGTGCATACTTAAACAGCATGTCCGCTCCCAGCTGCCTATAGCATGGAGCAGATGTAGCACTGGGAAGAGGAAACCACACAAAAGGCAAGAACAGTCCCTATACAAAGCAGTCTACTCTGTGAAAATCTGATCCTTTGGGCCAGGGAAGTTTTGAACAACCCGTCACTGCTCACAAGGATAGTTTCCACAGTTTGAGTCAGCCTGGCAGCTTGGTGATCTTCCTGTAGGAGAATGAGGGGACACGTCCTCCGGCTCTGTGTCTATATAAGGGGGTCAGAGCTGTGCTCCCGGGGGTCAGTGCTGTGCTCCTGGGGGTCAAAGCTGTGCTCTTGGGGGTCAGTGCTGTGCTCCTGGCTCCTGGGGGGTCACAGCTGTGCTCCTGGGGGGTCAGAGCTGTGCTCCTGGGGGGTCAGAGCTGTGCTCCTGGGGGGTCAGAGCTGTCACTTACTTCATGATGAACACTGACTTCATGCCCCACAGTGCAGACAGAGGGAAACTCCACGACGCCGACGTCAGCAGCAGAGAGCCGTCCTAATGAGGAGACCAGATCAACAACAGATCAACCAATCAATAACGGCGCGCACCGACCGCAGTAATAAGAGGGTGCGCCGTGGAGGTATTGATCCTACTGACCCGGGACGGCTCCAGGTGAGTGATGGCCGAGCTGTGGCAGCTGTAGCTGGCCTCCTCCTGCCCCGTGAACACGTTGTAGAGCTTGAGCTGGCCCGTGCACGTGCCCAGCATGAGGAAGCGCTCGCGGGCTGAGAAGGCACAACACATGAAGCCACTCTCGTCCTCATCCGCCTCCCTGAACACCGAGATGGGCCGGAACCTGGGGAGAGAGGAGGGGGAAGAGAGAAGGGGTGGGGGGACCTGTCACCAAAGTGGAAAGTAGGACGATTTCTTCATCCCTTATGATAGGGAACAAGAAATAAGCGCCCTGCTTGCAAGGAGACAACCTAGATCCACCGTGCCCACAAAAGCCGTACCAGACGTGCGCGGCTCGTCGCCTCACCTGCTGAAGATGAGGTGTCGGTCGAAGCAACCCCCGTCCACCCCTCCGTATTTGGGGTAGACGACCCGCCGTGTGTTCCGGGACGTGAAGTTGGTGGGCGCCTGGCGCCTCTGCTTGGGCTCGGGGCACTGGTGGGGCGTGAAGAGGGAGAAGGGGGGGCAGGTGGTCACCGGGTTCTTGCAGCGCGCGTGCTGCTCCCTCAGGTACTCGGTGATGATGCTGTCCAGGGCGGGCGGGGAGGGCAGGTGGCGGTCCAGCTGCTTCTTCATGGCGGGACTCTGGCTGAAGGCCCCGTGGTCAGACTTCTGCCTCAGCACCCGTGGCTTCTTGCAGCTCACCACGCCGCACGGCGACGGGCGCTCCCGCGTGAACACGATGCGGCCGATGAGCGGCGAGCCGTTGCTTTGGTGAGGTCCGGACGTGGCGGGACACGAGGGAGGAGCGACGAGGGCTTGGGATGTGGATGGGCGGGGCTGGGGGTGGACCGACAGTAGGCTTGACGAATGGGAGGCGAGGCTCGCTAGGCGTGCCGCCACCCCATTGGCCAGCCGTGGGGTGCGGGGAAGGGTGGTGGCGGGGGAGGCGGGGGGGGGAGGGACAGAGACGGGGGGGAAGGCGCTGGAGGAAGGGTGGGACAGAATAGCCATGGGGAGGTCTGCCTCTTTGGTCAGGATGGTCGCCGTGTCGTTCAGGCCTTTGGCCACTAGGTGGTTCCTGATCAAAAGGAGCAGCTCCTTCTCAGGGAAGGATATCCTCGACTGGGCTACCACGTTGGCCCTCTGCAGCCAGGCCAGAGACACGTCCGTGCCGATCAGCAGGGGTTTCCCAGACACCCGCTCGATGAGCTCGGCGGCAAACTTGCAGAACTTGACGTGTTCGCTGCGTTTGTCCTGCAGCACGGGCTCCTTCATCAGCTGCTGGATGTGTCCGCTGCTGAACAGGGGCAGCTTGCTGATGATCTGTCTGACGGAGCTGGAGCGAGACAGGCCCACCAGCGCCTTGCAGGCCAGGGCCCGGATCTGGTCTGCGTCTGTGATTGGCATCTTCACCGTCAGCAGGGACAGCAGCACCTGCGTGGCAGCACAAGTGAGGGCATCAGTGGATTTGACCAATCTCAGTAGAAATCGAAACCAGCAACTGTTCCGTTGAGCAGTGTGTGCCTTACACAGTGTGTGCCCCCCCCCCCCTACCTTGATGCCGTTGTTGGACTGGACCACGTTCCACATCTTGGTGAGCACGCTCTCGCTGGTCTTGGTCTGCTGGGGCAGGCGGCGGCGAGGCGTGCCCGAGATGAACTTGCCGATGCTGGACATGCGCTTGTCGGGGGCGCACACACAGTTTGTGACCACCTGCAAGGCCGACTTCTGGATCTCAGCGTCGTTGACGAACACCTCCCCCTCCGCCACCAACAGCACTATGCTCATCCCTGAGGGGAGACCGGGACAAGACCTTTAATGCTTCTCCACTGGCGACACCAAGGCCCTGTGCTGTGTCTGTGGAGGGCCCCCTGTGGAGGGCCCCCTGTGGAGGGCCCCCTGTGGAGGGCCCCCTGTGGAGGGACCCCTGTGGAGGGACCCCTGTGGAGGGCCCAGTGGACGTACCCACGATGGAGGTTGTGGCGCCCCCCTCGTCAGACAGCACCGACACAGACTCAGCCATCAGCAGCTGGGTCTTAGGCACCACCGTCAGGATGCTCAGGATGTCCAGGGCGTAGCGCACTGTATCACTCCTGTGGAGAAGAAAAAATCCATCCGAAATACTGTGATGCAACGTATCAGTCCAACCGAGGAAATCCATCAAAGATATCCCACAACTGATTAATCCTAGAGACACCCACAAAGGGGTTACTCAGAGAGAGAGAGTACATGTGCCTACCTGCCGTAGTAGGTCCTCCAGTCACAGGCGATGGAGATGAGCTGCAGCAGGAGCTGCACACAGGACAGCTTGTGGAAGACCTCTGCTGGCTCCCAGTACAGCCGCACTGGGCCGTACTCAATCAGGAACTCCATCATCTCCACCACCTGCTCGTGGGTGTAGCTGCACGCCTGGGGGAAAATGGCACAACGGCTGATCAGTGCTGACCTGACATAGTCTACAGAGAGGTCAAACGCTACATTATTGAGAAGACTGAACTTAATGTGGGGGAGAAGCAATCACATGAGCTGGCCGCTTCCCTCCACCTACCTTGTAGTAGGGCTGGGAGTGGATGGGAGCGCCCCCCTCAGTCCGCTGCAGGGACTGCTTGACCTGCTCCACTTTGATAGCCAGGTGGGCTTCGAAGTACCTCCGCAGGGCCATGCAGGTGTGTTTGGCAGTCTGCCTGCTGGAGAAGATGGCATCGTCGCTCAGCAGAGCCCCCTGGTCCTCGGGGTTCAGGATCTCTAACGTGCTGATCTGGAAACAGGTAACAGTACTGGTTGAACACACACACAAAACAACACAACTACAGACACACGCACACAACCAGAGAGTTCCTACCAGGTTGACGAGGCGGCGGAGGCCGTCCTGCCTGTCGAAGAGTTCCAGCACGGCTCGGAAGGAGAAGGAGATGGAGAAGAACATGGTGGCGTGGCAGCAGCCTGACGCATGAGAACACTCCAGCAGCCACAGGGTGTAGCCCACCACATCAGACAGCACCGAATGGGGAAGCATGCACACCTGGGGCGCAGACACAAACACAGGAGAGGGAGACACACAACATACTATTGTTAATATTAGAATGAATATATTATATGAAGCTTTAATGTATAAATGATGTGTATATAATGGATGTGTGTGGTATTGTACCCGCTCCATAGCATCCTGGTTGTAGGCCAGGTAGTAGAGACAGAGAGACACCCCCGTGGCAGCCATGGATGGTCTGGGGATCTCCAGCAGCTTCTGCACCCCCCCATGAGCTACAAACTCTGCTGCAAACTTCTTGTGCAGGAGCAGAGAGGCCAGGTACTGGACGGAGGGAGGGATTGCAAAAAGTATCCAATTAGAATCCTTTCACCGGACGAAACTCGCTATGAATGATCAAATCTAGAGGCATTTTGGAGGCTGTCAAGGCGAGTGGCAGGGAGGGGTACCTTGAGAGCCTCGAAGGTGAGCTGTACGTCATTGGTCTGCTTTAGGTCCATGTAGTGCATGAGCAGCTCTCGAGCCCCCATCTGCATGAACACAGCCAGGAGCTATACGGGAAAAAGGGTGGGGGTGTCAATACAAATATATACACAATACAACTGTAAATGTTCACCTAGTTAGCAACTGTCCAGCTGATAAGTTCTAAAGCTTTAGTTTGTTTAGTGCCTGTCTGTGGTCCTCATGCTCACAAGACAGTCTCAATATATTTTTTTTCATGTTAAATATCCATGTTACAACACTACAAGTACACTGACATGTAGTGGTAAGGTTTAACTCATGAGAGCAAGACAGTCTCAAGACTCCATGTTATTTTAGCCATTGAACAGCCAGCCAACTGAAGGTGGCACTACCACCTTAGGATCAACCTACAAACATGTGACTGAGTGCTCACCTCCTGGTACTCCCCCAGGGGAGTCAGGTACTGCAGGATTAGCCTCTGCTCTATCTCTGGGGTCAGAGGGTAAAGGTGATAGTTGTTCCCAATCACCCAGGGACTCATTTCAGACCAGCTGCTATTTGACAGCTCGTTAAAGTTTCTTTCGGGCTCAGGCAGTGAGAAGTTCAGCTTCTGTTTGGCCTTGCGCCCGTTCTCCCTCTCTGCCCTCCTCTTCAGGTGACTGCTCCCCTCTGCCCTTCCGTCAGAGACGTCACAGTGCATCAGTGAGTTAGGAGCAGAGACGGGCTTCATCATGGTTTTAACTGTGGAGTTGGCACGGCTGCTGGTCTTGTGAAGAGATGCCAGGTGGAAAGACAGGTCATTCCCAGGCTCCCGGAGGGTGAACACATTTTCCGATCTGACCTCGTCTGGTCCCTTCTCGTCTCTTTCGGGCCCGTTCCTGCCCAGGGTGAAGGGGCTGTCCTCAAAACCCCCGTCAACGGTCTCCTCGTCCAGAGGAAGCAGAGGCTCACCCAAGGCCTTCCGGGGGCTGGGCCTCTTGAACTCCCTTCTGTTCACAGCATCCTTGTCCTGAAGCTCACGGAGCCGCTGCAGCATCAGAGGCACCTGGAGAGACAGAGAGACAGAGGTTAGTCTCTGACCAAACTTTTTTATAGACAACTCTATGACGCAGCAAAATCAGTTACTTTGTTTACCTTTCAAAGACACAGGAGGCATGAGGGTAAATGAGAAGCATTTTTCTACACTGACCAGAACAGAGTTTTCCTCCCTGTAGTTGGCAGCGATGTCCTGGTTCTCCATGGCTCCTGCTAAAAGGCCTGTGGCATAGATCCTTAGGGGCTGTTCAGCCTCCTGGGCCCACTTAAACAGCCTCTCAACGATGCCCTCCTGTCACACAGAGGCACACACATCCTTTTAGGATTCTGGTCAACATAGTGACACTTCCACTGTCAACGGCGCACCGTTTCCATGCATACCTTTTCCTGAAAAACCACAGCTGTCTCAAGGCCGGGCATGATGTTCTGCAGCAGGCGGCAGGCGGACGTGTTGAGAGAGAACTCTCTGCTTGTCATCACATAGCTGTTCACCAGCTAGGGAGGCAGAGGAAACCAGCAACTCAGATCAACTGTGTGCATCACACTGTGCAACTGGGTTTATGTCCCTAACATGTTGACATCTATTTGAAATGTATACACAATTCGTTAAGCCAGCAATAACTTCTCACTGCATTCATGAAATCATCATTCTTGAAAAGGATCTTGAGAAGGTGTCCCAAAACACACTCTGGATCAGCTCTCCCTGAAAAGAACATGGGGATGTTAAGACACTTAGTTAGCAACAATGTCAATAATGCTGTTAAAATAACTCTCCTGCCATACCAGGATGCCTGTCATCAAAGGGATCCGGATCAGCTTTATGGTATTCCTCCGTTTCCCTTTCCACCAACTCTGAGATTCTGAAAATAAAATGCAACATTAAGCTATGTATTGCACAGCTTTATAAAACTCTTTCATTGGTATAACTAGAATTGTATCAAAACAGGATGTGTTCTAAAACAGGTGTCCAGTGCATTTTCTGCAAATCTACTCCCGTCTTTAAATTTCTTCAAAATCATGTTGTAACAAAACTCACTTGGTGAGGATATTGACCAGGTCTTGTGTGCTGCCCTGTTGCTCCCTCTCCCACTGTTCCAGCAAAGCAGTCAGCTCTGCCTTGGAATCCACACTGGCAGATGCTGACGCCATGGCGCGGCCTACAAAAAAATACTGTAAGATAACAGAACATATATTTCACCAGCTCGACCAAAGAACGTAGTTCTAAATCCCTTGCGTATGTAAAGCAGATATGTCCGCTAATACCATTACTTCCTCTACACACAGCTGCAGTGCACCATAGGGACTTCAACTGTCAACAGGTGATGGAGTCATATGCATAGCTTAGTCTGAAAACCCCGCGATACAGCTTCTCCTGCAAGTCTGTGCAGCATACGTTTCCGTTTCATATAGATCCAAGTTGGACTGTTGTCTACTATTAAGTAATTTAGTACGGAACATGCCCTGTGGCATAGCATGCTGACCACCTAGCTTCTTTACTGTGGCCAGGTGTAAGCGAAGGCAGATATCGGATAGTGACTGGTGTCAATGTGTCAGTACGATCGCTACGTTCAGTGTTCCGTAGCTAGGTTAGCAGATATCACATATCGCTGCACTACACTGCAAACACAAGCCATACTGACTAAATTGAGGTTATGGTTTTTGGGTAACAAACTACACAACTGGCTAAAGTTGACGAATCAATTAAATTGGATCAACGACGGCGCTAGCTGTGTTGAATAGCTAGCTAACGTTAGCCTTCTAGGGCTGACAGGCTAGCTATTAGTGTAGCGCAACTAGCCTAGCAACTTTACCTTCTTCTTCTGTTCAGTTTTCCTAAGCTTTTTCCGAGTTTATTTCCTTGCACAAAATATAACTGTCTAAACCCTACAAAAAATGAAGTTAACTGTATGTGTATTGTTTAAAACAATACAAATTCAAAGGCTTTACAGCCCCCTCGTTGTCACTACTTTTAGCACAGCCTTGTTCACGGTTTATTATCGTTTATGGCGAACACGTTCCTCGCGTCATAAATTCAGGGACAAATGTCGACTTCTGATGACGTTGGCTTGGGGGGGCATCACGCGTTTTCCTGCGCTTTCATTGAAAAGGCTATTAATTATCATAGATTTGCTAAATGAATAACTTTTAGACAATAAGATATATTACTGGTATTATGTAAAAAGTTCACCGAGGTATCCACTTGGTTATAATCTTGTGCTTTGTTTACGTTATGAATACTGTGAAAATGAGTCATTTTAAGTAGCAAAGGGTTCGCCACTGAACTCCGGTGCAGATCTACACATAACAATTACACAGTTCAGAAACCAAATTACCATACTATTATGTTCAAAAATTCAAAAACGAATGAAACGGAATCTCCAACATAAGGTACACTTTAATTGAGTTCACGACCACTATTATGAATAATTATTAGAAAAGGACTTTTGCAGTAAAAAAACAAACATTTTGCATAATGAGATTTACAGAATTCATTCAGAATTTAATTCAGAATAATCATTCTAAATAGCCCTACCTAAAGCACAAAGAAAGTTATTGGACAATTTGTATTTTAAAATGTAAACAATTGTAAGTGAATAACAATAACATTCATACATTAGATGTATTAAGTACTAAGAGAATCAAGGTATGATTAAATTAAGGTTGAAATACGTTATATATGCTGAAAGCAGTTCTCTATAGATTCTTTGCTTGTATTGGTAAACGATTTGTACTTGTGCAGTAATAGGTAGTGGTAATTATTAGACAGTTTTATTAATAAAACACTGGTAATCTTTGTTGGTGTGTTACAAACCACACATGTGAACTGATGTGTGGTTGTGTATCCCTACTTCCTGCTGATATAACTATATCCTGTTCTTTGTATACCATTTTCTTCTGTTTCAAAGAGGCTTGTTACATTACAGTGCAGCAACAGGTAGCTGGATAGTTATCAGCACTAACTTTCAACTCATTCCCATAAACAACATACATGTGAGAGTTTCCCTTCCAGTTGTAGGTCACCTTCGTGATAGGAATCAACTCAATGATCTGGCGCTATGGGAGAAGACAGAGATCGGGGAGACAGTTGTATTTCAGTTCAATCAGAAGCTAAATTCATCCACAAAGATACATTATTACGTACAAATCAAGATCATAAAAAATAAATCACCTGTTGTAAAATCCGTGATGTCTGGGAGTATCTGACCTGATGATCCTTGACTAGGCGCTCTGCAGCATTTACCACTCCATGGTCTGGGAATCCCATTACTGGGTACACCTGCACAACACAGTTGGAATCCTACTGTTATTATGAGAAATAATGGCAACAATTTGTACAAACAATATGTTCGGGCAAGTGACCCCGATACAATGGCGTACGGAGTGCAAGATAAGGTAAAGATTCTACATTGATTTAGTGTCAGAGGTAATCTTCAAACATATATCTATTCTTGTTCCATATCAAGCAGATACAGTACACATTGTTCTTACCATATACTGAGTGTCCCTGAATAGTTCCTTTCCAGACACACCACTCAGGTTGGTCACGTGCAATCCACTTGACTGCTCCACCACATAGTCTTCAGTGTTATTGGTCCTGGAACAATCCCAACACAAAGTTGAAGACAAAGGTCTACTAGATCCAGACAAATTCATTTTTGCCCTCTCACCATTTCACATTTAGGTTGATGAACACCAAAAGCTGTCTTCGGCCATGACAGATTTTACATTCCTTTGACCCTTTCCCATGACAAAAGTTACAACTGTAATGACAAAGAACAAATACAAAAAAAAGCCAACAATATAGAAAATGTATTATGAAAATTGTTCACACTATTATGTCTCTGAAAGCACTTAAATGCTTTGGTTGTCACTCATACTAACTTCTCCCTTCCCCTTCCACTGCAATGGTGGCATCTGTTCTCTTCAAGGCGCTGGCCAGAGCCATTGCACACCCAGCAGACTTTCTAAACGTGGTAAGAAAAGAACAGTGTAGGTATCATAGCATCCAGTCTTAGATTTTAAATATTTTCTGCAGTTACTTTGATCCGTGTTTAAAAAGTGATATATCGCAGATGTCACTCACACTTCCAGAACCTGCACAATCTGTGCATGGAGTTCTTCCCATTCCAACGCAGGCATGACAGTTCTGTTGATTGAATGATATGTAATCAAGTAAGCACAACACACCACACAAATAATTGTGTATCTCACATAATGATTGCAAATGTCAAAATAAGTCAAGCCAATTATATTGACAAATACCTTCACAGATGAGGTGTAAGGAACCTTGATCACCTGCTTCTCATCACGAAAGAAACTGGGGGTTTTCGCAGGAATTTCCCAAGGCCCAGGGGGCGGTTGGGAGTAAGCATCAATTGGTTGTCCTAAAATGTACATTTTCAAATGTTCCTTAGATAGCAAGTTCTTTTTTAAATTACAAAATGCATCAATCAACAGATGTTGATCAAATTGGTTTCACAGTTCCATAGAATACTTGGATTATAGAGTTAAACCCAGTTGTATATTACAGTACCATTGTATGGCTGATGACTCCACTCTGTTGATCTAGACTCAGTATAGGTTTCCAGGCGATACTTATAAAAGAAAAGAAAAAAATGCTGAAACAAACTTTAGCCAAGGATATCAGTAATGCCCTAGACCTGACAAATGGTTTCATATCTGAAACTCTGGTGCCATCTAGTGTATTTATTTAGACTATCGCCTTGTAGAATGGCTCAGGCTGTTTCTAGTTTAAGTAGAATTAGATAATGCCCATGTTGCAGCATTGTTGTAAGACATGTATGTGAGAGCCTAAAGCTGATGTGACCATGATATTGTCAGTGAAAACAGCCATACTGTTTGCTGGGACCACTTATGACTTAGAGGTAATACAGAGCCCTCATACCCTATATGTGTTGAATGCCTCCATGTTGGTGATCACACCATCCTTGACTGGTGCTGAATTGTAGCAGCACTTACTGGATACAAACATGGTAAGAGCTTCCCTGGCTTGGTCTTCAGTTATAGAAGGAATACTTTGAAGAACATAACATAGTTGTTTAAAACAAGCACTAAAATACAGTATAAGTCAATTACAGTAGATGAATCAAATTAAAAAGAAACAGTGATCAGAAACAAATTATTAAGTGATCAGATGAATACAGAACCATGTATTCTATATGGCTAGATGTCACCAAAGCAATTCGAAAACACAAGTCTGGCTCTTACTTCCAGTGTGGCTGAGAGGGTCCGGGCTCAGGCTGAGGAACTGGGAAGGAGGGCATTGGGGGAGGCAGGAACCCACCTTAAGTAAACATGCAGGGAAACACATTCATGCTTGAGGGTTTCATAAAGAGGGGATAAAGGTGAGCATCCCTTATGACTACCAGTCATTTAGTTAGTAGAAGTAGTACAAGTGTAGCCTTGTATCATAATGTGTGTGCCAACAATGGCCATTCGGCTGCATTCTGTACCTCCACCCCCGGACACTGTTCCTTCATAACCAGGCACACTGTCAAACATACTGGCTGGGGGAGCACTGGGGCTTGGCATGGTAGGTGGAGCAAACAATGCTGAAAGAACAAGACAAACCAGTTATGGATTGGAAACACTGTCAGAAATACAGACGAAAAAGTGATCAACATGCTTTTAAATACATTTATTTTTCCTGTACAGTTTACCATATTTCAATAAAGAAAATGTTAACCATATAACTTGCCCTATAAGAACCTCATGTAAATGGAACTTATGAGTGACTCACCTTGTCCCTCCATTAGATGTGATTGTTGGTAAACCACTTGAACTGATAATGTGTAAGTAAACCAGCAAATTGACAACCCTGAGACTATCACTAAATATGCATAAGTCACATCAAGCTTACAAAAGTCTGAAAATGTGCAAAAAAATTAAAGAAAGGGACTGTAACTGCATAAACGATCCTACTTGTGTTAACCGTTACGCTTCTTTCGAACCTTAAGGAGGGTTTCGCTAAATAACGCGTCACACCCGGAAACGTAGTTTATGGAATGTGCATTTTGTTGCAACCTCGGATGACATCTCAGTAATGTGTGAAGTGTTTGTTTTGCAAGAAAAAACTAAATAAATAAGTAAGTAACTAAGTAAATTAACAAAAAATCTGTCCAGTTTTACATTAAATTAGATAGGTTAGTTTACCTGGTGCCCCAGCCGTTGCTGGTAAGTATCCAGGATTACTGATTCCGCAAGCCCCATACCCACTGTAAAGAAAATGTTGTAGTGCCGATTTTAGAACCCAAAACATAACGGAACTTTAAAAGAAAAAGATGAACCAAACAAACTGAATAAACAATAGGCTACCTCCGTTATAATATATCACTCACCTAACAGATGCTGTGCCCGCCATATTCCCCTATAGATGTATCAACAAGTTAAGATATAAAACGCGCTACGATCATGTGATTTAGTATTTAGCCTCGGCTATTTCATAGTATTTGGTCAACAGGTTGAGTTGATACCAAACGCTTCCAATTTCAGATGTGGGTTCTCTTCGTTAGTTCGTATAACAAAAGGTAAAAATAATTCTCAGTTTATCAACACGTTAAAGATTTAATTTAGTACGCAGCTCAAAGTTAAGGTTCTTCGCAACATTTCCGCTATACAGAAGCTCTCTGCGCATGATATGGGAGGAGGTTAAAATGCAATGAAATAATTAAAGAGGTAAGAAACCCGAACCGATTTCTATAAAAGGAGTTAGAACTATAACCATAAAAAAAACATAATACAGCCTACATATAGCGTATCAAATCGTATTTCTAAGGTTTTCAATTGTATAAGCTATCCCATGCGACTTCTAGTATAGTTTTTGACAGGATTAAATATTAACTGAGAATGGGAGCTGAGCTGGGACGAGGACAGGTGCCTACATAGAGTAAGATTTTCTTTAGTCTGCACCAACGCCAGAGGGTTCCATGAGCAAAGAACGTTGTTGCACTGATATCGTCTCGTTCACTCATACTCGTATATATATATATATATATATATATATATATAAATATACGAGTACATATATTACTAGTGTGCACTCGTCACTTTACATCTATCACAGTCCTTTTATTCATTTAGAATGCACCACTTGTCAGACATATTTCAAGAATAATTCATATTACACGAATAATTTGTTTCTTATAGTTCTCTAGCGCCCTACCCATAGTTCTTTGCAACGATTCCGGAAGCCCTTTTCTTCCTTTTCCGCTGAAGCTGAGTCTCTATTCAGTTCACACCGGCGGGTGAGTGATTTAAATCTATGTCCATCTACCTTTTTAGAAGGTTTTTCAAAACATGGAACATATGAGAGTCATGTTTTGTGCTCAATATGTGTTAGAATTGGGCATTTTGATCGGTTGTTCTTGGGGTAAACCACTCTGTTTTGATCGACTCCATGAGTGCCATGTAAAGCATCTCAGCCATTGCCTGAAGAGCGTAGCTTGTCTAGCTATAACCACCAAGCACAGACTGCTCACTAACGAAATTGCTTCTAAGTCAGAAGGACCGTAAAATGTGAAATGAAATCATATCTGACAATACGTAGTTGGCTTCCTGATATTACATGAACCTCAAATCTGCTGTCACCGTCGATACCCTAGCAGCATAGTCAAGTTAGCTCAATCAATAGCCTAGCTTGTTAGTACCGTAGCTAACGTTAGCTAGCATTATGCAGGAGATGGCCTGCAAAAGAAGGTGGGCTACTAGCGCCGTTGTAGTTACTATAACTTGTGTTGTGATGTACTCCCAATAAATGAAAGTCCTGTTAGTCTGACTGCATGTTAGGAAGGATGCAATTGATGCCACTAGAGTAAAATGTGTAACTATTTGGCAAGATCATGACATGTTTGAAGTATTGACTAGTAGAGGTTGATTGCTTGTCCTGTGGCCAATATCTTTCTTCCAATTACATCTTTCAGTCACCATGGCAGCCCTCAGACCTCTCACCAAGCCCAAGATTGTTAAAAAGAGGACGAAGAAGTTCATTCGCCATCAGTCTGACCGATATGTCAAGATTGCAGTAAGTTTTCTTCTCAAACTCAAGTTCTAGTGGTGGTAGATTTTTAATTATTTTTTAAACGTTTTTTTCATACAGTCCCAAACAATGGCAAACTAGGACATAGGAAACGTATCAGATTTGAGGAAACGTATCAGATTTGAGGAAAAATTAATCTACAACCTCAAACTTGCTCTTTTCCCTCCAGAAAAGCTGGCGTAAACCTAGAGGTATTGACAATAGGGTCCGCAGGCGGTTCAAGGGTCAGATGCTGATGCCCAACATCGGTTATGGCAGCAACAAGAAGACAAAGCACATGCTTCCCTCTGGCTTCAGGAAGTTCCTGGTGCACAACATCAAGGAGCTTGAGGTCCTCATGATGAGCAACAAGTAAGTTCTTGTTTATTTGGGGGGGGGGGGGCTTTCTTATGTGAGAAAGACAGGTAAGTGACAGAGACGGAGGAAGAGCAGGGAAAGGAAATGCAGCTGAACGAATACGCTGCGTGATTTAAATGTTGTAAAGAAATTATAATAACAAAATACAATATGTGGTGGCCGGTGTTGATTCTCTGGCGCACCGCCACAAATTAGTCTGTGTGGGAAATACTGAATGTCGAATTCCGTAATCTCTGAAGAGGAGGATTACAACATAGAGGATCTATGAGCTACTGTCTATGCAAGATGTGATTTAGTAGAACAGATTCATTTCGAGGAATGACTAAGGCCAAAGTAACGTTTTTTTCCATCATTAGAGTAGTTTATGCTCTGTTTACATGTCAGATCATAGGATCATATTGTCCTTGTTCAATCCACAGTTGGAAGCTAAAGGCTTCATGTCCCTCTTGTCTCCTTTGAACTGAAACTAGACAATGCGGCTGTGTTGTTTACCTAAAGTTTCTTTTGTGCTGGCATTCAGAAATGATATAGGCGCTTCCTCCTCAACCCAATATTCCTGCTGTGTCCAGCACTCAATCTTTTAAATGCTATTGTTTTATTATACCTGCATCATGTCTAACATTCACTATGTTCCTGCCTCTGCCTAGGACCCATTGTGCAGAGATCGCCCACAACGTCTCCTCAAAGAACAGGAAGCTGATTGTGGAGAGGGCAGCCCAGCTTGCCATCAAGATCACCAACCCCAACGCCAGGCTCCGCAGCGAGGAGAACGAGTGATCTAGCCATTATATTGTCAATAAAACAACTTAAAAATTTGAATCTGGTCTAGTTTTATTTATTTTTTTATCAACTTTCAAAGCATGTCATGTTCTGTCACTTGTGATTTTGTATAGAAATTCACATTACACTGTGAACTTGAAATATATTTCCTGTCTACTGGTTGCAGTGTGTACATGACATCCATGGTTTTGTTTGTATGTTGGGGGCCCAAGTTTGTGGTACCCTCCATGCCAGCTCCCTGTGGTGATCCAGGCTGCTTATGTCATAACCGAAACACTTAGAATTTAGTAGTGTTTTCCATCTACCAAAATTCTAAAAGTTTTCTTTAACGCATCACTACTTAATTTGTATTTTGCTCGGACTGAAGTATTCCCTTTTAGGTGAGATGAGTCTTCCATTTGTTTTGTGCGATTGTTTGATTAGTAAAAAAATATTACCTATCCAATTGTTCGTGTTGCCTTCAGTTCCCTGCGTAGCCTTAAGCCAGCTTCCCAGGGAGTAAGTTTCCATTGCATTCTGTCTGGCAAGCTGTGTCATCTCTGCAGCCATCAGCACTGTTCCATCTGCCCTTATTAGATGCCAGAAAAGCAAAATATACATTCTTTCAGCAGTTTCCTTTGTGCCGGACACGAAACAGGAGGTAAAGGACATGATGATGGCGGTGCGTGTGGCTGATGAGTTCTGTCCCTACACCTGCCTCCCACTTATACTTGAGTGTGTATGCTCTATCAGGTTGAGACTGACCTGGATGCACCTGACCGCTTTGGAAGACCTCCAGTTAGGGTGTGAGCTGTGTGGACAGCAGGACTGAGGCTGTGCGAGAGAAGGGAACAAAGAAAAGATCTAGGCAAGGAACATGGCCACCAGAGTCGTTTTTGGAAAGGGATGTTGCAACTCTAGGACTTTCACCTTTGCCCTGCCTCAGACAGACTCCAAGAGGAAAGGACCACGTTCTGCTGGAAGCAGACGGAGGATGTTTTCCTTCTCCCTCAGGTGCCGGCTGGGTGTCATCAGAGGAAGGACCAAAGGTGAGGATGATACGGTTGATAAAGCAGTCAAGATGTCTCCTGCATGCTTGATAATCTTATGGATAATGGTCATTCTATCCTGTAGATTAGAGTGCCTGTTTGATCTGCCATCAGTGATGTGCAGTTTAACATTTCACTAGCATAGTGAAAATAATTTTAGAAACTAATACTGTGAAGACGCAGGACACATGTAGCCAGTTCTGCTGGTTGGGTGTGCTTGGTCTAAAATACCATCCATTTTCCTTTTAATCCAGTCATGTTCAGTATATCAATAAACTGCTGTTTAATGCTTAACATAATCCTTTGCACTAGAGCTGTGTGTGTGATTTTTCATTTATATTTGACCTACCTGATATTTGAATATTTTAATGTGAGTGTGGTGTCTAATTTTTAAACACTGACTCATATCCTCTGCCTCTCATGTATCTGTAACTCAGTGATTCATGTTGACAGGTTTGTAATAGCTGCTTACTGTTAGATTTAGGCATTTATGCAATTACAGCTGGTAACCATGAGGTGGCAGTATGGCTGCTGCTTTGAGAAAGTACCTTATGTTGCATGAAGGGAAACATCTCGTACTGTATATGGTTATGTATCCTACTTTCTTTCACTATGATGTGAGAACATTCTGGAAGTGAAGTGTTTTATTGCTTTTTAAAAAAGCAATAAAATCGTTACTGAGTTTAGCAACACATTTCCCCGGCTAATTGGAAAAGATCAGATAGTGAAACCTGTGCAGTGTTTGCTTTTGCTTGGTTAATTGTGCACCCTGTACATTTTAAAGAAGCACTAGTATATATTGTTACCCTACTTTTCTGCCCTGGTCCCCTGTGTTCTTCTCAAACCAACACACAGCCCTGTCACTCCTTCCTCCTCATACGGTCGGAAATTAATTAGTCTCGCTCTGAAAGCCCACACACTCACACAGTAAATGGGGTAGTAGGGACAAAACTCTCAGAGGAAATTATATACGCCAAAGAGTACTGTGTCCACTGGAAGAGCAGACTAATTAGGCTACATGCTACAATGGAGAAAAGATTCAATGTTTGTTCATAGTTAATTGATGTGTCCAGGACATTCATTCTAAGGATCAAGGACAGACAGTTGCACTACACATTAAGAAGCATCCATTTGACTTATGGAAATTGATTTACTGTTTTACTTTATGCGGGTGTGGATGTGTATTTGCTCCGACTGAGGTGACATGGCATGGGGTCAAGCTTTTGCGTTTTTCCCCCGTGTGATTTGTGAAGCAATTTCCTTGCTCACAGACTTAAAAGAGGCATGTTAGGTATGTGAGGGTGACAAATGGCTGGACAGGTGTGGGCCGTGTGGGTCAGCCGACATGCTCACTCCTCTGTGTTTGAGTGGAGGGGAGCCAGAGGGCAGGGGGGACCCTCTTAGCCAGAGAAGGAAACATGAGACACTGGGCTCTACTGCAGCACATTGGAGGAAGGAGAAAACCTATGATCTTTGTGTTCCATGCTATTTTCCAGTCAAATGGCTACATGATTCCTCTTCAATCTTGTTTCTTCTATTGGGACTGTTTCTTTTTTAGTAAATGTTTCCTAATATTTCACAGGTGTCAATAAAGAGAAACACTTCAATATACATCATAATAGAAGGAAAAATGCAATAAGATATTTCTGTAGATAAAAGACAATGAAGCAGACATTTGTTGGCCACTCAGCTGTTTGAGGAGACACCCATGTATAGGCATGTGTCTGTGCACACACGTTTGTGTGCACACATTTGTGTGCGTGTTCAGGCAACTAATATTGTCTGTGGGTGTGATATAAGGAGTAGTAACAGTAGTGCTGGATTCATGGATGTAGGCATCCATGGACGTATGCCTTTGAGTTGTATGCCTGTATGTAAAAAATGTGTGCTTGGTACTGTGTACATGTGATAATGAATGTGGAGGGGGTGTTAATTGTAGGGATAGTTCAGTGTGGAAATTTAGAGTGTGTGTGAGTGTATCACCTATAACTGTGTCTTGCTGGGGATTAAGTGTGTCTGTGAATGTCTGTATGCTGTGTGTGGGGAGGGAGGGAGAATGTATGTGTGTGAAGGAGGTGTGACTTCATCCATGAGGGGAGGGTGTGTGACAGCTCCAACACACCCCTGGCTGAGAGAGAGAGAGATAAAGTGTCACTAAGGGTGAGTGTATGTGAGAGAAGAGAGTGGGTTTGTGTGTAAGCTCGAGTGTGAGTGTGTGAACGGGGGATGATGAATCCTCTAGAATACGAAGAGCGACTAGGAATACCTCAAAAGGAGCCACAGCAAGATGGGAGGAAAGGAAACAGAACAGAAGATGATTCCTGTATTTGATTATGTGCTTTCCCGGTATTTGATCTCTCAGGGGAATGACATCTTACAAGAGGCAAGCATGTCATTATGACATCTTAATTAAGAACAGATAAGATAGCCTTACATACTATTTTTTTCTCCTATATTCCAACTGTAAGGAAATATGTGAGATATGGGCAAGACTCTGATATGCTTCCCCTCTTCTTAAAAGAAAGACTGAATCGTGAGCTGCAATCAGTGTGGGGTAACCATGTACTTGACATTGTACCAAGTCAAGAAAGAGAAGAAAATGGTGCTCCTGGGTTTTCTGAGTCGTTGAGAGTGTGAGTGGGACTTGAGATCTCTGGGGACCAGCACTACTCCCAGGATCTTCTCAGTTCACTGGCCGGCCGTAGAGAGAGAGGCTGCTTCCTCCGGTCGGATGCTGTGACAAACTGCAGCCATGCTCTGTGGTCTGAGGAGAGAGGCGAAGAACAGCATCGGTAAGACTCCCTGCTGGTCCCTGATCTGCACCAGAGGAGGTGATATGCTCATCTACTGTACCTGTTGTGTTGAGAGGGGAGGGTCCTGTTCACTATGCAGTGGTAGTTCAACTGTAGTGGGCAGTCAGTAGCTGCATCAGCACCTGTAACTGTTTGCCCTAAAAGTTTGTTGTTAGGAATGTATGCTGTTCATCTGAGAAGCAGTAGCCTAACGCTGTTCTATGCTTGTGACACAAAGCTGATAGTCTTGTCACCCTGCTTACCCTGTCATGAAGAGTTGCTCCCCTGTTACTGTTATGACATATTTCTGTTATATGCCCATTTATTCTGCTTTTTTATTTACAGAACTCTCTTCTGTGTTCCAATGTAACACGGACACAATGTAACAGTGTACCTATTGATGCAGGGAAGTAATACAATAGATCTTAATGCCATTTACCAATACCAATACCATTTCATTTGCCAGTGAAAACCCGCCTGCTTGTACTCTGAAATTGGGACACATGGAGCAATGCTAACTGGGTCTGGTGAAGCCCAGTATATAAATAATGTTTTGTGTCTGAAAATAGAATTGTGATTCCATGGCCATTGTCACAGCAGCCCCCTTATTTAACCTACATTCTGATTGGTTATGATAGGGATGTGCCCTCATTTTGATTGGCAGATCATTACATTAATGGGATTACTTAAGGATTCTGGAGATGCTGTTCAATATTGACAAGTATTCCCTTTGACTGATGCAAAAGCAGTGAACTGTGTTGTTGGCTTGGTTGAATTGGTTATTTTTACTCTCTTTCAGACCCATGAGCAAATGCTTTCAGGGTTTTTACAGACAAAAAGTGTTAATGTCTGTTGATGTATCAAATCTATCTAAATCCTAGTTGTCTTTGTCAAAGCCACTGATGGTGGTGGTAGAGGAGGTGCAGGAGGGAACAGGACGGGAGGAGGACAAGAGAAAGATGGCTGGAGGGTGGTAGTGTACAGTAGAGTTTAGTCACGTGCAGTGAGTTGGGTCTGTGTGACCCAAAGCTCATGTTGCCTTTTGAATGCAGTGACAGCTGCTGGACTGTGAGGGCCCAGAGGAAGCTGTGCGATTACTACACTTCTGCCTATCATTAAGTGTCTACATTTGTCACATGTGTGTGTGTGTGTGTGTGTAATAGAGAGAGATTCTGGGCACGTGTGAATGCCTATGTAGGCTTCTCCCCTCATTTCTGTCTGTGTGCATGCGTGTGTCTGTGTCTGTATGTGTGTGTACATGCCCTGAAGATGTTGAAGAGGATATTTGTGCAGGGAAGTGAATAAAAGGTTGCACATCATCACAGCGTGCATATTTCGGCATGTCCTGCTGTTGCTGGCTGTTTTCCTCACTTTAAAATGTGAATCTATCATCCAGCTCTAGCCAACAATCTATCAATATATATTCCTCTAGCTGAGCAGATTTAACCAAGCCTATCCTCCCCTCCAGACCAGCACAAGTTTGACAAAGGCTTTATCTTCATCCGAACAGATCTAAACCTGTGCCTGCCAGGCTTATGCTCTCACCAGTCGAATTCTCTCACATCAAAGCAGATGGAGGAATGGAGAAAGAAAGAGGAAGCCATTTTGAAATAGGATATCGTTATTCGCTAATTTGAGTGGGTCCCTTGCTATGTAAATGTGACATTTTTGTCTTTCTGACCTCAGGCATTCTCTGTTTTAAAATGGCCATGGGAATTTAGCTGACAGGTCTGAGCTAAGCCTTAAATGATAAACATGAAACCAAATAGATTGACTTCTGATTCACACATGCATACCCGCACACACGCATACACGCACACACAGTAATAATGCATAAATACAGTATAAAATGTTTTCCCATAGAATATTATAATAGCTGGAAATGAGCAAAGAAGAGTGCCTGTATCTTTTATGAAACCATGACGTGCTCATGCAGATGTTGCTATAGCAATTGTAAAGGTTTTTTTCAATCAGTGGTTGTCAAGCCTCACGCTGCTCTCCTGTACAGGGTGTGTGGTCTCAGAAGTCCCAGTGAGTCAGCGCTGCGCAGACTGGGAAGCGGATAAGAAGGAATATCTACATACGTTAATCTATAACCGGACATGGATATTTCTTGACTGTGCAATAACGTAGTAATTCAACATTTTATCGTTTTTCCTGGGTTGGGTTTCCTGGAAAAGGTCATCCTGGATGTACAGGATTAGTGCAGAGTCCCATTCCCCATCATGAAGCCTGGGCCCAGCTCTGTGGCAGAAACTGCTAACACTGAGGAGCAGGAAAAAACCTTGTATCCCAGTGGAACTGCTAAAATATGTCCTGGTTCTAGCAGCTGCTCTAAATGAGAAAATGGGGATTCTCTCCACATGCCTGAGCAGTTCATTAGCCACAGTCTGTTCCTTCAAGAACATTCCCCTGCCTCCACGTTCATGCATCATGGTCCTGCAGATGTCTCCTGTCAAAAGATGAGTTTCTCATTGTCTCCTGTCAGGGACTCAAAGGGGCCTTTGATCTGTTCTATTTTAGCCACCTTAGAGCCTTCAGGTTGTTGTTGTCCTAACTGTTGACCTGCCTCCCAGTGTCCACGCTGGGTTATAAGGGCCAAAGGGTTAACAGCGCCCATGGCAGCTGTGTAAGTGTGGAAAGAGAATGTGGCAATGTTGACTTGCCTCAGGTCCACACATTCCTCACACGCTAGTCGTAGAAGCTTTCTCTCTCTCTCTAAACATGTACACCAGCCTCCAATTGTTCCCTTTTGTCTCTGCAGATGATGGACCCTACTCCAAGGGTGGCAAGGACTCTGGAGGGTCTGAGCACTCCCATTCCTCCAGGAGACACAGTCTGTCAGGTACGCTGTGTCTCCATATCTCCAGCTCAACTGCCGAACCGCTGTATGTTGAGGTTTAACAAACAAGCGAAGAGAATAGTCTTGACAGTCAAGCACATCCATTGTCACTTTATGATTGCACATTTCCCATCTTGTCTGCTTAGTGTCAGATGATAGATGTTGCACTGTTTTGAATATCTTGTAATGCTTAGATATGGGGAAATACATGCTTGTGTGGCATACCTGTCAGTGGTACTAAGCTTGTACTATCTCTTAGTGGGAGTCATTGAACATGATTTAACAGCACAGCACAATGTGGCTGTCCCCAGGGACAGAATGAGACCAAGCACTGTGTAACACTGTCTGTAGGTTCCATTATTAGTTAATCTCCCAATTCAATTCAGTCCCAATTCAAGTCAGGAAGAGAAGGGAATTTCGATATATGAGCTGTAGTTATCACTATTGTATTCAGCATGGCCTTCTTTGAACTGTATAACCTGAATTTCAGTCTATCAACTACATTTACTTGGCTACAATGGGGTGTACCTCATCCCCACATCATTTCAAATCCATCAGTCTAACCCTAGAATAAGAGAGGAAAGAAGAAGATAGGGGCGAGAAAGACTCATTTGCATATCTGTGCGTGCGTGTCTGTGCATGTGTGAAAGATAGTCAGTCTGTCAGGCAGATGTTAGTGCTGAGTGTGTACCTGTGTGTGTCAGCAGAGGAGTACCGCGGAGTGACCACTGTGGACCTCATGAAGAGGGAGGGCAGCAGTCTGGGCCTCACCATCTCCGGGGGGTCTGATAAAGAAGGCAAGCCCAGAGTCTCAAACCTGCGGCCAGGAGGGCTAGCTGCCAGGTAGGATATTCTCTGGCTGACAAAGCTACAACATGGCAACCACACCAAACTGTCTGGATGTGTTACCCTCCTCGACACACGTGTTGTCTCGTTACACCAGCTTGCTTTAACCGCAGGATCACTGACGCTCCATTGAATCAGCGGCAGTCTGGCTGATGTGTTGCCTGGGACTGATATTTCACCAGGGCACATTTGTGAAAGAGTCTTCTCAGAACAAAATAGTATATGAATGTTCAGCCGCTCATGATGTCCACAAACTTCATTTACTTCCTTTCCACATTATTTATCATGACGCTTTCTATGAGCCAGTGAGAGAATTTACAGAGTACCTGCTGTGGCCAATTGCCGCCCGATTCACTCAACAGGCATAATCATTTAATGTCTATTTTTGAAATACTGCTTTGTCAAAGATAAAGATGAAGCAAGCTTAATTAAAATTCAGATCAAATCATTTGTACCAACGTCAGCAACAAGAGGGAGAAAATGCAGAGGAGTGATCACGCTTTTTAATGACTAAGCAGCATGTGACTGTAGCTCTCTCCTTAACACACTACACACACTGGAAATACTCTCTCTCTCACACACACACACACACACACTCACGTGGTAAATGTTGGAAGATAAAACTCAATCGCCTGACAAGCCGGTTGTGGTAATGCTGATTTAACAGCTTGCCTTAATAAACGATTTCAATCACCCTACCATAGATGGCAGGTCAGTTAGCAGGGAAATGTGTGTATGTGAAACTGTATGACAGGGTTAGCTTGGCTGACGATGATGTGTCTCTGTCCTCCATCCTTGCTCAGACTGGTAATAGCCTGGAGGTGTCTATTTAATTAGCATCCCAATGAGCACTCCATTGAGTCAGACAAGCACATGAGTGAGCGAGACTCTAAATAGCTCCATCTCTCTCTGAAGGATAGCATCTCAGCACTGGCACCTTTACTGTCTGTCCTCTGCTGTACGTCTCTGTTCATAACGAAACAGTAGCTTTCTCAGTGGTTCCACTGAACATTCCTCAGACGGTAAATACAAACTTACTGTAAAGACACGAGTCCCTGATTTTTTTACACTGTTACCCTAACATCTGCGATTCCTTTGAACGTCATA
This sequence comes from Hypomesus transpacificus, assembly GCF_021917145.1. Lineage (NCBI taxonomy): Eukaryota > Metazoa > Chordata > Actinopteri > Osmeriformes > Osmeridae > Hypomesus > Hypomesus transpacificus. The sequence goes on from NC_061077.1 coordinate 7,896,179, forward strand.
TCCTGTTCAAAATGAAGGCTACACCAAGGAATACTCAGCCTTGCTGTGTCTGTCTCTGCAGGAGTGACCAGCTCAATGTAGGAGACTACATCAAGTCAGTGAATGGCATCAACCTGTCCAAGCTGCGGCACGATGAGATCATTAGCCTGCTGAAGAACATCGGGGAGCGGGTGGTGCTGGAGGTGGAGTACGAGCTGCCCCCTTTCGGTACAGGAAAGACTCCTTTACCAATCCAGCTGTCTTACCTCCCACCACTGCACCTGTAATAGTGTTTTTTGGCCTCTCTCACCCTTTCTCTGTCTGTCTCTTGTTTTTCTCTCCCTTAGTCCAGAACACTCCAGCAGGTGTCATATCCAAGACCATTGAGGTGTGTTTACACAAGGAAGGCAATAGCTTTGGGTTTGTCATGAGAGGTGGGCATTTTGACCGGCATGCCATATCACAGAGCATTTCCATTTTTTAGCCACATCAGCTGGACTTGACTGTGTGTTTGTGTGTGTGTGTTCTGCCTTTCCAGGAGGCTTCCATGAAGACTGGCACAGGTCTCGTCCTCTGGTGGTGACCTGCGTCAGGCCTGGGGGCCCTGCTGACAGGTGAACAAGTGCAGAGGAGTCAGTGTGAACGTGTGTGTGTGTGTGTGTGTGTGTGTGTGTGTGTGTGTGTGTGTGTACGTACCTATATATATATATATGTGTGACTGCAAACATATCTTCGGCATATGTATAAATAAAGATGTATGTGTTGTATATTTTCAAGAATAATTTCTCATGAGTCAGTATAGTTCTGCAGTGTCTTGTCGACCATGATGATCAGTATGCTGTCTTCAGGGTCTGTGCGGTCCCCTGCAATGTATGATGGCTTTAAATAATGTTATGATGCTCCAAGATGAATAAAATATCACATGGAACTGACTCTACTGTATATAACTTAATTAATGTTGAATCCATAGTGGAAAAGGCAATGCTTCTCTCAAGGCGAAAAGATTATCTTGATAAGAATAGCTTCACTGCACTTACTTAACCCTGGGAATAATTGAGGGCAGCGGTATACTCATACAGCTATAACACAGAGAATGTTTCATTATGGGAGATTTGATGTTTGGAGGATTTTTTCCCAATGTCCTTTCTTTTACTCAGGATGGGCCATACTGGAAGCTATTTAGTGATTAGGTGAATGCTCTGAAGAACCCTTCTCTCGTTACGCCCATCTACCTGTTTAACAGTCCAACCCTGGCTTCTCCCTAACTATCTCTGTCTCCCTCTGCTCCCTCCTCCATACCCCGTCACCCCACCTGGCTGTCTCTCCCCCAGAGAGGGCACTCTGAAGGCGGGTGACCGCGTGCTGAGTATGGACGGGATGCCCTTAAACAGGGAGAAGCACGCTGATGCTCTGACCATGCTGATGCAATGCGGCCAGGAAGCCCTATTCCTGATTGAGTATGACATCTCCGTCATGGGTGAGCACGCATGTACTAGGAACATGTGAGAATACAGCAGAGCAACATAGCTCTGAGGGTGGATAACGTGGCTGTTTGGTCTGAGTGAGTGTTTTTGAGTGCATGTTAGTGTTCAAGCTGTCACCCGGGGAGTCATTCATCCCCAAAACTGATGTCAGCACGGAGATGATGGATGCTAGCACAGATCGGAGAAAACAAAGACGTTAATGATAATGCAGCTCTGTCTAAGTATGGGTGTATGTTGGAAATGTACCAGATTACCCCAAAAAGATTGACCCTAGTGTCTACAGTAGGTGTGAGACACTTCTGTTGCCCTATTCGATGTACAGGCAGATAGATAGATGGACTGGTTAGTGGCTGATGGACTGGCTGACTGAGGGATGGATAGGCAGACAGAAAGACAGATGCTCTCCCTGCATGTAGATTGATACCCTCTAAGGTAACGTGAAGGTCAAACAAATTGCATTTGGGAGGGGTCAAATGTCAGTCTGTCCTCAGACATGTAAATTACTTTCCCTGCGCCACTGGGGGGAATTCTTAGCATTATTTCATCTGGCAATCCAAACACGGCCCTCAGGACAGCTATAAGTCAGCGACAGCCATGGGTTTGTCAGCCAGGACTCTGCTCTGCACGGACAGGGTGACATTCTACAGTAGGACAAGGATGGACATGAGTTCCCGACAGGGTCTCAGACACGCCCTTCTCTTTGCCAATTCTGTATGTCATAGTTTTTTTTCATCATGCCTCTAGCCCATTGGATGTGTCATACAGTAAGAAATTCACAGAGACAAGCTGCCTTCCTTCTTGTTGTAGCTAAATGTTGTTGATGAAGGCTCAGGTTTACGTCCTTATATCCTTGTTTGAATGGAATGAGAAGTACAAACCAACACAAGGCTTAAAATGTGCCATAAACGTTCCATTTGCAGTTCCTCAATGCCCCTTTACTTACCGAGATACACCAAGCCTATCACTGACTCTCTCAGGTATCTCACATACTGGCTGTGTGTGTGTGTTTCAGAAGCGGTGCAGCAGGCCTCTGGTCCCCTGCTGGTGGAGATAGTGAAGGGGCCGTCAGCATGTCTTGGCGTCAGCCTCACCACCTCCCTTTACAGGAACAAGCAGGTCATTGTCATCGACAAGATCAAGCCTGCCAGCGTGGTGGAGAGGTGAGGCCGGGTGGAAAAGAAACGGACAAGGTTTTTCTCCATGGCAAAGTGTGAGATGAGAAACCATTTTGTTTAAATGCGAGTGCCTCATCTCTGTCCTCTCACAGGTGTGGGGCATTACATGGTGGAGATCTCCTCCTGTCTATTGATGGCACCAGCACTGAGCACTGTTCCCTGATGGAAGCCACTCAGCTATTGGCCAGCACATGTGACATTGTAAAATTGGAGATTCTACCGGCTAATCAGAGCAGGCTTCCCATCAGGCCCCAGGACACAGGTCAGTCCAGCAGGTGGCATCAGTCCTATGCATCTTAAAGCCTCCATGTGCAGCTTCATGTCACTTCCTTAAATAGATGAAACTGCCAACGGGTTATTCTCTTGGTTGAAGGCATCTGAACTTTTGTCAGGCCCTGAAACCCTGTGGAAGGCTTCACATGAAGAAGAAACATGGAAAGCGACCTTTGGGGGCCAAGCCTGCCTTCTTTAATGTGGCATGACAGGGATTGGACCGTGGCACTGTGTTCTAGGTCTCTACTTCTCCACCATATGCGCACATATTCAATGCTCTGTATGAATCTTAACACACATGGTTGGTACAAAAATGCACCAGAGAAGATGTCATAATGGCATCATTTATACTTCAGCCCAATACATTTCATTGCCTAAGGGAATGAGTGCAAACTTGGGTGAGATGGATAGAGAATTAGGACACATTCTGGGCATACAACTTTGTGTGTGGATTCAAAATAGGCAATAGGGCAACTATGCCAAGGTAATATCTTCTAATGTTAACCAAACATATGTTGACATAATGTCGGTTATTTGTATGTGTGCAGAGGAAACTGTAAATTTGCTGGGTTACAATATATCTATTGTGACTGTGGACTGAGCTGTTGTCACTAGGGGCTTGCTGCCCTCCATAGCCCTCATCTACCGGATCTGATTCACCCTGCATATGTGGAGGGCTGCCAGCTATGCTCCCTCTGCTCTGGGTTACAGCCTCAGCCTCTTATGGATGCAGGCTAACAAGCTACACACACACACACACAAACAAATGCATGCTATCGGAGATCACATTCATACCATGCATTCCATGCTCAGTGAGTCGGCAGTATTAAGGGGGTTCTCAATAAATGAGAACATACAAAGAACCATCAGATGGTGACAGTTGTGGAGTTGTGGAACTATGGTTTTATTCCTTTGTACTGGCAGCAGCTTAGCCCTACCTGCCATGCTCTAATTTCAAGTTTATCAGGAAGCCTTTATTTTGAAGTCTTAACTGGGGTCTTAGTTTTACTGCCAGTGTGCTTAGCCCAGGAGTATGTACAGCATACACCGGTAGATGTAATGGTAAATGAGAAAGTGATCTCAAACTACAATTTCGACATACAATAATATGTTTAAGGTTCTAAACATTTATCCCATCGTCTTTTATTCACACTCTTCAGTGCCTACGAAATAAGACACCAAAACCCAAGGATGAAGTTATATCCCTGGCCTTCCAATTTAGAGTTCAATAAAGATTGTACAAAGTGCCTTTAGAAAAGATGAATATTTCACAGTTACAGTTCATTCCCACTGGATAAGACGTGATTATAAGACTCAATTTGTCTCATTTGCTCAAGGGACTTTGGCCTGATATGGCTTGTAAGGGATTAGATATTAATGTTTCAGGAAAGTTGGAAAATGCAGTTCCATGAGGTGAGTTTAACATAAGCTGCCATTGCCAAAACTGTACAGGTCTGGCAGTATTGGAATGTGCCGGTTTGAAAAGGGGGGATAGAGGTTGTATTACACACAGTATAGTGTGTTTCCAGCTTTCAGGACTGAACCAAGAGTCTGCATATAGGAGACGTGAGAAGAGCTGTATCCTTTTTTAAATCCCTGCTGCATGTGAACATGTTGTCAGAGATTAGGACCGCACTAATGAGGACACCAAGGATTACTGTCAAACATGGCATATACTGAATCATGTTTAGCTGCAAAACTTTCCAGCATTCAGGTGTGTGTTACAGCTCAATAGTCCCTCATGGATGTTCCATGGAGATCTCTAGAAATATTTCCTTCTGTTTGTGAAGGTACCACCACCGTAAGGAATTACGGAGAAACTGTAAATACATTTCCAATGTGTGCATTCTTATCTGGGTTTCTATCTTCAATGTTTCCACACATAATACATCAGACTTCAATTGAATTGTTTTACTGATTTTAATTGGAATGTTGACCTGCCAATCAGATGGACAAGGGCATGTCTCATCATGAGGCTCATCACCAATCAAGCTTTCAGCTGAGTTCAATCAGGACCTATGTCACATCCTGTCTCCAGTACCCCTCCCAGAATCAGACCAGCTAATGTCAGTTCTGATAGAACAACAAACCTCACAGAGACTTTTTATTGATTATCTTCTGGCTTCCTGAAGGTGACACTGTAAAATGTTTCCTTATCTGCAGTCAGTTTTGTTGAAACTGAGTAGTAAAAGTAAGCTTGTCAGACAGATTTTACTACACTTTCTTTTTCCATTCAATGAATTCAATTACATGTGTCTCACAGATTTTCTGATGTTCACAAAAAAAATTCAGAATTTCATCTGGCGTACCGTGAAGAAAACATTAGATATCAATTACTCGACTAGGAATTATCCCGAGGGCTCTGTGTACTGGTGTAATTTTAGACATGGAAATGAAGATACAATTTCATGGTTGGAATTTAGCACACCATTGAGCAGAGGAATTGGGGTGTTTTTTCTACTGACCGGCTTGTATTTGTTGCTTTGGCTGTGCAGTAAAAGTCCAAAAAAGCAACCACCACCACTGGGACCCCAGCAGTAACTTCTGCCACCCCCAGCATGCCAGAGACTGTAAGACATGGAGCAGTCCCAGCCACCCACACAACCAGCAGGACCACAGCAAATGTAAGTTCTCTGCCCTGATGGAGGGACTGCAGGAGATCTTGTATGGAGCCATCCTCAGCATGTTACATCAATCTGTTTCTAAGAAGTTGTCAATGTCACTTGGGGGGTTCCTCTGCAAAGCTGGTTGAACAGATTTACAGATTTTAAAAAAATATATAAAATATGAAATGTTGGCTGGACTATCAAGTTAGATGTACTGTGGTCTCCATGCATGCTGTCATGTGTGCATGCATTGTGTTGGTGTTATGTCTGGTGTTGAGGGGACATTTGCCTGTCGCTAATCCCTTTCCCTTCCAGCGAGTTGATATTTGGAGTATGTCTCCTTTCAGCTCTGGTGTGTGGTGGCTTCTCCCCCTCTCCTTCCTCCACAGCCACCTCCGGCTTCAGCAGCCAGGGGAGCAGCACCCTGCCCTGCTCCGGCCCCCTCGTGGCCCCCACCAGCCCCCGCAGCACTGCGGGCAAGAGGAGACACAGGAAGAAGGACCACAAGAGCTCACGTACGTCGAGCAGAGAGGGGCCTGTCTGTTTACTGCACATGATGCTTTGTGATGCTGTTTACTGCACATGATTCTCTGTGATGCCGTAGAGCTGCCTGTTTACTGCACATGATGCTCTGTGATGCCGTAGATCTGTCTGTTTACTGCACATGGTGCTTTGTAATGCTGTTTACTGCACATGATGCTCTGTGATGCCATAGATCTGTCTGTTTACTGCACATGGTGCTTTGTGATGCTGTTTACTGCACATGATGCTCTGTGATGCTGGTGATCACACCTCCCATCCTCCTCCACTGCTCCTGCAGGGTTGTTGTGACAGATCTGACTGATCTCTGACTGAGACATGACTGACGTTTAATATGACGGGTGACTCATTCTCCTCCCTGTTTCTCTCTCTCCCTCTGTGTGTCACGCTCTCCACCTCTTGCCTCTGCGGGTGTTTCTTTTTTTCTCCTTCCTCTCTCCCTTCCCTCAGTATCACTAGCTTCCAGCTCAGTGGGCCCTGGGGGACAGGTTGTTCACGTGGAGACCAGTGAGGTCGTCCTGAGGGGAGATCCACTCACAGGGTTTGGGGTCCAGCTGCAGGGGGGAGTGTTTGCCACCGAGACCCTGTCTGCTCCGCCTGTCGTCCGCTTCATTGAGCCTGACAGCCCTGCCGAAAGGTGACCCGTTCAGCCCTGCTCACGCTTGAATGCTGCACACATATACAAAACACACACACATATATATATATATCTCTATAAAAGGAGTCACCTTGAACCCAGGGCCGAGTCTTAGTCATATACATAGCAGCATATAGTAGTGTGGGAGAAAGGAGTCTCTCAAAACACGACTGTGTTGTAAAGAAGTGTAAGTTGTTTACACTGCATCCCAAGTAGATCCATATGTACCCAGTACCTCATCTCTGGGCTCAACATGAAGGTCATCATAAAATGTTGGTGTAAATCAAAATGGTTTGCTGGAGGGAGTGCATCCACCACAGCACCCAGAGCAGTGGTGGGGGCTGATGTTGTGACTGGCCCTGAGTTTAGAAGCTTTTAATATCTGTTTATTGATTAAAGCAACACGCTGCAGATCAATTAGCATAAAGACCTAATCAGGCCAGTGTGTGGTCTCTGCCCTTGTCTTGTAAGATTAATGATGGCGTCTGTGGGAACAACACAAGGCCATCCCTTGGGTGTTATGATCCCATTAAAGACCAACAGCAGTTTGGAAGAAGTGACTCAAGCAGAACATTCAGCTGTAATGTTCGTCTCAGCATTGACGCAAGGTTAATGAATTGCTCTGTAGTAGTGAATTAATCCTAGTTGACAGTGCAGCTGTGCTTGCCCTCACAATTACGGGGGTAAGCATGCGTCGGCTGAGCGCTGGGTCTGTGAGTGTCTGTGGGCTGAGCGCTGGGTCTGTGAGTGTCTGTGGGCTGAGCGCTGGGTCTGTGAGTGTCTGTGGGCTGAGCGCTGGGTCTGTGAGTGTCTGTGGGCTGAGCGCTGGGTCTGTGAGTGTCTGTGGGCTGAGCGCTGGGTCTGTGAGTGTCTGTGGGCTGAGCGCTGGGTCTGTGAGTGTCTGTGGGCTGAGCGCTGGGTCTGAGTGTCTGTGGGCTGAGCGCTGGGTCTGTGAGTGTCTGTGGGCTGAGCGCTGGGTCTGTGAGTGTCTGTGGGCTGAGCGCTGGGTCTGTGAGTGTCTGTGGGCTGAGCGCTGGGTCTGTGAGTGTCTGTGCATGTGAACCTTCCTGCGTGCTGGCTTCCTGTGCCAAAGGTAAGCGCCAATATGGGCAATTTTGAGGTCATGCTTGGTCCTTTTTCGGGCCGACAGTCCGTCTCATCAGAAAGATCACGTCTCCAGCTCATGTGACATGTTGAACACCAACAACAGATAAGAACCTTCGAACAGCCTGCAGATGTGCACAGTTGTTGTCTGCTCAGATAAACCTCAAACTGTTACAGGGACCCAGGCTTGTGGAAATGCAACACAAAAGCCATGACTTTTGATCCTCATCCGATGGGTGTGAACTCAATCCTGTGTGTGTGTGTGTGTGTGTGTGTGTATGTGTATTCAGGATTGGTCTTCTGCAGGTGGGGGACAGACTGCTGTCCATCAACGGCATCCCCACTGAGGAGGGCACCCTGGAGGAGGCCCATCAGCTGCTGAGAGATGCTGCCCTCACCAACAAGGTCACCCTGGAGATAGAGTTTGATGTCGCAGGTAGCACAACCTAACCTCCTGGGTCCTCAGAGGGAAGGACTTAATGAATATGTTTGGTCATCTCATGTTATTGTTTCTTCCATTAGAATCGGTTGTTCCCAGTAGTGGCACATTCCATGTAAAACTACCCAAGAGAAGAGGAGTGGAATTGGGCATCACGATAAGTGGTGAGTTACCAGCCATGGACAGCAGGGAGCAGTATATCTTAACTTAATAAACAGCTTGGACAAATCCATTTGAACGTTAGGATTTATTTTCACTCTGCCTAAGAAGAACCAACAAAATGACTGATACTTTGAATGAAAAGTCAAAGTCAATATGATCGTTAGCAATGTTAATGTACATATCTCTAGGTACAAGATGCTCTGTCTCAGCTTAGCAGCCAGGGACAACTGATATGGAGTAACACCCTTGTCAGCTGCCTGGTTCCTCTCTTGGACAGGCCTGCCATCCACATACTTTTAACAGTCAGTTTGCAAATATGTCTAAAGCTGCCAACTGTGTGATAAGCATTTGAAGCTGCAGCTAATGCAGCTGAGGGCTAAGATGTTAGCAAGAAAAAACTATACTATTTACTGATCAGATAAATCATCAGTTTCTGGCTTTAAAAAAAAGACATATTGGGTAGATCAAATACTGTTACATATCATTAGCATTATTAAATCGTTTTTTCAACACACAAAGGCTGTTTATATGGTGGGTACAGTGTAATACCGGGACTGCATTACCTGCCTAGGAAAACCAGTTAAACAACTATTGGACTACAGCAGATTGTATTATGACGTTATCGTAGTTATTCAGAAACCCATACAAAGAAGCTTTGCCCTTGGTATGGGTGAACGCACTGATATAGTGTACCACATCAAGTTGAAAACAGCCAGCTTCTACCTTGGATTCTTCTTGGCCTCTAGGAATTGTCAAGACGAGCAGGGTCAAAGATTTCCAGTGTACTTGTTACAAATGTAAATAAACTTGAACTTGAAACTTGACAAATACTGATCCTGTACCATCCCTGACCACAAGCCCTCTCTGGATTTAACACAGTTAGGAACACAGTGTCAGAAAAGACCAGACTTTCAAAAAGGTTGTGCCAGCAAGAACAGACAGATTCAGTTGATTCTTCAGCTTTGGACTGTGGCGAGGAATGCATTATCAAAACATCAGGAACAAGATAAAATCTGGTTTTTGGTTTGGCTCTGGTTTTAGAAAGAGATTTATGTCGTAATTAGTATCACTAGTATATATACTTTGCCAACATTCTACTGATCAGCCATCATGTCTATGCAACATATTAGTATGTCTCTCTCTGTTTTCTAGCAGCAAGTAAGAAGCCTGGGAAGCCCCTTATCATCTCCGACATCAGGAAAGGAAGCATTGCCCACAGGTAAGGGATATCACATGCAGGATTTAGTCTGATCCAATCAGCTTCCAGTTTGAACAACAATATCTTGTGATCAGAGACCATGCTGCTATGGATAGGCACAGCTAATTTATAGGGCAGTTCAATTGTCTTCAAAGAGAATTTGACTGAAGTTACATGTGTGTGCAGTAAGGATGTAACCTTAGGGTGACTTGAAAGACTTGTGTTCATCATGTATATGCTTCTCTGTATATTCCACTTGAGTACACACATCTGTTAACATTTTAGGGAATGAATAAATGCTGTAAGTATGCAGTGTTCCATCTCTTTAACACTGGGCCGACTTGACTGTAGTTGATCATGATGGCCCTATACAGTTGGATGGATGATGCAACCTGAACTGTCCAACCTGCCCCTGTTAATGGTCCTCCTCGTCTTACTGTCCTTGGTAGAACAGGCACTCTGGAGCCAGGAGACAGGCTGCTGGCCATCGATAACGTCCGTCTGGAGAACTGCACCATGGAGGACGCCATGCATGTTCTGCATCAGGCCGAGGACATGGTCAAACTTCGCATTCAGAAGGATGAGGACAACGCCGGTATGTACAGTACACACCCAAGCCTTGGCAAGCAAGTGGTAGTGTTAGCACAGAAAACACTGCTCAAAGGATGTTGTATCCAGGGCCGGCAGACTGCTATGGCTTCTATATTTGTCCTGTAACAAATCTGCTTATGCATGTTTTATATGAGTGCAGTGCACTTGTGCAGCATGTGACCTGGATGTGTCTACTGTGGACAGTTTACTTCTTATGTAACTTGTGTGTGCACATTCGCGCGCGGGTGTGTGTTCTTTTTGCTTTCAGATGAGCTGGAGATGTCAGGCTCCATCATCTACACAGTGGAGCTGAAGCGCTACAACGGCCCACTAGGCATCACCATCTCAGGCACAGAGGAGCCTTTTGACCCCATTGTCATCTCTGGACTCTCCAAGAACGGCCTAGCAGAGAGGTGAGAGTGTAGAGCTCAGAGCTTAGATGAATTTCACGCAATCCCTAGACCCCTCTAGTGGTCTTTGGAAATAAAATGCCCTCAGAGCTTCACTATGTTGTGAAACGTGCCAATAAACTGTCAACAATACCAGACTGGTGTTGTCATTCAGCTCCTTTGTTGCAATCTCAACAGACTGGGCAGCCAGACAGCTTGTAGGCCCAAACAAAGATGCAGACGACCAACTCAGTCTGACATACCCCCTCACATGACTCTGCTCTGGTGTCCCTCCAGAACCGGAGCCATCCACATTGGGGACCGTGTTCTAGCCATTAATGGGGTGAGTCTGAAGGGCAAGCCCCTGAGCGAGGCCATCCACCTCCTGCAGATGGCCGGGGAGACCGTCACCCTCAAGATCAAGAAACGTAGGTTCATTCATTTCAAAGCTGCGGGCTGTTACCACCCACACTGGATGCAAAAACCATGGCCTTTATTTCTGGTTTCTCGTCTTACATTTGTCCCCTGCCCCCTTGTCTCCTCTCTCATGCACCCTACCTCCTTCCCCTGTCTCCTTTCTCCTCTCCCTTTGACCCCTGACAGAGTCAGATGGTCAGCGGTCATCAGAAAACACAGGGTTTCTAAGTGACACGGAGGATGAGCTGACAGAATCCCAGAAGACCAGTAAACATTCAGGCGTGTACTCTGCCACCATCCCTAGCGTGGACTCAGCCCTGAGCTCCTGGGATGGGTCCGGGATCGACGCCGGCTATGGCAGCCAAGGTGCCCTCACCTCCACACCTGGGACACGCTATGTGGTCTACAGAGGCCTGCTCTCCTCCTCCTCCGTCCTCATTTGGATGAATTTAAAGTTCTTGTTCCTTGTGTGTACAGGCACCTATCTCCACAGAGCTGCCGACCTGACTCTTCACCCTAACGAGTGGAGACGCACCAGGCATAGGACCCACCCCACCCCCACTTACACAGACCTGGGGCACCATGCCACCCTTTACGATGGCAGGTTCAGTGAGGATGACTGGGACAAGTCTGCTGGGTGAGTCTGCTGCTCCAAATGGCCCCAATCTCTTACACACTGACCCATGTATTTGTTAGGCATAACAAAGACCTTTGTTCCATTTCAAAGTGTCTTGCAGGATTTGTGTTCTCTTTATTTTACAAGCGATTCATTTATGTCTAACAGTATTTTCATGTTTTATTTTTTGTGCTTTTTTATCTGTGCTTTTTCTCTCTTTCTCAGGTATTCTCTCTCTCATCTGCTTTACTAACTGCCCACGAGGTCTCTGGTGTTTCTCATAAACACTCCTTTTTCTCTGTCGCTTCTATGTCTTCATCAAACCTTTCCGTCAAAAGTCCCCAAAGGGCCCAAGGATACTTCTGCCTTGTCTGTCACCTCACTCTTGACATTTTTTTCCTGAACTTTTGTGTCTTCCTTTTTCATATTTTCAATTCTTAAATTCTTTTTTGGGGGTGACATTACTTTTATAAAAGGGAACTGCATGAAGGCTTTGTCTGTGCTGAAGGACTTCTCAACGTTTTGTGATGAGAGAGATTAGTGTTCCGCTCATGTTGGCCTGAAGGCCACGTTTGTACAGGAGCTCTCTCCATCATGCAGTCCAGATCCTGAATCACCCATGGTGCTTTGCAAGACGGCGCCGTTAGCAGAACGCTGTCAGACCGGTCTAAGGACAGCAGGGCTGCTCTCATGTTCTGGTTCCTGCGTTGTCATAGATTCGTCAGTCCCCCTCGTTGCCATGGCACTCTGAACCAGGAAGACAGCTTTTGGTGCCAGGCCCTGCAGGACCTAGAGACCTGTGGCCAATCAGGGATACTCAGGGACCTGGAGGTAGGGCTCATATCCCCTTGGCTGGGCACTGCTTTGCTTTGTATTCAAAGGACCATGTCAGACAAAATGACCAAATCAGATGAAGCATTATGATAATCGTCAGGCCTTGTAATCCATTATTAAATCTGAGTCGACAGGCCAGACACCTGCTACTGTTTAGATCAGAAAATAAATTGGCTCAATGCCCAGTCCTGTTGTTAAGCTGTGTGTGCGTGTGCTTGTGCAGGCGTGTCGGAGTATGAGCACATTATTATTTGCCTTTAATTCATCCACAACACTGTCCTCTTTCAGGCATCCATGACAGGCAGTACTCTAAGTCTGTATCTGGAAGAGACAAAGTCCCAAAGCCATGATAGTTCCATCAAGAGAGAGACCATACTGGATGAGGTCAATACAACAGAGACCAACTCCACCAGGACCAGACCCAGAATACCCAGGACCCTAGGGGACCCCCAAGAGATCACATCCCCCACAACACTGGAACTTCACAAGGTGAATGTCAATATCTGCACAAGTAGGGTTTAGTGCAAAACAAAAGCTATTTGAACACCAACACTGTTCAAAAATAAGCCTCTGAAAATACTGACTAGGTCGAATAAAGTTAGTTTCCCAGCGCCTCCCCCTCCCTCCCCCCCCTCTCCTAGCATGCCATGCGCAGCACTGGGGTGTAAATGGACCCAGTGGATCCACTGGGCTAGTCAGGACTTGCAGGTTAACAACACAGGGCTCATCACACTGTACTGTACTTGGCTGGCTCCTGGTGTGAAGGAATAATAGGCTCTGGAGGTAAATAACCTCTAGTGCATCTAAGCAACCTTTGATTGTCTGGATGAGGATCTCTAAAAGAAAAAAAAACTCCTCCAAAATCCAAACAATCCTGGTGCATCCGGTGATTTGACACTGTACTATGATTACAGATGACCCTGGATAAGGATCCGGACAGCAGAGACTTTGGCTTCAGCGTCTCAGATGGCCTGCTGGAGAAAGGTGTATACGTCAACATGATCCGACCAGATGGTCCAGCTGACCAGGCAGGGTTGAAACCCTATGATCGCATTCTACAGGTACATCAGGTGTCATTCACATGTATTTCTGTGAATTGCTGCTCCATTGGTTACATTTGTGGCACAAGTAAACAGCACATTTGTTCATTTGTTGATGTTCCTCCCAGGTGAACCGTGCCAGGACCAGAGACTTAGACTGCTGCCTGACTGTACCGCTCATCTCTGACGCAGGCGACAGCCTCAACATGGTCATCAGCAGGAACCCGCTGGCACAGGCAGAGACCCCTCAGGACTTCCAGTACCCCTCTGATTCACTCTTCTGCTTCACAGAGCAAAGGACCAACAGCTACGCTCTGTGACCGAGGTTCTAGGCGTATCAATGGACCAATAGCGCTTTGAAAATACAGGAAACACTACATGTAATCTAAGCAATGCGCGTGCGATGATTTTATTTTGTTCATCATGCACTCACACATGCATTGAATCACACCCACATACTTGAGAAGATACACACGTGTACATATACAATATAACTGTCTGGCACGCTCACAGCCTTCAGTCACGCTGCTGCACCCATGTCTTCCACATCTCCAGTAGAAGTCACCGTGTTCATGGGATGGAGACCACAAGAGGCTCTGGCTCTGGGACAGCTAAGGCTAAGCCACATGTAACATTATATAACTAGGAAGGCATAACGTCACACGCTGTTGGATGAATACACACACACGCACACAAACACTACACTGTCTTGAAAAACTTTAAATGCAACAGGACTTCCTCCAAAGAGGCTGGCATGCAAAAGACAGCAACATTTTCATTATATATACATATTTTTGTCATTGAAATTTGTTCCTGGTCCTTGTCTCACACAGACACACACACACACGCGCACACACACACACACACACACATATATCCTTGTTCATATTGTGAGGGGTGTTGCTAGGCTCAGGTCATGCAGTGCTTGGTTATTATTTAAGCCAAGTTTTGGCTCCTGGCACTCTCCTTCGGCCACCCCAGCCCCCTTCGCTGCCACCCACAGGGACAGAACACAGACCCTAAATAGATAGAATGCTCTCTGCTTCTTGCCAAGTATCACAAACATTTCTATTTTCGAATCCCCCACCATTCCAACCCCTCAATCCTGACGTCAAAAATGTTTGTGAAAATTGACTTGGTGAGTCCCGTCCAAGTTTGCCCCCTTTCTGTTTTTAAATCGTTTTTTTAAACCGTCACATGAAGGACACATACTGATGAAGGGTTGACTCACTGTATCACTGGACTGTACTGCAGAGGTTATTGATTATGAATACAATTATATTTTTCATTTGATTGTTCACCTGTCTTGAGATACTGGGTACATATCACATTTCTTTTTTTTTACGTTCATGTTTTTTAATAGATCTTTCACAATTTATTTTCCACAAATTACAGTATTTGTTTACACTTTCTCTGTCAAAGCAGTTTGACAGGTTTGTGCACTGAAGTCACATCTCTTCTTTTCTTTGTGTTATTGTTTGAATTATTTTCCAATGTCACTCACAGTATTATGATGATGTCACGAGTCCACATGAAGTTTGCTTTTCTTATCAACAGCAACCACAAGTCATGTGTTTAGAAATGTCCTTGTTTTGATTTCACCTCCATTGTCTGTGTTTTGTGTAAATAGTTGTCTCTCAAGGCATTGGATCATAATGGCTCACAGTAGCTTACCGGCCCCGGTCTTGCCCTCGACGTGTAGTGACCTACCTTTCAGTTTAAATGATGAATGATTTTATTGTTTTACTTTTCAACTATTCATGCTTCCTCTGAGGCCCCATGCCCTCCACATGATTCTTTTCTCATTGCCCTTCTTCACGATGGCTCCCTCCCATGTGTGTGCATGTATAGGATTTCTCCCCAGTTCAAAGCTGTCATTGTTCATTAAGGGAATTTCAGAACATTAGTGTGCTGAACAATTGACATCTCTGTTTTGCCCAAAGAAACCTTGCAAGTGCTTTTCCATTTTATCATGACATTGTGTATTTTTATACTGCGCTGACGTTACACAACTGGCCTGCTTACCCATCTGCCTCGGTGAAAATAAGATTATTTCTTTCATTTCATATATTGGCTGGTGTAAAGATGTGATGAGATTGCCGACTCATTCTGTCCCATTTAGAGCTGAGAGATGCCTATTAATCCTCTGGGGAAAAACTAAATTGTAATATTATTTCCTGTCAAAATGTTGCATGTTGTTTAAAGAGGCCCATTTTTATTTTAATGGTAAATTTTGATGATATTGGATTTCTCTTTTAGAGTTGTTTCAAGTACAGTGTTTTTATCATCTGACTGACATGCACGTGTGGTTACTGTATTTCAGATGTGATGCTGAATGTTTCCTATGTAGTGTTTTGGTCACATTGTTCAATCTCTCCTGATGTCCTCCAAGGCATTTGAGTTGGTAACTAAACCTATTCAAATGAAAATTGGCTTGTGAGATTTACTGTATACAGAATTGTATTCAAATACAAGAAATGTATTTATTGCTTTTTATTCAAATAAAGACATTAGGAAGTTTTGTCCCCTTCCCCCTTTTATTTGGCCTTCATCTATCTCATTTATTGTATCCCAAGGAGGAACCTTGCAGGGGGTGATGTTCGATTGGGTAGTTGTTAATCACACAGACAGACCATGACTATGTCAGACCTTCTGATAACCTAGGATCACCTCTATATTGTATGATGTCAATTGACAGACAGAACAGGCTTTCCTCAGTCCCTGCACTCTTTACTGGTGATGGCAGAAAATAATCCTGTCATGTTTGTGTGGAACAGATGTCAACATGCTTTCCACCTGCCACTGCTGAGGGATTGATAGCAGAGGAGACAGCCAAGATGGTGTACTAAAAGTGTCAATGAGTTCTAATGCTGACAGTCCGAGGGGGCATGAGGGAAAGGAGGAATACATTCAATTTAAATAAAGTCTTCTATTTTTGGGGTGAGTGCATGTGATTCCTAGAAGCACTTGCTCAATGAAACAATGTTTAATGTGACGTAATTTAATCACAGTGCTTAATGCTAATGAGCAGATCTAGCTGACATTCTAACATTAGATTCAATTTATTGATAAAAAAAACACTTGGCAGATTTTTCTATTTTGCATTTGTAATGTAATACGATTTTTTTCATAACATGATTATATCAGTTTAACAATTTGAGTAAAAAGGAGAATCTTTGAAAGAAAATCAGGAATTTCAGAGATCTAAGTTGGTATGTTACCTTTTTATCCTTCAATGACAGCGTGCATGGACTCCACAACTCTGTGCAAAACCAGATGACCCATGTTATCCCATCATGATTTGATTGTTCCAAAAAGCCTCTTGAGACCGAATGCTTCCTTCTCTGTCTTCAAATCTCCTATAAAATGTTAAATACGATCAGACTTTTGGTCACTTCAGTATGTAGAGATAGTAAGGTACACAGCTTCACCTCAGCACTTCTATGTTCTCCAATGTCACATGGAAAACTGAACCTGCACCTGATGTATGTCACTGAGAACATGGAAATGTGACATACATAATATTGAGCAGATTGTCCTGAATCTATTTATATGGACGGTGTCTGTCTAGCTAGTTGTGATGGAAACAGAGCAGTGTGCCTGAGGGAGATTCAAAGCCATTCACAGAACAAATGAATAATTCACACCAAGATGTGTAAAGAAAAAGACTTAATTTTTAATTTAAGAAAAGATAATGCAATGTGCATCTCAAAGGGGACAGATGTTTGACTAAAATACTTTGGTTCACTTGGTTTTAATCATTTTAATCATCTTGTACTCTTGAATTTCTATTTTTACAAAGCTTTGTACTCGGGATGTTCATGTACATGCTTTGGAATTTTTGCACTGGGTTGGTCTCACACCTCTCAATTTTATTCATTCATTTTCAAATAGGTATCAAATCATTTTCAAAAAAGGCCATTTCTCTACATTGCAACTGTAAATTTCATTCAGTCTCATGAAGTTCAACATATAATAGAAATTGCTGATAGAATTCAGAAAAAATAGGTCATCAGTGAAAGTATTCATGTTATGAACAGTATAAAATGGTTAATACAAAAAGGCATACGTGATTTACAAACAAGTAAAATACTAAAATACAATTACCTAAAAGGAACACATTAAAACCTATAGTCAGATGGTAGTTTCACATGGCATTAAGTGGGTATGTCTGATATTTAGATCTGCACACCACAGTAAAACACAACTTTCAAATGTTTGGGAAACAAAATGTTTAGTTAAGGATCCAATGAAGTTATGGTTCTCACAGTTCTCACTAATGGTGAAAGAGAATGCTTAATGACAATTATTTTGATATATTTGTCGCTAATAGGTGCGTAATGCTCAAGATATCAAAGTCAACATTATCACAAACATCAGAAGCTAAATGTATTTCTGCCTGATGTGTGTTGCAAATGCAATTGCAGGTTCACTATAACTACAACTGTGGAACTCAACATATAAAGTGCAAAGATATATTTCAAAGAATGCACTGGGACTGACTGTGAGAGTCTTAAGCAATGTACAAAAACCCATAAATGTTTCCCTTTTCTCCCTCATATTCCCGCCTCCTTTCCTCCAGGTCCTCCCTAGAATATGCATTTGTACAGTATGTGGGCAGGGCCTTGCGCAGTAACCTTGATGATATAAGATTCACTATGTCTACACTGCATGTTGCCACTGTACATTCAGTCTAGGTTGGGTGGATATCTGCTCCACCAGCCGAGAGCAGGGGTTGGCATCCACAGCAAGCAGAGTTACATTCAGTTGCATCCCACAACAAACAACAACAAAGACAACAACAAATTAGAAATTACCTCAGACAAGGATACTGCCACAGTAAAGTGAAGACATAATCTTAGTAGATTGCTACCTATACGTTTACACATTAGTTACACATTTTGTTTACTGAATTTGTGATAAGTGATATCTGAAATGGTTTATCCCCAAAATCAACAGAAAGGTAGTAAACATAGAACAACATGTTCTATATAACAATACTGCCTATGCTGAGATCAACCGCAACTACAGCGACAACGGTAATGACAACAATATAATAAAAAATAAAAAAATTACAAAGAGAAGAAAAAACTGACAACAATATATTGAACTCTCTTCATAGAAACCAAACCAGAATATTCCTAGTGGGTATATATAGGACAATGTAAACCTGGTTCTACCACTATCAAAGTTAGCAAATGTATGATAATAACATAGAAAGCACGTCAATCATATACCTCTCACAGAGAGCGCTCACATCATTGTCTCTACAACGGTGTGGGTGGGCTTGATCAGGCCGTTGTTCCCGTTGGGGTCCAGGGGTTGGGTGAGCTCGCTGCCCTTCACACTGTACTCTTTGGGGCGAGAACTCGCTCCTCCTTTCACAGGGGCGGCCACCGCCTTGATCCTCTGTGGAGTTGGACGAGAGGGGGGATGAGGGGTGAAGGGACGAGAAAATGAGGGGAAGAAGGATGAATGAGAAGAATACATGACGTTTGGGGATGGAGGAGTTGGAAAGGGTTAGAACAATGCTCACAAACAGTAGTGTTTTTTAATGTGAGTCACAAGGTTTTAAAACCTATTACTGCACATCACATGCCCGGTTCGAATTGGTTTAAGCATATTGTCTGTCATCATAACAATAGGTTTACTTTAGGACAGTGCTGTCGAGCTTGTTAACCAATTGAGAAGGAATGTGCTGCGCTGATACAGCGGTAGTGGTACTGTCGCTACCTCAATCAGTGGTCCGTCAGACTGAAGGATCTTGATGACCACCACCATTGGGATGCACATCATGGAGGCGAGGGCCAGACACCAGCCCAGGCCGATGGACCAGTCTGGGTACTCATACACCTTGTTGTAGGTCAGGGGCTTGTACTTTACCAACGAGAAGACAAAGCAGCCCTAGGATACCAAAAAAGCAATGCTATTTAGAATGCTTTTGTTTACTGTTGTACAACAAGAACTTGGTCGACTGATGAAGTGTATTGTCTTCGACACCTATTAGCTGTCACCAGTAAAGAGGTTGAACACTCACCATACAGAGAATGGGAGTGATAAAGGTCCAGCTCCATTTCATCCAAGCGTTTGGTCTGTAGCCAATCATATCCTCAATCGCATCATAGAAATTATCAACGCCTATCAATGAATGAAGCAGAAGAGGGAAACTTAGCACAGATACATGGGTAGGCAACAGCATGTGATCCTACTATAGCCTCTGTGTCTGCTCTGTGTCAGGGTCATTCCATAAGGTTTAGTATTGTGCCATAAACAAAACCAAAATAGTCCTGACACAGGTGATCTCCCATACGACAGGTTGTGGTCCCGCCACTTTGTATAATTCCGAATCACATAACTGTTTTGTCCACAAATAACGTGCTTGTTAATAGCACGGGGTAAAATTGGTGATCAAATAAGTGCTCCTTGAATGCAGAGCATTGTGTCCCTATTCCCCTTTCATTGGAAAGGTCATTGTGAGGAGGAGGTACCCATCCTTGTTATTTCACTTCCATGAAAGCCAATTTAAGTGATTTACTATTTATGTCGAGAAAATGCGGAAGGGCTCACAAGGACACGTTTGTTTACCGCCATGAAGGGTATACGTGTTGTTTTGAAAGTAACTCTAAAGGTCCCGTGGGAACCATAGTGACTTGTATTATCTTTCCCCAAACTTCATCTAGACATGTTGCGTAGTTGAATAGGTTCACTCACCATAAACCCAGGCTACAGCAATACATTCAAAGAATGCAACCCACAGAAGGCACACACCGCTGGCTGCATAGTAGTCAAAGAGTTGAAACACGTACATGCCACCCTGAGAAGAAGAAAAGAGCATGAATCAGTATTTCTGACTGACACAGATGGTAAAAAGGACATTTGAGAGAGACAGATATGAGAGAGTGAAAGAAGGGTACACGAGAAAGGGATAGGACAGAGTAGAGGAGAATGATACATAAAAATGTTGGAACCCAGCCAACTCTGGTAGAGTTCAACAGGTGGTGAGATATCATTGAAGGAGTGTGTAGCGCTACATGGAAAATGGCACTCCATTTTGTTCCATAGATCATGTCAAATGGAAAGTATATAGCAGAAAATCGTTCATTCGTTGGAAAACTACGACAGCAAAAAGTATGGGGTGATATTGTATTTTGATGTGGACTATTTAAAGTCTCTAATTCTAACTATGTCTTCAGTGAAGACATGGGCTGCTCTTTTACTGACTGCTCCACTGTTTAACTTTCTCCAATGGTTTTACCACTAATACTTTTACTAATACTGCTTTTAGCACCAGTATAATGTGGTACAGTGGCTGTAGATCCCTCGTTCCTATGGAGATGGTGCTGATTATGACTGGGATACACAATATTGTATTGCTGTTGCTGTTTGTGAACTTACTTTTGTTACCATGGTAAGTCCCAGAAGATAGCTTAGGGAACACATAACAGCTATAAAGATCTCGCGTCGGTAACCCTTCCTTAGGAGGGATGGATACAGGTCAACAAGAGAGGTGATCTGTCCTTCCACTTCAACAAACTGTGGAGGCAAAAACAACAACGACATCAGTCCATGGCCTGTCAGAAGAACAACAAACGTCAAAGTCTCCCTCTCTCCCTGTTCACTTATATTTTGTCTTCTCTAAACCAGCGATTAGAAGATGACTACTGTCTTTGTTGTGCAATAATGAGACATTTAGAACAAGGCTGTACTTGAGGGGCTAGTTTCCAGTTGGCTGGCCATGCAAAACAACAGTGACTGCAACTACAAAAACAACAAGTCTGGTTTCCTTAGAAAAAAACCTCTCACACCTCTCACAAAGACACGCCTCTCATGGCAAAGGCATGCATGTACGGACCATTAAACAACACTGTATTCAGCAGAACTAATCTGCATTCAATTTATTCGGACGAGAAATACACCCTCCCTCTCACTTGCAATGGAAATAGCCATGCTTGCACGAGTATTTGCATGTGCTCAAATTCAGAGCATCATCCTCAACTCCTACTTGGCTAAGATGTGTCATTGGCCTCATAGAGGACTGAGTTAGCACAGAGTAGAATTACCCTTAGAAGTGGGTAATATGATAGGGAGAGAACCCCACCAGTGCACACTTTTTCTACTTTGCCAGATCTTGTCTTAATCAAATCCTAATGGAGATTAGAGGAAGCAAATCTGGATGACTGGAATGTTTGGTTTTATTGACTAACACTGTCTGTTAAGTTTGTTTATATGTAAATCATGCATTTCACAGTGATTTACGGTGTTGTTGAATGTTTCGGTGAAATGCGAAGCAATCCTCACATACTGTCGTAGTGAAATTACTCTGTTGGAAACAGGAGGTTAAAAATACCGCCTCTTTTAAAAAGGGTTGGGTTTCGTTACTTGTCAGCCCTGAGACCATCCTGTTGATTGGAGAAGCCGTTAATCAGCTTTACTCCTTGGTCTGACAGGGGACCGACTGTATAGTGTTGGCCCAGCCAGAAGGAGGCTACTGCAGGGCAAACACTTCCCAGAATGTTGGGGGGCTCTCTTACTTGATGTGGCATTAGCTGCCTACATCCCTGTGTACTGACCTGACTGTCCAGGCCAAGAAGGAGAAGCATGATGAAGAAGAGCACAGCCCAGAAGGTAGGCAGGGGCATCATTGACACTGCCTTAGGGTAGGCAATGAAAGCCAGACCAGGACCTAGTAGGGAGCAAAGACAGAGGAAGGGGGAGAGGGAGGGGAGAAAAACATTAACTAACCCGTCTAATTTGAGCTTGGACGGTATGAGGGAAATAGAAGCAAACTTCAATAATCAAAAATACTTTAATAACTTCACAATATTGTCCTGAAGATGCTGACAGGATGACTACAACTAATCCTCTGGTTGGTTTGGTTACAGTATCTATCATGTGTTTGTCTCATGTATGGGCTTGATAGGTGGGTGAGAGTGTAAACACGGGAAGCAGAAGGTCCTTCCAGTCTTCGGATGTTGCTGGAGCATCCTGCACATGTTTACTGGTGCAACAAATATTGACTAAACAGTTCCATTAAATGCATTAGCCAATTCACCAGGGATCTAAAAGGACATTTAAACAAATACCCTGTCAGCAAACTCATCTATATATCCATCCAGACAACACAGCATTTGTCATCTGGTATTATTTAACCATGCAAATATAGCAACACAAAAGGGTCACATACTACTTTGCACATCTTTCAAATAAATAACATTTACAGAACAGCTAGATGATCTGTTCATGATTTTTGATAGATCACGGACACATTTTCTTTGCGATAACATGGATTTAACTGGACAGAGCGAGCATGCTGAAAGAAGATGCATCTTTATTTGAAAAACACAGAGTATCAAGATGGGGAAAAACAGAACAGACGGAACAAAACTCACTGCTTGGTCTGGACTTAACTAGTAATGAGCACAGCTTACTGTAGACTCAACACAGCCCAATTCCAAAGAAACACAATGTAATATAACACAGATAGTTTTCTTTTTGCAGTTCTTGACCAGCAGTTCTTGATCAATCCACTTGGAGCCAGGCTTATGGATGACTCCTTACCATAAGATTTAATGCTACAGAATGACAATGAACATGAGCATGGACAGGGCAGCTGCAGTCATGAGGGGAAATGCTACCATAGAGTGGCTCTAAACCAGCAGTTAATTTTGCAGCAATAGCTCAAACACACAACACTCAAACCAGAGCAATGGACTCTATTCCCAGCCGAAGTGGAACATGAATCAAACCAAAGCCACAATGATTTTTCTTTGAGGCTTCAAGGAGAGTGCAATTGCCGATACCTCTACATTTCAGCATTATCGTTTCTAGTATCCTACTTCGTCAAAAAATGACTCCTTAAAATGTGGGTGTTGTTTCATTTACTGTGTTTTACATTCCAATCATTGTCTATTTTGGTTGTCGTTCAGTAGCAGTGCCCACCATCACTGCTACTTTCACCGTTCACCCTCGTACCTGACTCTGCCACATCGGCAATGTTCACCCCTTGCTCTTGTGCCATGAAGCCCAGGACGGAAAATATTGCGAAGCCAGACACAAAACTGGTACCGCTGTTGAGGCCTCCCAGCAGCAAACAGTCCCTATGTCACACATATGTCATGGAGGTTGTTAATTTACACAGACGGAACCGAAGTTCCCATTTTCTCTTTTCTTCACGCAACCGTCTCCGACACAACTTTCTCACTACTATCTCCCCCTGTGCCTTTGGCAACGGGCCTCACCTGTAGCAGTTGTATTTGTATTTGTTGTAGCTCCCCAGTGACGTCATAGCCCCCAGGCAGATGGCATAGGAGAAGAAAATCTGGGTTCCTGCATCAATCCAAACCTAAGGAGAAAGCAGCATGAACATGATGACAGTCTGCAGTCTTCATGGGGGGCTGCAGGTCCTGTGGATAGCCCTCTTCAGTGACATCACAGGGTTAGAAAAAAAGGCAATGGGATTTCAAGAAATGATTTAGATTTACTGTATTTTTATTGTCCTCTTTATTGTACTGTTAAATCTTTAAGTTACATTTTTAAGAATAAACTAAATTAGCACCCAACGTTCTTATGTCTGTACTTTATATTTTTTCATGAAAGACAATAATTAGAGAATCCCCCAAAGGAGTCTAAGGGGTGTGGTCTTACCTCAGGGTCCTGAAGACGGGTCAGGTTAGGATACAGGTAGAATTTGATCCCTTCAGCTGCTCCAGGCAAAGTAACTCCTCGCACCAGCAGCACAATAAGCATGACGAAGGGGAAAGTAGCTGTGATGTACACCACCTAGAAAGAAAGTAGACTCATTAGGCACATTTAAACAATACAGATGCAATGTGGTTTTACCAGAAATACTGTGAAAGTGTTGTTTGTGTGTTTATCACAACCAAAATCCACACTGCTGTGTGTGAGAAACCAAACACGGATATCTGATTCGATATTAGATCCAATATATGTATGGGACTACTGGTGAGAAGTGGCTTTAAGCAGACTCATTTGAGTGATTTTCATTGTTTTCTCTAAAAGAGCAGAGTCAGTTTTGATAGCACTGCTTCATGCATGAGGAAGACATTCTCTCACACAGATAGCTATGTACCACTTTGTAGTCATCAAGCCATGGTTGAAGGTGCTACCTCATGGTTTTGTTTAAGTGATGAATAACAACCGCAAACACGGTTTTCCTGGACAGCTCACTGACTAGACGGCCCATCGATTTCCTCACAAGCCACTGTGTTTCCTTAAGTGGTTCTGAGCCGGGTATTGGCCTTGGTCCATTCTCCCACAAACAGAGACAGAGGGAGGGCTGTGGCTGAGAGTGATCCAAGTGTACACTGTCAGACTGTCGACAGTGAGTCTGGCCAAACCCTAACATACAGTACAATAACTCACAGCTCTTAATCAAACACACAAATCAACCTGCGTGCCACCCGCTACGTTTTCAACAACCACCAAGGCTACGTCACTTACAGCCCAGTCAGTACAAAAAGAGAAAGCAACTACATTAAACCTAGACGACAAACCGACTCTGAGCATGTTTCTATAGGACTCACTTTCCCAGTGGACCTGACTCCCTTCCAGATGCAGAAGAAGCAGATGACCCACACGGCCAGCAGACACAGCGCCAGGTCCCACTTCACAGGGCCAATATCTTCAATCCCAGAGGAGATACTCAGAACATTGCGTCTTTAAGAGGGAGAAACAGCAGGTTAGTGACAGTATGAAGTTGGATCTAAGACAATATTCCAGTACCACACATTTCAACCGACCCTAAAACATTCAAAAAAAAAAAACAAGACACGCCTCACAATCCCTGTAGTCCAGTACTCAACTTTTATTCCAGGAGACAACAGTTGAAGTCAGTGAAAAGTGAACAGACATTGATCTCTGAAGAGCCCCCCCCCCCCCCCCCCCCCCCCATTCTGTGTTGTTTCTGCACGTGCATCTGCTCAGCTTGGACAGAAAAAGTGAAAGGACCCTTTCACAAAGTTGTCTTCTACTTCTGTGAAGTGGAAAATACTGTTTGGCTACCATCCATTATTTTGAACCTTATTGAATTTAGACAGTTTCGTTTGTCATATGAAGATACAATATACTGTCTATTCAGTTTGGAATATGAAATTTAGTGATTTTGACATCCTAGAAGTATTTTTGCCACAGAAAGAGATAACACATATTTGGATCTTTGATCCAAATATAGCACAAATAGGGCAGTGAATACAAAAACCTCAGCTGAAAATCCTTATGACAGAGGGAAGCTTTTAAATTATAAGCTAGCTAACTTATCTTACCGGAAATATTTCCTGTCAAAACATAAGACTTCAAACAAGTAAAAGTGTTTGTGTGTGGGTGTTGGTGTGTGTGTGTGTGTGAGTCAGTGTGTATACTGTACAGCATGAAGTATGTATGTGTCAGTTACTGTAGATGTAGCCCAGCTGTTGGTGAGTACTCACTCCCAGAATTCAGTAACGGGGGAGGTGAAGTTGGTGATATTGGCAGCCAGCCAGAGTGTCTTGTTCTTGCGGACTGTGTCCTCCACACAGTTTACTGTGTTCCAAGGTTGATTGCATTTGGCCCAGGGGAGGTCAGGCTGAAAGCACTGAAACAGGTAGTAGAGTCCCCAGGCCAAGATCACGATGTAGTAGATGTTCAGTAGAGAGACGATCACAACAGAGGCATAACCAATACCTGGTGGCAGAGAGGGAAGGAAAAGAGAGCCTCATTAGTGCCTCATTAAACACACAGTTAACAGGATGACTTTGAAAGTTGTAAGTTATGGTTAAACGTATTCACTTGAAATCAAGTTGAGATGGAAAATAAGAGGAAATATCTACTGTCATTACTATCATTCCTTAGCTGAATAACAACACTGATAAAGGCCATGAATGGCAAAGAATCTGTGTAGGAGTCACTGTACAGGATTCACAGACTCAGAGTCTTCTGCTACAGATTTATGGTAACACACAGACAATCCATAACTCCTATTCAAAAGACAGTTTACAAGTGATGTGCTAAGTTCTATAATAATGGCCTTAGTGTTTCTATGTTATTTTTAGATAAAACTTTGGTCAGAGCCTAGATTCAGAAATCTGCTGTACTCTTCCATTCTTCAGGACTATTTATAAACTGTCGTCATCTCCCCTTCTTCTGCCTCCCCCATCTTCCTCCCCACATTCCAATGGAAAGCTGTTGGACAAATTAATCCAATGTGCGTACAGTATGTGTGTGTGTGTATGTGTGTGTGTGTGGGAGGTGGTAGTGGGTGAGGCAGACCAGACACTCTCAGGCTGTGACACCACCCGAGGGGTGTGGATGACAATGGCAGCCATTGGTCTCCCCACCACAGACATCCTGGCAGTGGGATGGGAGCTGCCTCAGTAATGCCATGGTTTCAGAGACTATCAGCAGCTGCTGGAGATCTGGTTCCACCCTCTGTCTTTTTCTAACCTATTCTCTCTTCATGTCCAGGCTGTGACCACAGGACGTCCAGGCTGTGACCAAAGGGGTATCATAGCAGCTGCTGGAGCCGCCCTGGCTCCTGCTAGTTTGCAGTGGTAGCTCTTCTTTTACCTGCTAGTCTGCATGTTACGCAGGCCAGTCTTAGCACACAAGACTGTAGGTGCCAACCTAAGATACCCCTCGGCCAGTTGTGACTCAGATATAGAGATATGTCTATTTATATACTGGTGGCCAGGACTGAAAATAACAGCCTGTGACGTCCAGTATCGTGTTACTGTGGTGTTGACAATCAAAACAGGTGGATCTGTCTTTGTTTAGCATCATTTTATGAAAACATGGTGTCCTCCCCAATGCATGAGATCTCATCACTAGGCAACTTGCAAAAACTTGCGTTTTTGTACTCTGTTGCCATGGTAACGTGGAGTTCAGCAATTTTTCGCACATCCAAGGCTGCACGCTGCTGTGTGTGTGTGTGTCTTTTGACTAGTCATTAATGGACAAGCCAAGCCAGCAAATGGAGCTCCTCTCCTGGAGGTATGTGGGGAGTGTTTACTGTTTAGGTTCCAGTAGCCTTCCTTAGCAAGGCTGACTCATGTATTTTACACATCACAGAGCAGGCTAATGAAATAAGTGTGGTTCGATTACCTAGTGAAACAGAGAGGGACACCTCAGCAGAACACAATGTCTGTACACAGAGCCTAGCAACAGACTGCACTAAATAATGGACCTAATTTAGGCGTTTTGAGTCAGAAAAGTCAAAAAACGTATTGTTGAGGATTCTTTTAAAGGCTATCCTGGATGGAAGTGTATCGTTGCATCTGGTTTGCGTGTGTGTATGTATTCGTGTATGTGTGTATGTGTGCAGTTCCACTCACCAGTGAAGATGGGACAGAGCTTAGCCCAGCAGGTGATGCCTCCCTCAGAAGTAAACTGGCCCAGAGCCACCTCCAGGAAGAACACCGGCAGACCTCCCCCAAACAGGAAGATGGTGTAGGGGATGAGAAAAGCACCTGGGTGTAGTTAGACGATGAGGGAGAAAGAAAGGGAAAAAGAGTCAGAGAGAGGGAGAGAAAGGTACTTTGATTTATAATATCCCCAACACAGAAGCCTTATTGAGGTCAGGGGTCACATAATTTTTCTGGGTATCACTGCCTACCTCCACCATTCTTATAGCAGAGGTATGGGAATCGCCAGACGTTCCCTAAACCAACAAAGCCTCCGGCCACAGACAGGACAAAGTCGAGCTTGCTATCCCATTTCTCCCTCTGTTGTGGCTTGCCCTCCGCCTCATCCTCCGGCCGCGTGCCTGGGCTCTTTCCTGGTGACGGTTTCAAGGTGTCCTTATGGAAGTCCTTCAGACATTGGAGCTTCTCTTTCTGTGCCATGCTACAGAGGGGACACAGCGGGGACAACAATATGTAGAACGAATTTATAAAAAGCGGAAGAGAGAAGAGAGAAAGAAAGAGAAAGAAAGAGAAAGAAAGAGAAAGAAAAGTGGTATGTGATATGTTCGAGATAGGATAGAGCTTTAGAAAGATGACGTGCCGCAATATGTTAGTATGAAGCTACAACGAGGACAGCCACTGGAACTGCTGGCTCCCATCCACGAAGGAAAAGATTGTTTTGAACAGAATATTCCTTCATAACTCTGCATTCAACTCTGTCATCTGATAATACCTAATACTTTCAGCAGTTTGACAAACATTGTCCAAATTTAAAGAAGGTATTCCCTTACATTCTGAGAGCCTTGGCTGTGATCCGAAAGTTCTAAGAGCTTCTATTTACTCAGTGTTTACACAGTCAACTGCCTCTCCAAGAAATATAGGGTTTGTTAGTTCTGTGTTGGGTTTCCATTTTCCATGCATGAAACCAAAGAGGTCCAGAGAGTCTAAATAGAGAGCGGTAAAGAAGCAGTCTGAAAACTGACTCGGACACATTTGGTCAACAACTGATTCAAGTTCAATGATTGGTGTTACAAAAAACAGGAAGGAGGAAAAAACAGATTAATTGTGAAGTTAATAATACTGGTGGGCAAGTGTTTCCTTTCCTTTGAAAGCTGGATCAGACAGGAACACAGTTGGCAGGTCTAGGAAAACCAAGAGTGGCATCAAAGGCTGGCTCTATTCTCGCTGGCTCCAACAGAACTCACTCTAAACTGACGTTTAGGATTGTTCAATCAGTTCACAAAGCCAAAGTAGTCTACAAGGTGAACAACTATGCTTTTGAGCTCCAAAAGATTTCAATAGCACTACAACAGATATTGAACCAATTTTGCCCTGCTTTAATTTTCACATTTGTCAGAAAAACATTTTAAAAATGTCTAACTAATCATTACTCTTATTTAATTTCTTAAATCTAAAAGTCTTAAAGTAATTTAAATCTACCTATCCATTACAATATAGAATTAATGCAAAAACCACCAGGCAGTAAAAATACAAAAATTTGTTAGCTAACACAAGCAGCAACACACGCACCATTTTTATAGCTTAACACTGGCCACTTAACAACTGTGCTTTCCTCTCTGTTTTTGGTTCGAAGAGAAGCGGAGGCTTGTTAAAGAGGCCACTGGGAACTACATGTGTTTTCATTAAATGGATGCTTGAACAACAATCCATTGTCACTCTGAGTACCTCCTATTTTCTCCTTTATCTTTGTTCTCCTTTTGCTCAATCATTTCCTTTTTGATTTCAGGGGTTTTCTCTCTTTATTTCCGTTATGCATGACAAGTCAACTTGAACTGCTTTTCACTCTCAAACCTCATTACATAACTGGATCACAGCTCGCCCACTCTTTTCCTTTTCCTCTTTCATTCTCTGTTCCCCACTCCCTCTCTCTCGTTTGTTCTGTATGCCTTCACCTGCTCTGGGCTGGAAGGCTATCTGCCCAGCTGATAAGCCTAATGCAAACAGTCCTTGAGATCTACCAAGTGACTAAGACAGACACCCTTGAACGGATGTACTCCAGACTTTAGGAAAACATTGTGTTGTCATCAATATCTACAAAGTACTAAAACACTCAGCTTGATCAGATAATCCGATATAGCCCACGTATATATGATAACTCATTCAGAGATAATACAATCCAATATACAATCCATGCAGCCGAACTGTATTTTCACACACATCAAATACTCCTCAGATATTCATTACAGCACTCCTGAAATATGGATTCAGGGTTAAATCTGAAACATACCATTTAAAGCAAAACAATCCCAATAAACATAATGCATAGACACAGGTTTTTTTCAAAAATATCTTAAGGCAATTCTAATTGATGACTTACATTTCCTTCATGGCTGTACTATGTGTAGGGTGGCTCTCCCTCAGCTGTCACCATTCCTCTGTACTGAATGCCTTTATGCCAACACAGCTCACGAGAAGTGAAGCTGACAGCATGGCCCGCCCCTCAGCTAAAGACAATTAAATCCTATGTGGAGATTGGGCAAAGCTTCGCAGCACCAAACAACTCAGACACTAACTCAGGGACTGTAAATTTCCACTACCCCCCCCCCCCCCCCCCCCCCCCCCCCGATCACACACACAGGCAGAGACTGGGGCTGAGTGCCATGCCCTGCATTTGTCACAAGCACCTCTTATTCACGTTACTGAAACAGGCGACAAGGCAGGCGGACCGGCAGAAAGATAAAGGGGTTGGGGGGGATTGGGGACTGAGGACAAGTGTGTGAGGAAGGGGGGGGGGCATGGCATTGAGAGAAAATTCAAGACAAAAGGCTATTAAAGGGGAGATGACTCTCTTGAATCATGATCTTAACAGAACGGAACGTAGACCGTCATTGTGTAACTTGGTCCAGATTTGTTTCCTCACTTTCTTACCATGTCAGTCCCACACTGTGTTGAAATGTCCAACATAGTTCTTATTATAACCCCCTTATAATAATCCCCTTACTGTGTCACATCATAGCGAAACCTCCAAACATCTCTATGGGAACTATTTGCAGGGAGAAATATCCCTTCTTAATCACTGGGAAACATCTGCATGTGTGTCTGAGGTATATTTGGAATCATGTTCCTTGATTCAGGCATGATGTGTGGTAGGTTATCTAGGAAACGTAAACCAGGTACAGGGCACTATATAACAATGCCTAATAAGGCGATGTTCCTGTCTGTTTAAATGCCATATCCTCAAGAAGAAGATCACGTGTACAAAGCGGGCATGGTAGAGGCTATTCAAAACGTTTGATTGTATAAGTATGCTTGCCAAAATGAGGTGCTTGTTCAATGTAAAACACCTTTGCCTTTTTTGTGGAATTTGGGGTGGCGATGGGATAAATGTTAAATCTGTGCATTTCTGAATGACATAATGACTACATTATTGATCATAAAGATAGGTAAAAAAAAATATTAAATAATTATAGGAATACAAAAAGACACAAAAAACACGCCATCTCTTAAATGACATCACAATACATCCTATGTTTGACAGTGTATAGGTGTTGGAGTTGTGATGGCGTTTTATAGAGGGCATTTAGGGTACAATGTGAATGACCACAAGATATGCCTTGCGGTGTTACAAATTGGCAGAGTGAGAGCAAAGTAGTGTGACAGAGATCTTATTTCATTCAGTTGCATCGTAAAGTCAAACTAGATTTAACTGATGGCACTTGCCACCTTCCTTTGAAAGGGGTGGAAGATTAAGTCACATTCCTAACAATTAATTATTGGGGATAATCACCATTTTAGATCTGTAATCTAAAATCATAATCCTTAAAGTAGACTGATCAGAAAGAATCAAAGCATATACAACCAATCAACAGATTGGATGTAATAATGAACTGGCGAAACATTGAATCTTATGGAAGCAAATCGTGACCAAAATTCAAATGAAAATGCATTTCCAGAAATGCATTTTCATTTTAAGAATGTGGCTGCATTATTTGACTCATAAATCAAATTAGTATTCAATCATCCTATTTGCATTTTCATTTTCTTCTTTAAGACTGCTCATTCTTTCCCTTAATTAAAATGAAAACGAAAAAGACATTTGAAATGTAATTTTCAAAATATGCCCCAGTAAATAGATACCAAAATTCAATTTGAAATGTAAAATTTGAAAATGAAAATGCATTTCCAGAAATGCATTTTCATTTTAAGAACGTGGCTGCAAAATCGTGACCACAATTCAAATTCAAATGCATTTCCAGAATTGCATTTTCATTTTCAAGAACGTGGCTGCAAAATCGTGACCACAATTCAAATTCAAATGCATTTCCAGAAATGCATTTTCATTTTAAGAACGTGGCTGCAAAATCGTGACCATAATTCAAATTCAAATGTATTTCCAGAAATGCATTTTCATTTTAAGAATGTGGCTGCATTATTTGACTCATAAATCAAATTAGTACTGATTAGTACTGAGCAGACATTGCATTTTCATTTTCATGTTCTGCCCGCAAAGAACTGCCCATAATTCGAAAACGAAAATGCATTCTGAGCGGCGCAGTAGAGTGACGTCAGTAAACCTCTCTTAAGTCCTGGAACGGCTGGATGCTGTGGAGCCTCAAATGGGACGGGGACGACCAACCATCCACATCCCGTTCGAGTCCATCGAAAACTATTTATTAAATGGTTTAAAAATAAAGGACATAGCGGAGCTGTTGTCGGCCACCAGACCATCCGTCGGAGGATGCAAAGCAACGGATTTATGGAGCTAGAAAGCTGACAAAAGTATCTGAATTTGAATATGAAAGATCTGAAATATTTGTGTGTTGAATTTCATAAAACTTAAATATATTGCTGTTGAATATATAATATCTGAATTATTTGTATGCCAAATTTAATACAACTGAATTATTTTGATCCAAAAATAAAACATTCTAAAATTCAGATTGCAGGAATTCAGATTCTTGAAATTCAGATTGAGGAAATTCAAATTCAGATTGCGGAAATTCAGATTTTGTCTGAACCAGGCCAAAGGTGAAACAGCTTGCTTTCACAGGAAAAAGTAGACCATTTAATAAATAGTTTTCGATGGACTCGAACGGGATGTGGATGGTTGGTCGTCCCCGTCCCATTTGAGGCTCCACAGCATCCAGCCGTTCCAGGACTGAAGAGAGGTTTACTATGGCAACCTCATTAATGTGTACGTCTGTGACGGCAGAGTATGCAGCCAAGCTCTCTGTGACTTGTTCTACTCGGTCACGGGCATCAGACTCAGATATATTATTAGTTTCTACCAGCTCAGCTAATTCTATCAGTGTCTGCACAATTTGAGGGAGCGCCATGATCTGTGATGCGTCCTCTAAAGACCCGGCAATTCAATCAATTTCCCGGCACATTTGCCATGTAATGCAATGCGTATGTGCACACCGCCCCCTACCGAACAAGATGGGTAGCTCGGTCAGCAGGGAGCTGAAGAAGAGCGGCTACTGACGTCACTCTACTGCGCCGCTCAGAATGCATTTTCGTTTTCGAATTATGGGCAGTTCTTTGCGGGCAGAACATGAAAATGAAAATGCAATGTCCGCTCAGTACTAATCAGTACTAATTTGATTTATAAGTCAAATAATGCAGCCACATTCTTAAAATGAAAATGCATTTCTGGAAATACATTTGAATTTGAATTGTGGTCACGATTTTGCAGCCACGTTCTTAAAATGAAAATGCATTTCTGGAAATGCATTTGAATTTGAATTGTGGTCACGATTTTGCAGCCACGTTCTTGAAAATGAAAATGCAATTCTGGAAATGCATTTGAATTTGAATTGTGGTCACGATTTTGCAGCCACGTTTTTAAAATGAAAATGCATTTCTGGAAATGCATTTTCATTTTCAAATTTTACATTTCAAATTGAATTTTGGTATCTATTTGCTGGGGCATATTTTGAAAATTAAATTTCAAATGTCTTTTTCGTTTTCATTTTAAATAAGGGAAATAATGAGCAGTCTTAAAGAAGAAAATGAAAATGCAAATAGGATGATTGAATACTAATTTGATTTATGAGTCAAATAATGCAGCCACATTCTTAAAATGAAAATGCATTTCTGGAAATGCATTTTCATTTGAATTTTGGTCACGATTTGCTTCCATAGAATCTAAGGTATTTTAGATTTCCATTTAAACATCATAGAATTGCATATGGTTGTAGAAAGCTAGATTTAAAAGCTAGATAGCTATATTTGTATTATGACTAAAGCATAATGGTTCATCAGAATTAAGATTGGTAGACTTGTGACTACTTCCACAATGTGTTGTCCCAATACACAACAGATTCCACCCAACACAACCCTCTTTAGTTATACAACGATACAGTAGGATCTTTATTATGTCATGTAAAAGATTTGGGGATTCAGAAGCCTGTCTTGGAATGTCATTCAACCATATCTCTGAAATGTTTCTAATTTATAACTTGCAGGAGTGTGCCAGTATGTGTCAATGTAAGAGAAACGCATGTATTTTAAGAATTACAAAAAAACGTCTATGCTCAGCATGTTTGAATGAGCCTTCATCAGATCACCACAAGGATCAGGAACATTTAAAAATGTAAATGTCTCTATTAACGGACTAGTGGATGACAATGAAAATCCCAGTCTAAATCAAGAGTGAGTCTAAAATCAAAACGTTGTGCACTAAAACATGTTTACGATCAAAAGATCATTAACACAAGGTATTTTTCTTAAGCTCCCACCCATTTAGATATTATCGACATGTCGATGTAACTATCAGTTTGGTTCCTGTCAACATCGTGTTCATGGTTTGTCTATAGTAGTCACAGAACATGCCGTTATCTAGTTATTACTATTAACTTGGAATATGGGGACAAAACACACCGAATAATGGAGTGAAATGAAATACTTAAATGATTTTCATGTATCTTCATCATGCATTTTCAGTTCGTAACAATTTGACAGAGGTATTTACAGTAATAATGGGGAACGGTAGACTACTCGGTTGCCCCCCAATGGTAGCCTACAAAAAGGACACGCCTTATCTGTGCCCTGTCTCTTTGGCGGCACTGATGTCGGGGGGAGACAAAAGAAGTGGGTTAAGGATGCACATCATATTCTAAAACTATTATAAACGTTTTAAGTGACCAGAGTGTTTAAGCCGACCGTAGACTCCGTTGATTAATGGTTCCCATTCAGTGTCATAGATACCACCCTGAACGAGGCAGGAAAAACACGCACGTGGGGCAGAGAAGAATCGTTAGGCAGACGTAGCCTAATTAAGGTCGATAACATTACAGCGGTGTCTTGCTATGCCTCTCATCAAGAAAGTCACAACCTTGTTTTTCATATATTCAATGTTTAACATAAAGCACATCCATAAGAGCATATATTCAAAGGCTATCACAGGAACTCTGACGATACACTTGAGGAGAGAAAATTCAATGAGCATCCTTCAAAATAGCATTTTAATGCCGGTAAGGTAAACTACCTGCATTATTAAATGTGTGTAGGATGTATGAAACGATCAAACTATAATTGACTAAGATGCTTTTCTGTCAAACTGAGATGAGGACACAATAAATCACTAGGCTTTTTAGATCTTAGACATTCAAAACAGGCAGTTCTTCATGTCTACATGTATGACAATTACATTAAATATGAAACAGCATAAAATAGTAGCCTAACATGTTTTATATTCCGATATGTAAAGAAGATGCCAAATTACCTTTCAGAAACTTTTTTTAGCTGTGTCTTGTTCCTGGTTTTGTGCGTTCAATGTTCAATAAAAAATTGCATCGGAAATCAAATGTGCTCTTTTCACTATGACCTTTGTTTCTATGAGCGGCTGTGTTTAATATGAGTTTGAGTGGAAAATCACCAGCTTCTCCATGCAACAGGAGAGCTTATTCTTAAAGCGACAGGTTCCCGCTAATTTCCAGTTCTGAGCTCTCTTCATTTCGCTCACCTCATTTTACCTTATCAGTTTCCGCACAATGAGCATGCGCACATCTCGAATTAAAGGGCAAAGAACATGAACAAGTGATTGTGCGCTTTAGCAACACCAGGCCTACACGACCATCAACCAATAAGACGTCCTAACGGACCTAAAACCAATAAAGTAAACACGACAGTTAAGTAGGCTAACCTGTGGCCTGCAAAGCATAAAGTAGTATTGGTAGTTGTTGAATGTCATGTTGAATGAAAACAGATTGCTTTCAGTGTTTGTTCAGTTTAGTGCATATTGGTTTGTAGCTCTGTAGTAGCCTAATTCTTCCCAACACAGACAAACTAACCCAAACAGATGCGTGTTGGCAAGGTGTTTCAGGATTCAAGTCTAGTAAGAGCCTGGTACTCCGAAACCATTCACTAGAAGTGGCCGATTTACAGGATAAAGTTACTCTGTGGTTTGGTGTTCAAATCAAATTCAAAGAATTCAATACAAACACTTATCTGTCTTTGTAATGCTGACTACAACAATCCAAGTCAAGTGCCTAATTATGCGGTCCATCCATGTATGGGTCTCCAGACTTTGCATCTTCATACATATACAAACATCGTGAAAATTCCTTCTCCCCTGTTGGAACAATTGAACTTGATGGCCCTCTTCACACCTTGTGCCCCACACGATCTGAGGGGAGGTCACATTTGGAGATGAAGGTTGGAGCTTCCTGTATGTCTGTAAATATAGTAAACCGGTTTTAATGCCATGCTCAGTTTCATTTTCTTATTATATGTTTCACGTTGTAGCCTATTAATGTTTTTAGTATTGCATGCAGTTTTATTTTACGGCAACTGCCTTTATAATTTGCTTCACTGAATTAATGTGTATTGTGTGTTGTGTATTGTATCGATTGTTAAACAAAATTGGTACACAAAATACATATTTTTAAAGGCCTACATTTATCAATTCAGGTTACGGGTTATCTTGTAGCCTATAATTTAACAAACACGGGGGATACACTGTCACTGACCTGATCGGATCTATTTATGCCTCTTCATCATGAACATATGCATTTGAAACTGCTATAGGAAGAAAAGTGGGGCCCTTGAGTCATTATTTTATTCTGGCTTTCCAAGCTCCGTGCAGTTCACCGCATCCTTTTCACCGTCCATTTTTATAGGCCTACTTGAATCGTTAATCTCTTGGTGTTGGTTGAACTGTAGTGAACATGCTGGCATTTATACTGATGCCTCTATTGATACTCTTACCTACTAGATATACACAATGTTTTTTACTCGAGGATAGGGTAGGCCTACACATTTTAAAGCTGTAGTCAGATATTATCAACGACTTTATTCCCTGCCCTGATATCGTCCTCCAGGGAAAACGCTATTTTCCCGGCCTTGCAAAAACTTATTTTATCAATTCCACTACAATAACGATACTGTATCAGCAGTTACATCTTTTACAAAATATGTATTGAACGTCCGACAACTGTACTAAACATTAGCAAACCCTTGACCCGATCTTACTGTAATAAGCAATATGTAAACAGATGTTCTGATACAAAGAAATCCATAACAAACTGAGAAGCATGACAATGTTGTCTAGTCTCCCCTTTTAAGGTACCACAGTAACAGTTCACTTACATCCAAATGCAACAATTACCATAGCATGTCGTGTGTCAAGCTCAGTGTTTTCTATACTCTGTGGCCACAAGGTCAATTGAACGAGATCATGTTAAACATGCAAAGATAGCATCATATTATACACACAAAAGATGCACTGCTTGTGGGTGTTGCATACTATGTTTTGTCTTATTCCAATTTGATTCCCAAGTTGCATTCAATTTGCAAGTAGTAATATTTATGTATTTTCATTTATATCATATATTCTTTTAATCTGTCTGTTATATCAATCCAACTGTAGAATTGTAGTATTCACACTACCTTTATAGTTATACAAGTTGTTGTGTCTCAACAATATATAAAAACTGAGACTTGCTGCATGTTTAGGATGCAGAATTGCTTACTTTGTTCAAGCCCTAAAATCTGTCTAACTTTTTTCAAAGCAACAGTTGTTGTCAAGCTACCCAGTCCACAGTGCTGGTTTCCCCTGTGAACAATACGGTCTGTCAGCAGGAACCACTGTTTTCTCATTCCTGAAGAGGATATGGCCAAGAAACAGGAAGTTGTCTGAAAACAGCACTGTTTTAGACACTGTGACTGTGACTAAAACCTAACTTGAATCTAAAGTAGCTGAATATGCAATAGGAAACAAAGACGTTGACTTCCAAGCCACAAGTCAACAACCACATTAGTAACAAAGTGACAGTTTCACAGTTTTAACGCCATTGGCTTTGTTGCCATAAAAAGCCGTGATATCTGTTTTTCTCCCAATTCACATGTAAGTGTACCATCGCTGGCTCACCTAGAGTTCTAGATGTACAGATGTTTGTCCTGGATAGTCCTTACCCAGTCTGGAGGTCTGAGGGCAGTCACATGGTGACAGTGTAATCCTCTCTCACATGCAGACGTTGAGTCTTCCTACTGAGCCCCTGTCAACCTTGTGACTTACTTCAGAAAGAGTACAATCACATGCAATCACAAACAAATACATACACACATTAACTTTTTAAATACTTACATTTAAACATAGTATACTACATGTTTACATGCTTCAAGTTAGGATATTTTGTGCCCCACGTACATACTGTCTTTCTTTCAACATGGACAGAAATAAGAGCATATAGATATAGTACTTAAACATGTGTGCATACATCTCATTTTAGTGTTATTCAGGAAAAGGCCCTGACACTACCTAGGAACAACTTTCACTTGCTTATCTGTGTTTTGGTGACTAATGCTTTAAAGAGAGCATGCAAGGTTTAATCCCATATTACTGGAGTTAAATCATGTGAGCATCTGACTCTCCCACAATGCCAAGAAGAGGCTCATGGCAGCACTCAGAAATAAACAGGCTTGATAATACTGGAGATAAGAGTGGACTATAATGTCATGTAAATCTTCATCCTGGCATGGGTCATGGTATGACATTGGAGAGGAGATACAATGTGCGAGGGAAGCTCCAGTGAGACTAAATCCCCTTTCTTGTCAGGCCAATTTTGTAAACTGGATCCTCTTGGCAGAAGCTTATAGCCAAACTTTGTGAACCATTCTAAACGTTACCCTTTCTTACATAATACCTGGTCCAACAAAGTTGCAGCAGATACACATTTAATCTACGGCGCTTCACAGGGGATAATACAGTCTCAATACAGTCAAGTCTCAAATGACAATGATTGAAAAAACAAAATCATTATTATTGGCGGCATGGTTGAGGGTCAAAATTATGTTAGGATTTTGTGAGGGAACATGAAAGGTAAGTTATTACTGTGACATAAGCCATAAAGTGTAAAGGTCAGTGATAAGTGTGTTTGTGTGTCTGAGAGAAAGAAAGAATGGGAACAGAGATCGAAAACATAAAAGAAAAAGAGTGAGGTTGAGACTGATAGTTTGCTGATCAGTCTGTGGTTCATTTTAGAGCATTACAGCACTGTATTAAACTCTCCCTGGTGATAATCCTATTTAGCAAATTAAGACATTAACAGTGGTGAATCATGTCTACCATCCGTCAGTCTGTCATGCAGGCACACAGACCCTCAGACTAGGTCACAAGTCAGCTGTATACTGTGAAAAAGGACAAAAG
The DNA here is from genome assembly GCF_021917145.1 of Hypomesus transpacificus. Lineage (NCBI taxonomy): Eukaryota > Metazoa > Chordata > Actinopteri > Osmeriformes > Osmeridae > Hypomesus > Hypomesus transpacificus. Next base: position 7,935,667 of record NC_061077.1, read on the forward strand.
TACATATAATTGACTCTATTTAACTCTAAGGTGTTACTTGACTCTTGTGTATTTCCTTGTCAGCAGTTTATTTTGATATGTTGTGGTAATTCAGTTGGTAATTCAGTTGATGAGAATCTTCACCTGTGCTGCATTGACTCCGCTACTTACCTTTTTCTGTGATACCTACCAGAAGTTTTCCTGATTCTTAACAGCTTTTACTTGTTATTTTCATGTTCAGACTGTCATTTTGGATTCAACATTTGTTTTTTGAACTTTTGCCTGTCCTTGGATTCTGACCTGCCTGCCGTCTTTGTACCTGTTTGCTGTGTGAATTACTAAACCCTCACTTGTAGTTTTTTTGGTCTGCAAGTGGTCTGAGTATCTCCTGCCAGGATTAATATTCACATAGTTCCATTTACAGCCCTGCAAACATGTTTCAGCCTGGATAGTTGCTTGATGGGAGAAAGTTCAATCCTTTTGTCAGACAACATGACAGATGAAGGATAAGGCACAGCCTTGTATGTTTAAAAAAAAAAATGTCCATTGTATTTGTCAGTTCTCAGGGAAACATTAACTCCATTGGATCAGTTGCAGGTGAATGTTAAGGGAGGAATTATAATCAAACAAAGAGTCGTGTCTACTCCCACACAGTGGTGTTGACTACAGAAAAGAAAGACATGAGAAAAATGGGAGAGGTAGTAAATTTCCACTAGCTAACAGTCTTTGGCCCTGTTCAGAAGGCAGCAAGACTGTAGATGCAACCAAAGCCACAATCTAGTGTATTCTCAGCCCTTGAGGAGGGTCAGAATATGGATGTAATGTCACATGATAACCTTCTGCATCCAACTCCAGCAGACCATGGCTTTTACAGTGAACCAGAAAAGGTACAAGGGATGAAACAGGAGTTTAAAGGAACCATTTGTCCCACCCATTGACTGAGGTCTCCTTACTGCTCTGTCCCTCAAGGAGAGACGAATGTCACTGTGGCCTCGAGAATGAGTCAGCCTTGTGATGAATCAGAATCCTGGTTGTTTTATTTTACCCTTTATAACATTTGACATTAATCATTTTCATGGTATGGTAGGAGTAATCCTCTTCCTCTCTGCTTGGTCCCTGTCTTTGTTGATCTTCATTTTTGCTTCAAAACACTAGGAAATTGTTCTGGTAAACAATGGTCTTTAAGAGAATGGTCGAGATGTCAGCGCCCGCTCTTACTGGGCATGATTCATGACCACTGTGAGAAAAATGCAGTTGTTATTAAAGAACACAATGTCTGTCTAGTGAGGTCATAGCTGCAACATGGGGTTTCTCAAGACAATTGTCTTGTTTTTATTTTGTAATGCAATGTTACAAATGATTATGTATCAGTAAATTAATGGTTGGATACAGAGTGGTTGGATAACCAGGGTCTGTTAATTGAGTTGTTTTTGTCTCATCATCTTATGTTGGGTGGTATCCATAAAATAGGGAAGCATGAAAATGATGCAGAAATTTGTTGAGGTCTGGTATTCTTGATCCATCAGCTCTTCATGTCCGTTGCCATGGCAATTGTTTTACACTTGGAGAGAATGGGAGCATTCAGGAGTGGAGGAATAATATGCAAGGTTCTTTCTTATTATGCCTGAAAAATGCATCAAAATGCATTACTTGTAACTTTCCAATGAAAACAGAACAGTGTCAGATCGGACATAACACAATGACACACAAAAACGTATTCACCCATCACTTCATTCATTTCTATTTAGAGAATATGCGGTATATAGTCTAAGGACGTGAAGCAGTACCGTCATTTTCTGAAAAAAAACAAAAAAAAACAATTATAAGGGTATGCTTAAGCCTCATAAAGATTCCCTTGTCTCGCCGTATTATAAGACGACAAACTGAACTTTCCCATCACCTTTGAGCCCAGAACCAGGAAGTTGCTTAGAAACAACTATAAAGAATGTGTAAAAGCAACTCGCTGGGGTCGTAACAAATTGTGTTGTTTACTCTCGTCTTTAGAACATGTAAGCCTTAAAGACTCTTGGAGCACAGCCAAGGATTTGGTCTTCTGATGGATTGAATTGGTGTTTAGGTTGATATATGCTTCAGTATGTTTTCTCAGCCTTGGCCACAAATTACTCCCTGTTGTGCTTTAAGCCTTTTCTGTTCCAGACACTACCAAGAAAGTCTTGGAACATTATGATGACATAGATTTTGCCTTACCTCTGTGTTCCTTTGAAATAAGAATGAAGCCTTTGTGGGGAAACATAATGCACTCCCAATGCACACACATACACACACATACAAACCTTGAATTATGCCACCTTAAACAAATAACCATCCTTCACCTCCTGTTGACCTTCTCCACACCTTTGTGGGCTCCTGACAAACTACGGCTGAAATGAGAAGGAGACAAGTTACTGGTCGAGTGCCAACATGGACTCCTTCTCATGAGTAGAAAGCCTTGGTAACAAGGGTAATGTCTTACATTTGCACATACACAAGCTGAATGTCTGTGTCCATGTAATGGTTTTTGCTGATTGACAAACATCTTTACTTCAAGATAAAGCAGACTTTCAAGATTATCGGGGGATTGGCGCTATCTTGAGGTTCCTGCTGAAACTGCAGAAGTGGCAAACGTCACCATTCTGTCAATGTTAGAGGACGAATGAATGTCAATCAATTTTAAATACAACTTTAGGATGTAATGAACATAAACTTGTTGTTATTGTTATATTTCATTTCACTACTAAGTTTCTTGGAATTCCAAAACACTGTTACAGCCAATGGTAACAATATGCAGGATTAAAGCATTAGAAAACCACTATGTCCTCAACCACCTTCTGCCATGTTGGTTTAGGATTTACATATCAGAAATCACTAACATTACAATGGGGAACACAGTGGGTCAGTTAGCTCACCCCACTTAAATTGTACTTCTTAGGGGTCCTCCATTAGACCCCATTGCAATCGTTAGTATAAAAAAAATTGTTATCCATTGTTACCTGGGTAAATTATGCACTGAATATAAGCTTCCCCTACATCTCACTTTACAGCCAAACAATCTATAACTGTTCAGTGGTGACTTTGTGTTTCGATACATATAAAAAATACATTCATATTTTAAGAAATATAAATATATTAGAATGCACCAAAGTGGAATGTTAGAACCAAACCAGAACTGAGTTAAGATGACCTGTTACCCAGTCAAAATAAATGTTTGTATAATACTTGCATCATGATTGTCATAATTATCAATCATGTATGCACAGGTGCAACACTGTAAATTAAATACTTGAAATTATCATTTGGGCTGTACTTTATTGTCATGCTGATGCTTTAAGAAGCAGGTAGAGGTTGTACCCGGAAATCAAATGGGGTAATCCCTGTGGTTCTCAACATGTTGAGACCATGTTGAGCATGGATTACAAATGACATCAGTTTTGTGTAATCAAGTAATGTTAAGATATACCAGATTGGAGCTAATTGAGGGTACCCTCACTCTGAAAGCACTTGAGCACATTCATATAAATCTTTTAAACGCAAAGGAACATTTCTCACGTAGATTATTTTAGTTTTTGACATTAAAAAAATTACTTATCAAAGGCTTTCTCATTCATTACAAACAATAGAGGAACGGCTGATTTATTTTTCTTTTAAATCAAAATGATATTCAGCAATGTAGCTATATATTATCCATACAATACAGAATACATGTATTTATATGATATAGAATACCTTAGTACATATATTATAAATGATACAATGTGTATTATATGGGTACTTTATAAAAACATTAGCATGCATTTAAAACTACAAATAATGATTTTGATGATATGACACTCATATTCTGCCAAATTAATTAAATAAGATGCTACCTCAGAAGTGCTTTTTGTGGCAAGAGTTTACCACATACTTACAAATTGGTATATTAAATATACTACAACTACAAAATCTGCAGTTTTATCCATCAATATTTCTTTTGTTTTATATTTCTGTGTAACTCCCTTTCACAATACAAAACACTTCATAAAGCCTTTCTCCTTCCACACTGGGACCCAATGCACATAAATCCCTGTTTTGGCCTCCCCCTTTAGCACTCCAGCCCGATGCTGGACAGAAGACTCTCCAGGGCGTCCAGTTTCTGGTTAGCCTCTTCGATGGCGCTGAAGGTCTGGACGTTGCTGGCGATGTGGAAGCGGATGTCGTCCACCAGAGGAATGGAGTCTGTCTCGTGTCTGTCCTCTACCGCCCCAGCATCCTCTTTGATGATCTCAGCAAACTCAACCTGTTCAACCAACTAAGACAAAGAAGAGGTTTAGATGGTAGGTAGAAAATATTGCACTCAACTTTATCCTAAGTATTTCAGCATCTTTAAACATTCACAGTGGAAACTATTTTTTTGTAAAAACATTTTGTTTAGAAGGATCCCCATTAGCTCTACCCTAAGACAGAGCTACTTTTAGTGGGGTCCACATATAAGACTTACAGACTAACAACAAACATTTGAAACATACATTACAATACCAATATCTAACATTTAAAACATACATTACATTACAAGCATTGTAATGTAACATTGTCTCTACTGGCCTCAGACGAATATGACATGGGTATTCTGCAAAGTTCTAGAGTGTGGTTACAAAGACTCACTGACCTTTTCTATGATCTTGGCCATGTATTCTGTACACTGGTCCTCCAGACGGGACAGGTGGAAGAGCCTGGCTGTTTTCCATATGTACACTACGTTGTCCTCACACAGTGTCTGGGCCAGGGTCTTCCCACACAGGCGCTTCAGGCCCGGGAGCAGGTACATGTCAGCCACACACAGCACATCATACACATTCTCTGTAGTCAGCTGGACATACACACACACAAGACGGACATCACAATCAGACATACTCTGCATGATATACTCTGAAAGCAACAAGGCAGTAATTAATATCTGATCTAGGTAAAGCTTTGTGGTTGTGAAGGCCAACTAACGTCTGTGTCATCGCTGTAGATGTAGTAAAGGAGGCAGATAAAGATGTTGTGGGGGATGTTGTGGAGTGTGAGAACTGGGGTGCTGGGCTGGGATTGCATCATTTCTCCCTCACTGAAGTGGTCCTCCAGCAAGGCTTTGAAATAGTCACTACGTCCACAGAAAAAAGCCTAGACACAGACATGTAGGTGAGGAGTGGAAATAATCAGTTTATGATATGATGTGTCATATCCAATGTGCCGTGCTCTCTGTAATAGCACACAATGCATACCTTATGACACAGGAAATTAAAACTTTCAACCCGGAAGCATATGTCAGCGTAATCAGGGAAGTTGTCGATTCTGTTAAAGGGAAGCTCACCAAATCCAACCTGGAGAAAAAAACAAAACAAGGACCATATACTCCAATGAGAAAACATTACATTTTACATTTGTAATATATTTAATAACTTCAAAATCAATATATGTGGATGCTGTTTTATTTACATTATAGGCAAATGAAGCACATGCAAGTGTTAACACATAAAAAAAACATTATCCCGGAGAATTACAGCTTGCCAACTCATTAAATTATTCCCCTCAAATGCCCAACAAACAACTCCAGTGACTTTGGATTGTGTATGCTTAATTGTCATCATGCACACACAATTGCTAATGAAAGGTCACAGTCATGATAGCAATCTTACTCTGAGCTGTGACGGGACAGCACAGTCTGCCAGCAGTGCCATTTCCCCCTGAAGCTGGCAGTTCTGAGGCTCCAGAGTGAGCACCTTCACACAGGTTCCAGGCTTATTGGACACTACGGGAGCCAGAGAATCACCACATAAATCCTCACACACGCCTGTAAAAGGTACTTTAACAGAAAAAAAAGCAGTTGGGGGGACGGGCTTACCAAACCCATAAACCTGTTTGCATTTGCTCTCCAGTTCGTCAATAAGGTCTACCATTTTGCACTGCTTGGCCAGTCGTTTGCAGTCCTCAACATGGCTCACATCAATATCCATACGTCCTTAACATGGATATAATAAGACAGAGTCAGAAATATGGCACTGCAAATATAGTTAGACCACATCAAACTGGAAAAAAAGCAGCTTTACAGATCCTTTGGTAGAGTCTTACCTGTGTAAATATATTGCAGGATGGCCCCAAATGCTGCCGGGTTGATCTGAAACAGGCAATATTTACATACATAAACTTTTTAGCATACCAATGCTAAAATGATTATTATAGAAAATTATAATTTCATTGCGATTCAATATAAATCCAATGATTAATAATACCAGTAATACTATATGATAACAATGTTTTTAAAGATCAACAAAACGCAGTCATGCCATTCAAGGGGAGGCTGATGTAACATGACACCTACCAGTGGATGTTTGAGGGCGATCATGTTCTTCCCGTTCCATTTGGTCTCAAACATGGCAGAGAAGTACTCGGAGCGGGCACTGAGCACACAGCGGTGAGCATGGAACGTCTCGCCATGAACCAGGAACGTGACATCACTGAACTGACCTTGCTCCAGCAGCCTGAGTACAGAAAGATGGAATGGGATGTGTGTGTGTGTGAGAGTGATTGAGTAAGAGAAATAGAGAGTAATCAGGGTTGAGGATGATGGGAAAAACTGCCAACCTGCCAACCACAGACTTGAGAAGTTTTTTATATAACAAGGGGGCCTTAACTCCTTACATGTTTAGAAAGTGGTCATAATAGTCCCGCTGCATGGTTTTGGCTGTGATACACTTGTACTCCTTGAGCAGACGTCGGATGGAGTCATTCAGAGAGCCATACATACACCTCTCACCATCAAACGTGTTGGCTTCACACTTTGCTCCTGTATGTAAAGAAGAATCCATTATTTCACCTTTTCGTGTACCCTCTCATTTATACTTAACATTTTTGGCATTGCCCAAAAATTGCACCATCTTTTGTATATAGGTTTCCAACTTACCATTAGCCAACATGTACTGGACTAGTTCCTCATGGCCACAGAGACAGGCATAGTAGCTGTGGAACCAAAGTGGTGTAATTAAACAAACATTAAAGGTTAGTAACCATAAATAGTTAGCAACCCAACAGGTTTACATGCTAAATTTAACAATCTATGCAGCTGACAGTTGACTTATGATGATGCATCCTCTGACAATGATACTTACAGTGGGGTGCTGTCCCATTTATCCCTTACATTGAGTTCCACATCTCTTTGTTCAACAAGGTACCTGTAACAAAAAAAACAATAACTACAATAGCTGCAAACATAGAAAACCCTTAGTCTCAACAAGTTTACTAACCATCCACAATAATTCAAAGCTTGTGAGCAGAAATCTAGTGAATAGATACTTATTAGATCAAACAAATCCTATGTCGTAACTCTGCCTAACACAAATTGCAATCATTACTTACTTGGATTTATTTTTTGCAAGTCAGGATGGGACTTATTTAAAACTTGACCTACTTAACTAGTGTATGTAGCCTACTTAACTAGCATGACAGTATGCATGCTAGCTACAAACATACTTTTGTGAAACATAGCAAAGCCAGCTAGCTACAATTCTTACTTGAAAAGTTAACACAAACCAAAATGATTGTTATGCAATTGGCACACATATTAGCTAGGTAGCTCCAAACCAACAAAGCATAAATATACCTGACTCTCCAAATGTCGCCCTTTCTGCAACTTGTAAACAAATCGTATGCGTCCATCTCCGCAACGTTTTAGAATCTCTGTAATGCATTGAATCGGCCTGTCTAGTGGACAGGTGAAAGGTAAATAGTGAACTTGGCTACAAAAAAAACAATTATTCGTTTTAAGGGTGAGTTTAGCTAATGTGTTGATCGCTAGTTTCATGGATTTTTGGCTGACGTTGGTTGACGCGTCTATTAACAAGTCAGGTGACTAGACGAGGGCGGATCCAAAACAATCTGTTTTCCGGTGTTGTGCCATCAGATGCATGGCTTCCATGAGAGGCAACCCCTCGCGGGGGGAGCGAGCGCGAACCACTCGGAATCAAAGTGAAGGATTTCACTTGATATCGCAACCAAACGGAGGGGAGACAGATGTCTTATTGTCTCACAGTATACTTTCTTTGTTATAGAATTCAAGAGAAGAATGTCTGTTATCTGTGTAAATAACATATGTCATTTTCATCACAAAATCCTTAAAACTCGTCATTCAAACCGTATAGTAACGAACGCAAACCAACATTCTTGCTCCACGACATCACATTCTGAGGAAATATATCACAGCTATGATTACCAAAAGAAATGCATTTTGTTTAGCAGGTTCAAAGTATTTCATGTCTCTTCATACTAATGTATAGGTTCAAAGGCATGCAGGTCTGCCAACCCCCCCCCCCCCCCCCGCCCCCCAAGCGACATTTCACGTATGTTTGTATTAATTCTTGTCACGAAATGCACCCCCTGCTAACTCTGACTAGGAAAGTGTTACATGCCTGAAACTTACTTTGGTTACTCATATTAGTCCCCTGAGTGTAAGAATAATTTAATGCTGGGATATACGGAATGGGGGGGTGGATTACAGGGCAGGCCTTGTTTTCCGTGTAAATTTCATGCATGTGACACTTTCCTAATCAGAAATTACAATTTGACACAATTGCTTCAAAGTTGTCAAACTGTCAATCTTGCATTCCTTGAATTACTATCAAAGTCACAGCAAATCTGTTTGGGTGGATGCTGATGACAGATACCTTTAAAGTGTACCTGCCATGTGTACCTGTCAAACTGCAGGTGTGTTTGTTAGTCAATCTCTAGTAGGCTAACGGTGAGCCAGTAGAAGTGTGTCGCGGACATAGTTTACACCTAAATGTCAATTTAATTACAGACGTTAGTGGCTAAGCAGAGGCTAAGATCATAGAACTGTAAAACTTCAGGACTTTTTTTAAGATACACGCAAAACAACAGCGCGCTCTAGCGTCTCCTTTACAAAATACAAATCTCCCACAATAACGTCACGTTGGATTGTGAAAGGTCGCGAGAACTCACTAGAGATTGCAAGATTTTCAACATGGCAGTCAGTAAGTTGGTTTTAGAGGGAAGAATAAGTATTATAAGCTTTACCTTAGGACTCGGTGTGGTTATAATTCCCCTTATCAGAACATTCTTTGGACATCTTGACTGGGTATTTGACTATCTTACAGAAACAAGGGGGAAAATAGCTATTTCTGTGTACATAGCTGTTATCAATGGCCTCTTACTGATCATATACAAGGGACCTCTTTATAAGGTAAGCATACCTAGCTAAATATTAACCTGTTTTCAAGCTACATTTTCAAACATCAACGTGCCGCACTTCGAAAATGTATTGCTTGCCGGCTACTAGTTTAACGTAATAACGTAGCTAGGGTAGGTACCTTAGTGAGGGCTAATCCCATTATTTGAATAGGATAGAGACAGCTGTCAACATGATGAGCTAAAGATAGAGGTGTTAACCAAATGACTAGCTTAGGCTGTTGTTGTTAACGTATTCTGGATTTAAACCAAATTGTTGGTACCTGGTTGGCATAATGGGTGGGCTTTATAATTTTTTTTACTGCTATACACATCTAGCATGTGTGTTGCTAGTGGGTAAATGCTCTCTTTAGCTGGGTACATTCAACTTTACTTCCTGTTCCCGTAGGTTGCTGTAAGAGCATGCTTCCTTGGTTTTACATTTGGGTGTGGCTTGACAATAAGCTGTTCCCAGACGACATGGACACATTTTGGCTGGTATGTAAACAAACAATCTACACACACACACAGAGAATATATATTGTATCAGCATTGTAGTGTTGATAATGTATCAGTGCCATTAATACCTCAACATTGCAGTAATGTAATGTTGGTACTTCCAGGCAATGGAAATGTGAGATGCTAAGAGTGTCGGAGAGAATTTCCACTAATGCACTTGTATGATTGCAGGTACATGTGCTCCCTATCTTTCTTCCACTACTCTGAGTACTTGGTAACAGCCATAATTAACCCTCGTAGTCTGTCCCTGGACTCCTTCCTGCTCAACCACAGTGTGGAGTACACCTTGGCTGCTGTGTCCTCATGGGTGGAATTCACCATAGAGAAGCTGACTGTACCAGGTAACTTTAGGGCAATACTAATTTCCATTTTTATTAATCAACTAAACATTGCTTTCAGTTGCGCTGGTTAGGTCTTTGTAGTTGTTTACAACTAGAAGTATATGCATGGAAAGTATGTCAATTTCCTTATTTCATTTTGAGCAAATATGACCATAGAAAAGTATGGAATTTCCATTTGTGTCATAAGTCAGTCGGTGTGCTTGATTTTCTTTCATGTCAACAACCATCTATAACTTAGTGACATCATTCAGACTCTACTCATCTCATTTACCAAGATGTTTATGTTGAACTGATGGATCCTCTTGGTGGCGTGGAGAGACAGGTCCTGTTGACACTACAGTGGAAAGAATCCCTCTATTGCAAATCTCGCACTGCGTTCATTGATATTCTTCTTTCTCAGAGCTGAAGCAGCAGACCTGGGTCAGTGTGGTGGGACTTCTGATGGTGATGTGTGGGGAGGGCCTGCGCAAGTCTGCCATGCTGACTGCCGGCTCCAACTTCAACCACATAGTCCAGAACGAGAAGGCCCAGAGCCACGTGCTGGTCACCACCGGGGTGTACTCCTTTTTCAGACACCCCTCCTACGTGGGCTGGTTCTATTGGAGCATTGGCACACAGGTGTGGCTACCAGGCTAATTGATATGCTTTGTCATACCACCAACCATCTCACACAAACTGTCCATTATGACAATGTCAAGTTCAGATTTATCGCTGGATGTCAAAGGCCTGCTCTTATTGGTTATATGAACTTGAGTCATTCTCTACCTCCATTGAAAAATATGCCACAAAATAAACTAACGGAACCTTTCCCCCCAACATTTCAACAGTGAACCATTAAACAATGTTCACTATTAATTATATTTTCAATTATTTTATGTTTCAGGTGATGTTGTGCAATCCAGTTTGCATAGCGGGATATACACTAGCTAGTTGGCGCTTCTTCCGTGAACGTATCGAAGAGGAGGAGATCTCTCTCATACATTTCTTCGGGGAGGACTACCTTGAGTACAAGAAGAAGGTGTCTACCGGCCTGCCGTTTATCTCAGGCATACGTGTCGGATCCTAGGTGAACAAGATGGGTCCTGGACATATAAACACGAGCAGTCAGGCACTCTGAGGGGCAGCCCTGGTCAGCGTGTGGCTTTGCCCCCCCCCCCCCCCCCCCCCCCCCCCCCCCCCCCCCCCCCCGGCCGCCCCTGTGGGCATAGAACTCATGGAGGCCCTGACACCTATAGTCATGGTGGACAATAGAGCCCTCATAATATTTTCAATGGTTTGATATGGTTTGGACAGGATAAAAAGAAAACAAATATATATATTTGTCCACACATTGCACCACTTTTGTTCTGCAGTATTTAGTTTGGTTTGTCTAAATAGACATTTAAAGTTCTGTGTTATAGTGACATTTTCTGACATCTGCAATTTTTGCAGGATGCTACTAGAAATGCACATTTTTCTGTTGTCCTTCCAGACCAGTTGAGGACATGCAGTAGATCCTGCATTGATTTTAGCTTTGGTTACTGAATCAGAATTGCTGTAATAAGCCGTGTCTGGTGTTGCTCATCCTTCTGGTGTCTAAAGAGATTTCACTATTGGGCTTTACAGTTTACAGCATAATATTCCCCACTAAGTAATTCACAATAAATACAATTTATTCAGTTTGTACAGTAATACACAATGAAATTACGGCCTACATATTCAGACACAGCTGCACAATCACACATTTTTTGCTCCGTGGTTTGGGAATCAATAAGATCTGATATGTATGAAGTTCTGAGTTTGTGGATTACAGAAACAGACATTGACAATCTATTCCGTTTTTTTTGTATACATTTTTTTATCACAGACTTCTGTAAAAAAATAATATGCCGGAACAAATGGATAATTAATCAAGCGTGTCCACTAAATGATTGATAACATCCACATATAGACATACGCAGTTCTTGTTCATTCTTGGGTCTCAAAGCACTTTAAGTTGAATAAGGTCACCTCATGACAAAACTCCCCCCATCCCTGCTCCCCCTGCTGCCTCATGTGTTTTATCTTGACACTTGTAGCAGAAGGATTGTAGTAGCAGAACATGTTAATGATGAACATGTTAATGATTAATGATGTAATTTTTCTTTACGTACCACAGCAATAGTGTCTTGTTTATCTAGAAGTTATGTCGACCCTTCATTCATTTATTTGTGTCTCCTTACACTCACTGTGTATCAAAAACACCAAAATAAGCATTCCTACGGCTGACGAGTTCAGAGAGCTGAGGTTGTTATCATACCAACAAGCTCACCTCAATTTGGCTCACACCTGAACTGCTGCATGACTCAGGTTCACCTGAGTGTGGCTGAAAGCTCACCTCTGCCCTCCACTTTGGGCCCAGACTATATGGACCACAAAGTGCGTGCATGTGTGTCTGACAGAGTGCTTGACAGGACTGTCCAGCACAGTTATTTGTGAATAGCACTGAAAAGTGTGGGATATATGAAATCATAATTGAGAGCATCTATAATAAATATAAAAGCACATCTAGTTGGCTTATGATATAATGGTTAGCTGCGCCAAGCATGGTGCACCTAAAATAATGGCTGTGGTTTGCAGTGCTACAGCATAAAGTTCATTTCAGATAAATGAGAATTGTACTTACAGATTACTAATAGTGTCTGTTTTGGAGTGGTTACTGTGCATTTATTCAGATGACTAAACGTGTACTGAGCAACACTGTTCTATGAATAAACACTTATAAAAAATAAAACATTTCTTAGAAGATAAAGGTGTTTTAGTGGAGTGCAATATATTTAATAAGTCACTGTTACCCTACTATTCCTTACAGTGTCATTCTCTGTGTCCTTTAATTGAGGTACATTATAATTCTTGAAAATTATACCATTATGGGGAAGTTAACATTGATCTTTATTTGTACTTTAACAAGCTTCAGCTGTCTATTTGCCACATGGAAGTCCTCTTTCCCCCCATCTTGTTCTACTTTTGTAATAACCTATACTCCTAATTGATCAATGTAAAACAGTATAATCACTGAACAGTTTCTAGGTTACTAGAACATTGTAAGGTGTTGCTTTTTAGTTAGTTACATAATTCATGCTTACATAAGGAGAAGTGTTACCGTAAATTAGGCTTATACTCTGACACCATATTCCATGAAAGGTAATTTTGACAAAATGTTATGTGCAGCTATCTAGTTGCATTGTTCTGCTCTGCTAGAAGGACATCTCTATCCAACTGGCAGTCTCCATCGTGTTCTGCTTCCCTGAACAATAGAAATCCTTGTTCTTAAACAAGGCCTCATCTGATGGGTTGCTAATGCAGTTGTCATCAGTGACAAAGGAGAGGTCATTCTTGTTGGAGAAGTCATTCCTGCTGCAGTAAATAATGGTTACTGCATGCACTGTCCCATTAAAATGATTAGCTCATGTTGTCGTCGACATACAGTATATTACCTGTTGTGTTGTGTATCAGTGGCCATTGTGGCCATTGTACTGTCCTCATAGATCTTCAGCATGGCCTCTGTGCGGTCATCTTTTAGCTCCTTAGGACCCTTAAGTCTGCGATGATAAAGGAATCATGAAAAGAGAACTAACTTCCACTAAAGTTATACAAGTACATAGTTTAACAGACATTAGTCTCTTGACAAACTCATCTTATTAGATAGTGACAACATCTAATAGTAATGGTCCCATGTGGTTCATCGGAGGTTGCGCTGTTTGGATACCTTGGTTCCAGTCGTTCCTTCACCTTGGCAATTGAACTGATGTAGGGGCCAATTTGCTTAGCAATAGTGGTCAGGTAACTGTTCTCCTGCTTTAGTTTCATCAGATCGTGAAGTTGAGCTGGAATCAGACCAGACACACATAATGATCATTTAACCCTGTTTGGTTTATGGTTTAGAAGAAAAAAAAGGATTAGTTAGTTTTACCTTCATATATTTCCTGTTCATTCACAACCCTCTGATATGTTTCTTCCCAGATCTAGATGAGGAAGTAGAAATAGAAGATGAGCCTTGTCAGTGTGTGCTAGGTTACAATAAAAACACAACATCTTACCTCCTCAAATATGGCCCTCATGAGTTCCACAGAGGAGTACTCAGCAGAGATCTGTCTGTCCATCTGTATAGAGTGGTCCAGGATCTCAGCCATGGTGTCTTTCCTGATAAGTGAGTGGTGCTTGGTCAGATCTCTGTGGGTTTCCTGAACCTGGTCCTTCAGCTGTTGGATCACAGTCTGTAGCCTCTGCTCACAGAAACAAAAACACAGCAGGAATTAAAATCTCCTCTGTTCTCATACTAAATGAGATCGTAGCTATGACGTCTAGTTGGCCCCACCTTGTAGCTGTTCTCATAGTTGCAACAGTGATCGGTAAAGGGAGTGTCCCCGCCCTCAGACAGGAGGACCTTGGTGCTGATGTAGCGATGGGCGGTAGGCTTCCTTACTGCTGAGGGTCCCAGGGACATGTCACTGATGGCAGGGGAGTGGCAGGCCACAGACAGGGAAGATTGCAGGCTGAGTGGACCAGGGGGACATCAGGGATTTCATTGGAGCTATACATGTATCTCAAGGTGGAATTAAAAACATATTTCAAAAGGTGCAGTGCTACTTACAGACCACTGGCATTGCTTAACCCCAAACCAGACACACCACCAGTCATTGAAACAGAGCGTCTTTGGCCTAGTAGCAACAGAGACTCCAGGCAGCGGGCAAACTCTGACCGATACTCTGTGTTTATCTAAACCAGAGGACAAAATAACCAAGCACAAAGTAAGTATGGAGAGTAGTAAAAATACACACCATACATATACATGATTGTATTCTTCAGTAACAAAGTCAGTGTTGAGTACCTTGCTACTTTGTGCAGGTCTCAGTCTGTGTGGCAGCTTTACAATCTTTTTGAGACGTTCCATAAGTTGCTAGAAATGATTGAGTCTGTCAGTTAAATAAATGTATTACTAATACGCGATCCAAACTGTCAGTGTATGCATTGGACTACACTTACATAACCCATGTCTAGAAACTCAAACTTGTTGGCTGAACTTAGGAATGCAGAACAGGTGACTAGATGAACCTGTAGGTTTAAGTGACGACAAATGGTTTGTGAAAAATGGATGCTGGATGTTCAGTGCGGCACTTTCAAAGCCAGTTTAGACACGTTACCTGTAGAGTAGGTAGTAGGGCGGCCAAATGAGACAGCTGTTCTTTAAAAGCCCTTTCTTTCTCCTCATGCTGGCTGTTAAAAACAGTGAAGAGTTTGAATTGCACGGATCGACAGCTGGCATACTGTATGCCACATCAAATGACAAACATATTTTTATTCTCATTTGATTTACATCCATGCCTTTTGTATAGCCTCTGCCATGCTATTAATTGCTGTGCACATTTGATACTGGTTTTGAATGTAGAGCCATGCAGGCTTGACATAAACTGCATCTGACACATGATAATTGATTTGGCTTTTATCTGTATCCTTGATCCATTCTGGCCTGTGGCCAGACAGATCTTGTATGGAATGGGGAGTAAGGATACGCTGCTGAAATGTCAAGATCTTTAAATGTGTAACAGGATACATGGGAGACAGGCAGGCACAAGATGCCCTGTATCGATGTCATACTGTACTATCGGGCTTTATTTCCTGCTTCGGGAGAACATTAGGTTGCAGTAATTTATAATTGCTAATGGAAACCATGGAATGACTAAGGACGGGTGCTCTCGTTTTATTCAAACAATGATTGTCTGGAACATCAAAAATAGTTTGTAATATACAATAAGTAATATTGTTAGAAATCATATTGTTGTATATTTCCCTATGTCTTTAATTGTATATAGATATATTGACGTATATGTATTAATGTAACTGTATTCTGCTCCATTTCATGATATTCTATGCCAGATTACTATTGCTGTTATGGAATCTATTTATTCTTACCTTTGTGCTGCTTTCAGGAGGATTTTCTTTCTCTCTGCCAATTTTTCCTTAAAATAAAAATCTGTATTCAAGTATTAACATCCACACACTTTTAGAAAGGTTAAAAAGAGTGACATCTTGTGGTAGAACTGAGTTATGAAACAAAGCGGCTTCTAAATTGAAATGAACCAGGGTTCATTTTCAGTTATGTGCATTCATCAAAACAAGCCCTATTTTCACACCTGCATGTTGTTAAAAAGAGTACTTATGGCATTCTCCTCCTCTTCCACATTGGCACGGACCTCTCCTATCATTGCCTTGAGCAGAACAATGGCCTCCCTGGCTGAGGTTTGCAGTTCCTTCACCGCCTGTAACAAACAGGTTTTACAATATGAGAACATTGAGCTGCAGTCTGGCCAATGTTGATGCAAACAACACTTGTTGGATCAAGCAACATTTTTGTTGGCATTTCCATGCTTTATTGGAAGTTAAGTATGATAGGAAAGGCATTGAGAAAGATAAGGGAAGACATGTAGCAAAGGGCCAAGGCCAGATTCGCACCCAGGACACCGCGGTAAGGCCTCAGCCTACATGGCACGTGCACTTATCTGGTGAGATACCGGGGGCGATCATGCTGAAATTTAATTTACCTAATTCCACAAGTTAAGAAAGTGGGTTACAAATGATAACTTTGCATTAAAGGGTACACTTACTAGGACGGCCTGGTCCAGTTTTTCACAGCCTTGCATATATGCTGTTTCAATATCAATGCAGTGTGCCCTGCTTTCCCTTTATGGAAGACCGACACACACATATAAAAACATTAATGTATGGACACTAGATACTGTAAATACGCATCAGTAAATAGAAAAAAAGTTGCACACAAATGTATCCACATACACTTGCATGTCTCTGAAACAGTTGATGCATAACATTGACTTCTTCTCTGTGGAAAACATAATGTACAGTTCCTCATGGAGGGCTATTGGAAGAAAGATACAATTCACAGTGTAGAATTAGACTTTCTGGAGAACAGAATTGTAATTAAGAAGCTTTGTAACATAATCCATCTACTTTTTTACTTTTTTAAGATATTTGTGAATATGATGACGGGAGTTTATACTCACAGCACTTTTTGTGGGCCTCCTTTGTGCGCTTGGCCAGGGAGACAATCTCATGACTGGAGAACATCTTGGCTTTGTGGGTGCTTTCCTTACATTCTCCACACAGCGGTTGGCTACAAGTGTTGCAATAATACATGGTATCCACATCCTGTCAACACAAAAAATATATAAGATCGGTGTTACTGATTTGAAAAGTTGAAAAGACCTTAGACAGGAACGTTGCGTAAATGTATGACAACACCTGTTTTTTGCACTCCAGGTCACAGTTGGAACACTGAACAGTTTCCTCACAATCCGTAGAGTTATCCACCAGGAACTTCAAAAGACGGTCCTCTGGAGGCAAAGCACTAAAGCCTTTTACACTGGACTGTTGCCTGTACATGAAAGAACATGATCATTTTAATTTCTGATGAACAATGGGCGTCCTTGTACAGTGACATCCTGCATAGTAACAAGGTGCAGTGAAACAAATAGACCTGGAAAGGTTTGTTCTATTAAATTAATTATTTGGCTATATAGAGAAGGATATTGCTTTGCAGCTGTTGTGCAGTTGTTGTACAGCTATTGTGCCATTGTTCTCAGCTTTACATCTACTATCCACTCCGATTACCAAGTCTTTCCCCATCCATGGTAACATGGCCACAAATAGCATCACACTGTTTGATGTCACTGACAAAAATAGCAACACACACTGCTAATTAAATGCTAATGCTAAATATAAATAAATAAGTAATTTATGTGCTCTAAGAAAGCACATGTATAGAATACCTTGCAGCCATTAAATAAACAACTTATTTACTTACTGAAACAAGTCACTGATCACCACTGTGCTTGTATGGGCTATATACATATACATAGTTCTCTGACGCATACAACAATATCATTTGCTCAGGTCAACACAGAAGACACAGGCAGGTTCTCAAGCATAACTAACTCAAACCTGTAGTAAACATTTTAAAACCTTAAGTTTTGACATTAAAAGTCTATAAAAATCCCAGCCATGCAGAGGGAGTTTACCAGGAGCGAAACCCCAACCATTACTTTGTGTTGTATCATACACAGAATCACAAAATTAACAATGTCAACAAAAACTCAGATGAATCATAGAAAATGATTTACATTAATAGTAAGGGACATGACACTTCAAATTGCCAAAGTAATTACAATATTTTACAGAAATAAATCATCCTCAGATGATGCTTCATTCATGCAAACCCCCTCTACCCCAATAAATGTATTTGTTTTACTTTGGACCTATTTGACTTACCCACAGAGAGGACAACTGAGGCGTCCCTCCACAGCCCTGCCTCGCAGACAGCTAGCACAGAAGGTGTGGTAACAGTCAAGAAGACAGGGGTGTTCGTATTGCTCATGGCACAAGTGGCACACCAAGGGGTGGCAATTGGCACTGTCTGGATCATATAAGTTTTCCAAAGGGCAGAAGATTCCTCCAGACATCTGAAATACAGCAACCCTCAGAAGTGGATGCTATCAGATACATTATGATAAGCTTCTTATTATAAGTAAGCAGCATGTCCTGTTTAGGCCATAACAACACAAATTTGATTCATGAACAGTGCTATACTGTGGATATAGATGATAAACATGGTACTTGAACCTTTCAATATAAATCTGTAACACAAACCAGCATATTACTTCTTTGTTATAAAAAAGGTATCGTAAATGTCCCTTCAACAACATAAACAGTTTTGTTATGAAAAAATCATTCAAGTAAACCTGGTTCTTTACCTTGCAACCGTCCTGTCTTCTGTCCCAAGCAGGAATGACAGATATGCAGAGGGTCACTGACGTCAAAGCGTAGCCATGGTAGTACCCAGCAGTTATTACAGTGTGGTGGGGGTATGAACGAAAGTGTGTCCATAGAACAGTAAGCAAATGACAAAAGAGGCTACACCTCTCATCTGTCAACAAGTGACCAAAATACTTTCCACCTCTCTAATCCCAGGAACCCCTCTGGAACATGGCAGAAACAGAGCCGCAGTCCAATTATTTGTGTCCATCAGTAGGCTAAACTGAATGATCAAATTACTATTAACTAATAATCTACACCCTACAATAATTAAATACACAAATGTGTTAATTTATAACTGAATGTGAATTTCAGCTGATTTAGTGTAATTAGTAAAACAAATCTACCATGTTGGAATGTATGACCGATACATACAATGTAAAGTAAAAAATTAACAAAAGATGTCACTTTTGTTAAGAGCACAATCCAGAACCAGGGCAATATAGAATCGAGCACCGGTAAGAGGATTGCATCGATTATATCTGTATTTGACCAACCAAAATGTAACGCACGCGCACACCGGGTTCTTCCTTTCTGCAAAATTCTTCGCAATGGCTCCCGTGGTGAGTCAAATCGCTTGCTATAAATAATCCCACAATATTAGTTTTAGGGTAAATACACGAACATGACTGGTCAGAGGCAGAACCGTAAAGTCTGCGCTTTTATACCAATATGTCAAGTTTGATCAATTACCATTGTGGACATCTTAGTTGGCTATAATAATCTGCCAAGCGAGGCCTGCAATATTTTGGCCTTTGCTAGTGCTACCTAGCTAGCTGGAGTCCACCACGTTGTCTCTTGGAATTGTTTGCAAGAGGGTTCATATGCCGGGTATTGTATTTTATTAGCTAGCGAGGGTTTATTTCGATAGCGTGTTGCTGCGTTACAAAAGTATTATTGGGATCTATAACTAACTGATGAGAAATCTTCGTCTTGATCGGCCAGGCTAGCTGACTTTCTGGCTAACGGTAGCTAATTCAAGGTAGCTAACTCAAGTTAGCTACATGTGTGCTTTCCCTGCTTGTAACGCCAGTAGAGTAATAGCAGTAAGGAAGTGGGTAGACCATCTGGAGTGCTGGCACTTGAATGCGCAAACTGTTCTGCGGCCATACATCAGAATGTATACCATAATCAACATGTCTTGCAACAGTAGATTTCAGATGTCTATTTGATTTTCAGAAGAAGCAGACCACTAAAGGTGGCAAGAAGAAGAAGCAGGTCCTGAAATTCACATTGGACTGCACCCACCCTGTTGAAGATGGCATCATGGACGCAGCCAACTTCGTCAGTACTTCTAATATTCTAGAAGTTTTGTTTTGTACTTAATACAAATTAGTTATTTTTTAAGTCTCGTTTAGAAAACTAAAATGTGTGTGCAATAGCAATGTGATGCTAGACCATTACTAGTTTATCGGGATGTGATGAAGGCTATTGACATTATTCTTGATAGTGAAGTCTTGCATTTAGTCATTTAGCCGGCGCTCTTATCCAGAGCAACTCCCAGTAAGTACAGGGACTTTCCCCCTAGGCAAGTAGGGTGAAGTGCCTTGCCCAAGGACACATCATGTGGCACGGCCGGGAATCGAACCGTCAACCCTCTGATAATAACCCGATTCTCTAACCGCTGAATAGTAACATCAGGAAATCAAATTGTGATAGGATAGTGTGTTTTTGATGTGGCTTGACAATGCTGAATCTACTGTAAATATTTGGTTTGTTCTCTACAGGAGCAGTTTCTTCAGGAGCGCATCAAGGTGAATGGAAAAGCTGGAAATCTCGGTGGAGGTGTGGTGTCCATTGACAGGAGCAAGAGCAAGATCACAGTTTCATCTGAGGTTCCTTTCTCCAAGAGGTAATGTAATATTTGTTATTATGCATCAGTGTATTGGTTTCCCCACTCAAGAAATCAAGAGAATAAATGAACATGGGGCTGCCCATAGTCTGTTTTGATTGTTTCCTTCTGCATTAATATAGCTATACACCTGTGGGTTACAAGGGGGCCTTGCTTTTTCTTTTAACTTTAACCACAAAATATTAATGTACACTGAACGAACAACCACTACTACAATTTAACATTTGGAGTGATAGATCCAGTAGTATCCACCCCTTTGTCTGGATTCAAAGTTTTGACTGCCCCGTCTTGTGTATTGTCTTTTTTGGGGGGCAAATTGATTTATAGCACCACTGAGATGACAGGAATAGGTCTAGGATCCATCTGACAGTCATTTGTTGTTCATTGACAGATACCTGAAGTATCTGACAAAGAAGTATCTGAAGAAGAACAACCTTCGTGACTGGCTGCGTGTTGTTGCCAACACTAAGGAGAGTTACGAACTTCGTTACTTCCAGATTAACCAGGATGAAGAGGAGGAAGAAGATGAGGATTAAACTTGTTTTGTACATTCAATTAAATTTAAAATAATACTACTTTTGTATTTTGGCGTTTAATGGTGATATTCTCAATTTTCTCCAGGTTTATGAAATGCGAATGTTTACCACCTGACCTCGTGCACAAGTTGCGTGATTTAAATGCTTTTCGCAATACAACAGAATTGATATATGTTCACCTTCATGAATTTTTTTTAATGTTATGGTTAAAATTTTGATCTGAGAAATATCAGGCTCTTGTTTTTAAAACCTAGACTTCTACATGAATGTGGACAGGAGAATGAACAGACAATCACCAATTTACATGACTTTATTTATAATTTCCATGAAAAAGGTTTTGAAATTTAAAACAAGTGGGGTTTTTGACCCTGAGACACACAATACCAAATTAATTTAATACAGATTGGCCAAATTTTAGAAAAATCTTTAAAACCAGGGTACACCCTTTCATACCCTGTTGAGCAAATTATGACAACCGGAGGTTCAACATTAAAATCCTCAATCTGCCGAGTTTAATTCCTGCCTAGTGCTAAATCTGAATCGTATAACTGCATTTAACAAGTCCCTCAGGTTAATCTAATGACACTGACAAAAAGGCAAGAATCAAAACTAGCACATTGTGGCCAATAAGTAACATGAACCTGATTTAAACAAAACAAATCAATTTAAGGAATGTAACAGAATTCAACAAGTGGAGCCTATTGACTTGCCAAATAGCCTCCAATCCTGATTGTGTCTTTCTGACAGTACATACCCACCAGACACATTAATACTGCCACCGACCATATTAACAAAGACTCCAACAAATCTAACATTGGTCTTTGGGAACAAAAAATATAAATTCCATATCCTGAAAAAACGTTAAAGGCACAGATATGGAGTGTTGGTCTTTGAGGCATCCCCTAACTAGGAAATGACTTGCCCCAGAGTGGGACTGACTTGATGTAGCACCCATTATTGTGAGGGAGTGAACGAGGAAGAAAAAGAAAAAAAGGTACAAGCACGTAAATGGAGTGAATGCGTCAACAGACCTCCATGGGGAATCCAAGAAGGGGGGGGGGGGTGGGGTAGCACTGTGGGAAGTAGTAAGTGCTTGGTAGAATCGGCAGCAGACTCCCTCCACAGCTGTGGGATGTCCAATGACCATTCTGAGAGCTGAACAGCACCATCAAATCAGATGAGCCGTCAGTGCATCTCAGTCTGTTGAGCTTTCTCAGATTAACCTTCCAAAACAGTGTAGACACGATTTGAGGCATGTGCAGTACATACCCATGACTCGTCATAACCTCCCCCATTCCCCAAACATCCCAGTGCTATCCCATCATGACATACACAGGTGACCAAGAAGCCAGATGCATTCTGTTTAGCATCAGAAGCCTCTCAGAAGTGGAAACAAATAAAAGAAAAGGTGAGAGGTCATGAGCTGGTGCCTTATCAGAGTGTGCGGGGATTGTACTCTGGAAGCTTCTTGAGTTTCTCCTGTTCCTGCTGGCTGTCCTGTCTGGCAATGACCAGGGAGTGGGCATATCCCATCACCACCTGAAACCCATAACAAATCATGCTCAAAATAGGATGAGGTGTTGTGTGCATGTCCAATATGTAAAAGGTCTTAGTTTCATAAAATATTTCTCCAAGTAGCTGTTGCATACCTGTTCAGCGTAAATCCCATCCATGGTTTTCACCTCTTGGGCAGTGGTGGAAGACTTGGGTTTATTGTCTCCATATCCCTGCAAGAGACAAACTGGTCAACATGTATTGCTGATACACACATTTGGGACTGAAAGACTTTGTAATAGGGATTACCAGTGCAGAAAAAAACCTACCAGTTCGCCAAAAGTAGGAGATGGACCCCAGCTGATGGTACTCTCATCTGCAGCAATTATAATACTGCTCTTCCTAAAATAAAGTACATTCATTCAAACTCCTTTGTGGCACCGCTAAGCAAGTACAGTTTTAGTTTGTATCCCTGTTTTGAGCCATGAGTGGTCAAGTAGTGGTAGCACCATCACTTACCCACAGGCCAGATTGCGGATCTTCCAGCCACATAGGTCCTGTACAGACTTGGGGTACATCGTTGACTCCCTTGAAGTATTTGTGACCCCCCAGAAAAACAGTCCTCCTGCATGCAAAATGTCTACGTCAGCCAACAACGCAGCGGCATGTGAAGATGTGTGGCGCGTGTTTGAATGGCCCACTTACCCATTTCATTGACTGCAAAGGAGCACTGGTAGCCAGTGTAGATTTGGGAAGCCCCACGTCCAGGGAAGTCAAAGAGCTTTACCAGTCTTGGCACCATCTCATCCTTCTGCTCAGTGTGTCCCAAGCGGCCGTAGCCACCAAAGCCCCAGGAGAACACTCTCTTCTGGGAGTCTAGCACCAGCTGCACATAACATTCACAGTCAATAGTCTTCCAATTTCCAAGGGAAAGCAATGTAGGTTGATCTGCCAACCTACATTAAGAACTACAGCGCAGATGCTGCCATCTGGAGCTCATTAATTAAACAGAGCAATGTCTTACATTTTGCAGTAATTATTCAAAAATGGAGGTGGACAGACAAATTAGTCTTCCCATATATATACTCTCAGCTTAGTAGGTGATATTGGACTTCTATTCTACATTAACAAATTTCAAAATTATAATTTCACAAGAAACTCAATTAGGGACAAACAATGACTTCCTTACCGTGTGATTCCCTCCACAAGCTACATCTCGCACCACCACGTTGGGCACTGGCATCACCTGACCGTCCTTGGTCTTTTCAATGAAGATTGCGACACGACGTGGGATAAGCTCACAGTCAAACTCAATGCGCTGGGCGCGAGCAATGAACTTCCCATCAGAGTTGTGTCCTTTGAAGGGGCAGAGAAGGTGAACATGTGTAGGTGTCCGGAGGGTATTTTGAATAGTGAGACGTCCTAGCTTGATGGAACATACCTAGCTGGCCATATTCTGGGCAACCAAATGAGTAGAGGTTCCCTTTGCAGTCCACCACCATGCTGAACTCTGCTCCACATGCCACTTTGACCAGGGGCTGTCCATTATACTGGATCTAAGAGAGGACAGGGAAAAGCTTAGAGCCTTAAAAAGGCCGTTGTTCATATGTACTAATGTGTAGAAGATGCTGGTATAGCTTACTGTTGCTGGGCTGAGGACTGCATCCGTCTGGTTTCCCTGGCCAAGCTGTCCCAGTTTGTTCTCTCCAAATGAGTATGCGATACCGTTTTCTGAGGAAAACAGACGGGGTTAATCAGAGCTTTCAGTCCTGAGTTAAAGACTAAGGCCCAGGATACAATGTCATGTCAAATGCCAACCTGTCAATGCCATGGTGTGGTTCCGTCCGCAGGCGGCAGCCACCACCACCTCTTCTGCCAGGGCCTCGATCAGCTTTGGGGCCTCCAGGCGCTTTGTGTCCCCATGACCCAGCTGACCCTTCTCATTACGCCCTGAAAAGAACCAGATAGAAGATACTCAGCAAGCACATAAGATACAATCGATGTTTAAATGGTCTCAAATTGAACTTTGCTAGGGACTGCAGTGATGTTTGTCCTCACCCCAGCTCCAAAGCTTGCCCTCAGTGGTGATGAGGAGGCTGTGGGCAGCGCAGGGCCCAGACACCACGCAGCTGACCTGCACGTCATTCAGACAGCCATAGCGGTGTGGGCCCCACAAGTTCTGGCCTAGATTCCTATACGCCACTGATAGGCACACAGAAAAAAACAAGCACACTTCAATACAGCTGTGAAGTCAACAATTGATCACCAAGTGGAGTATAAATAATGCAAGCCTTGTTGATCATCTATTGCTTGGACATCTGGCGCTGACAGTACGCCATCTAGTCGGTCTTAAAAGACAGATCTGTACCTCTCAGTTGAAATCTATTTATTTGGGCAAAACACTGAAACAGAAGTGTAGTGTCACAACATTAAGACTGCAGCCCATACAGTAGAGAGATGCTTTTTGTGAACACAACGCGTCTACGCAGCTGCTGATTCTACCAGTGCGCCCAACCCCCAGTCTCAACACTACGCCAGCCTATCATTGAGTGCCCGTGTAGCCAATCTCTATGGCCTTGCCATACCCTGAAGCATGAAAGGAATCCCAGCAGGGGGTGGGATTAGACATGCATACATTTGAATATACATTAGATTAGAATGGGCATGGGTTTTAATCGCCAGGGCTGTGCTCACATGGTCTAAAATCTGTAGAACCTGCAAACAAGGAGTGTAAATTATTAGGCTCAAGATGTGCCAGGATGAGCCTCAGAAAAGAAACAACTAGAAAGCTATAGGTGTTTAAACAGTCAACATGTAACAGCAATATAATTGCACTTTTATCATTTGTTTTCCCAATCACTAAGGTCGGCAACAGACATAATTCAGTCATATTTTTAAGTCTGGAATGCATGTATGCCTTAATCAATCAAATTATGTTGGATTTGAAATATGCCATTTTAATAATTGTTGCACAGTCCCATTATCAGAATTATGTAGTACTGTAGTTGAGATTTTGTTGCACTAACTTGGCACAAACCACTGAAATACTATTTGAAATGTGCCCTTCTAGTCATTGATAACATTCTCTAACAAAACACAAGTCTATTAAAGTGAGAAAGGAGACTGTATTTTAGGAACTAAATAACTACAGATAAACCAACTCTAGACAGGAATGGAGGGAGGCCCTGTAAGTGAACGATTTAACACTGATTCAGTCTGATCACAGACTACGTATCCACAAACAGTCTACCGTTCACCCTTCGTAGTCCATTGGCAAAAAGAGGAACTGTAAACTCAATCTCACCACTCTAGATCAAGTCAATGTAATCGTATCAACAATGCCTGTATACAAAGTGTATGTATGAGGGGGTGTTCAGAGAAAGGACAAGGTCATACCTTGTTGTTTTGGCACCTCCTTTCTTCCAATCAGATCCCAGTTGGTGGCCCCGAAAATTAGAAGTTGGCCTTTGACTTTGGGACACTCAAGTTTCTACAAAAATAACACAATGTTGCTGTCATTATAGATATGTGGCCATTTCAATGTCATATATCTGATGTACTAAAAGACCTTGCATATGCAATGCCCATATATAAACTATGCAAAGCAGGGCAACTACTGGTACCCTTTCTTCAATCATAGAATTTCTCTTAGGACACTTACTATTTTTTCCTTGATGTCATCAGCTACAGTTACTGGTTGAAGGCCTGACTTGGTGGCAGGCTTGCCAGGTTTCTTATTATTCTCCTGCTCAAAATCATCAAACTCATCATCACTGCTGAAATCTCTCTCTTTTCTTTTGCTCCCTCCTCTCTTCCTCTTCAATCCACCATTACCAGAGACCTCTGTCACCTTCTTCCGTGGCATTTTGGTAGAGGTCTGAATACATACATGAAGTAAATGTCTTTAGCCATTCTCATTCAAATCAGTTTCTAGAGTGCTTTGTCACAAATAAGGAAGGTGGGTAATAAAAACATTAACAGTGCATCAATATTTGGAGTTTGTTATCAGAAAGGCCTTTCAATCACAAAAAATGAACAATCAACTTTAAGTTTCTATGAATAAGGTCGGAACGCCATCAAACTTGTAGCGAGATACCTAGTGCAAGCTGCCTATATTAGCAATGTAAGGCAAAATAATAGCTGGCAAATGAAGTTATCTAGGTAACATTAACACATCATCAGTCAACTAGTCAGAGCATAATATGTTTGACGAGCAAAAATGCCAGTTACAACAAGCTAGCTACAAATCAGTATCACATCCATCTACGCTAGTACTACCCCTAGCTAGCTTGTTTCTTTGTTGTATTGGGCAACTGTGGATATCATTTACCAGCAACATCGACAGCAGCTAGCTAACTGGCTAATTTGGAAAATGCCAACACGTTTATTGGGTCTTAAAGATAGCTAGTTTACATAGTAAGTACAAGATACAATGTCAACGGAATAACATGTTACACCCCCAAATGATTAATTGGGAAGCGTTAGCTAGCTAGATATACATTTATTAATCAACTACAGTAACGGGAATGCTAGCTAGCTAACACAGTCGGTTTCTAAACAAAGACACAAACCTTGGCTACAATGTACCGATAAAAAAACTTTTTTTATCTTTCTCAAACTGTGCTGGGAGGTTTCAAATGAAGTAAAAAAATACCCCCCTTTGCGTATTAACCCTCGACAGTTAACGATTACCTAAATATTTTAGCTTACTAATTAGTGACCTCGCAAAACGATTTCCTGATTCTGCAGCTCCTTTCGTGCCTGTCCGTCTTCCTCGTTTTTTTGATTGATTTGGAACAAAAGAATCTGCAGTCTCCTCGATCAGACCACGTGGGTTCTGCCTCTTTACATTAATGAGACCTCTGTTACAGCTACGTTAGCCAAACAAATATGGCTGAAGTTTCACCTAACAAATATACACCTGGGTCTAGATTTAACTCTGATAAAGTCAATAAACCAGCTATCAAAATGCAACAGCAAAAACTTTGTAGATTTGTATTTTACCTGCGGTGGATGTAAGTCCGGGTTGGTTCCAAAGCCTGAGCTAGGTGCCTGTTTCACAACACCACTGACAAAATGGTCTGACGATTTTACATGATTGTGAAGAGCGGTAACGTATAGCCTAAATAACAAACCAACTACAAAACAGAAACTAAAGAAAACTACAACAGAAGGGCTTTTGCGTCTCTTTAAGTACAACCAACACATTTAATATATCGCCCTCTTGTGCCTGGGATGAAATTTGAAATTTGCTTTGTCCGAGCCCTGCTGTGAAAATGCTAGTTGAGATGCAATCGCGCTTTGCTAGCCCAAACTCAGTAAGTGCATTTGGACGCAATTAGATTCACTCCATGCCCTATTTTATTGTAGGCTATTGTTTTAAGATCGTGCTACTAATAACACACTAATTGTGTGTTATTAGCAACTAATAACACACCTACTGGTGTTGCAATGATTTGGATGGACATTTGTTTAGCAAATATTAGATGCCATAAAATGCATTCTGATTTGTATTATGGTGTTAGTTTGTCAGTGGGTTCCTTTTTCTAAATTTCTCTCCCCGTTATCCCAGATCAATGTAAACCTTCAGGATTCCCACAGCTCTGATTGGTGGAAGTAGCCCTGTGCTCTAGGATTGGCTGGTGTGTATTATGAGCATTGCGCCTTTCGTGTGGGCTGTGCTGATGCACTGCAGGGAGTGAGAGGGAGAAAGAAGAGAGGGAGGAGACAGCGTTAACAAACCTAGAGACAGAGAAGTTTTCGTATAGCAGGAACTAGTGACAGCCTTTGTGTGTGTTTAGAGCGCTGGGCTACATTATTGTTTGAGAGTAACAACAGAGAAGAATATGTAGTTGGGAGGGAACAGATTGGGACATGTTCAGGGACACCCTGGGTTTAGAGTGAGTTGATCAGCAATGGGTGCACCCTGGACAAACCGGCTGTGTTAACTACCAGTATAGACAGTGCCTGGGATTAAAGGATTGAAGGCAGACGTGCATGAGGTGGTAGCTGTCTACCCAGGACCTGGAGGTGAGAGCTAATTGTTTGAAATTCCTGTCCGTCTTTCTACGAACCCCAATCTTGCAATAAAAAGGGAATGGGTGTTGGGTGGTTTTGTAGAGGTGACAGGGTGGATTTGTCCTTGATCAGTTATTGATAGGAGTCTTGGAGGCTTTGATTAGTGTCTGAAGAGGAAAGTGAAGATAAGGGGATCACATTATTGTGTAATGAATATTATACATATTCTATAAATATTCTGTTGAAGGAATGAGAAGAATACAGACGTACATATAAAAAAAAAATGTACTGTAACTGTTCATCTACTGTACACATTAAATATGACATCAGTTTGAAGGCAAACATAAAAAACTATTGGAATATTCAGTTAATTTAAATTATTATATATATTTTTGGGGATAGATGATATCATAGCATACTTATGGATTAATGTATTCACAGACACACCTGCTTATAGGAAAATATGTATTTATGTGTATTGATTACATTTGGTCTGTCACATGCTATTGTTCAATCAAGAAACATGACTACATGGACAGTTATTTCCTTCACTGTGGCAATGAGCAACAATAAAGCTGAATAATGGTATATTTAATGATTTGTCTGGGAGGATGTTGTCATGACAAAGGAGTAGGCGAAAGCACAATGGGGGCCTTAATGTGTGTGGACAGGCAGATGTCCCAGACATTTTTTGATGTCCAAGAGCTGCACTATTTATACAGCAAGCTTGGCCATCTCCATGACGATGGCCGCTTGAAAACCCTCATGTTTTCTTTTAGCCATGGAGGTTGACTGGGTCATTCTATAAATGCTGTTTACCCTAGAAATGTGCTGACCCTATGTAGACCCTGATCCTTACCCCATGCTAGATGAAGTTCTGAACAACAGCCAGAACAATTAAAATACTGTATGTTTCTCAACTTAGTTTAAAAATGCTTATCTTGCTATAATGCTTATCATACTTTGTCAATCGTGGTAATAAAAAACTTGTGTCTGCGAGAACACTGACAAGCCAATTATGTATTATCAGTGAAATATTATTTTGGGACATGCCAATCTAATCCAAAACCGATGAAACAGACGTTTGAATTCATGTTTTGGCTTGCTACCACAAACAGTGACTATGGTCAATGCAAAGCAACATCCACAACAGACAAAGCAAGGGACACATGGATGCATGCACACTCTGCTTTTCTGTAACCTATGCTACTTTTCAAGCTATGCTGATGGAGTGTTGTATACAGGTTTCTCTGGTAGTAAAGCACAGACAGGGGTTCCCTTGGCTCAAACAATCTATCTGTTGTTCTCACTGTAGATTACAGTGCTTCTCTATTGTCCATTGATGCACCCAGCCCACAGCATCTGGGGCCGCTGCTCTCCATAGCTTTCTGAATTATTCATCTAGTATGACGCCCACCATACACACTTACACACACCCCTTTCCCCTTCTTCTTGATACAATGCTAAAGCAAAGACGATGCCCCCTCAAAGAGCAATGAAGAACTTCTGTGTACTTCCAACTCTCTTTGTGGGCTATTATGAATGAGTCTTTTAAACATGTGCATATATCTGGGTAATCAGCTATTCAGATATTCCTGTATATAATCCGTATACGGAAGCCTAGTCCTTGATTGGCCAACTCTGTTACCTTGCCCGATTTTGCAGATGAAAAGTCAGTCTGAAACCACATGTCTGGATCTGCTGCATATATGTGAGGAATTTGACACATGCAGGATATGGTACAAACATTTCTCTCTCTCTCTCTCTCTCTCTCTCTCTCTCTCTCTCTCTCTCTCTCTCTCTCTCTCTCTCTCTCTCTCTCTCTCTCTCTCTCTCTCTCTCTCTCTCTCTCTCTCTCTCTCTCTCTGTCTCTCTGTCTGTCTCTCTCTCTCTCTCCCCCTCCCTCTCTCACACGCACTTTCCTCTTGCACGCTCTGTTACAGGTGTCTGCGTCATTTGAGTTCCATACACCCTAAACCTGTTTGTTTGATTGTGGGTTTTCTACTGAAGAGTCCATGCTATTTCAGGTCAAGTGAGTGTTTAGTCACTGACATGCTACAACAAGAGCCTATGGAGTTGTCACTGTATAATTTACCCAGAGGGTTACATATTGCTTCACTTAGACATCACACTGCCAAGCAAAACGATAGACATTTTGATAATTGAAATTAAATATTGTACACGGTAATGTGTCCATCAGTTATGGTTTTCTTATCTTAGGGCTATCTTTTTTCAGAGAGACTGATGTGATCACAGAGGATCAACATGACGTCACCACACCCACTTATCCCTCAAACCTCAGGTGAGATTGAAGCGGCTCTCTGAATATGTCTATCAAAGAGAAGGGCCGGTAAAAAAGTATTCTTAGAACTTTGTGTTCTTTGTGTTTTGCATTGTTGCAACAGAATTGATCTTGCGGAATCTTCATGCTGGCAGAGTGTTTCTACTATGTAATGGAATAAACGTACTCCACCTCAGTGTGGTCATTGCTTGTATAAATAAATGGTGTCACTGTTGCTATGTGATGTTCTGAAACACAGTGTCTGTGTGTGCTCTTAGGGTCAAAGGGATCTTAACAGTGATTATGAATATGGTGACAACAACTTCTCCATCTGACCAGGAACTAATAAGGTCGCAGTAACAGTGTGACACAGCAGTCTAAGCCTTCCCAGGAATCTGCACAATCATCCAACCGACAGTACTCTATCTCTCTGTCTCGTCTGTAAACCACCAAGTATGTCAGCCTTCTGTGAAACCTTCTATCCAGAGATAAACACAGTCCCAGACAGTGCTGTGATTTGACTCAGATAACTCACAGCCAGCAGGTTAAACTCTTTCTAATCTGCCTGGGCTGGGGAAAGGGAGAGCATCCTATGGGGGCCTTAGCCTACTGACCATAAGCTGCATCACAAGCACCTTGATACCACTGGACCATATGTGCCTTAGATGCCCTTGACACAAATCCATCTGTCAAACATGAAGGCAGTTTGACTTGTACCTGCTCACCTAGCTACCTAGAAACATGCAAACCTCTGAAAAAGTAATTCCCTTGTTGCAGGACTGGAAGGAGAGAGCGTATGTACTGTGGGTAAATGGTAGCATTTGAATGGCTCATTGTCATGTTCACTGTTTTATTTAATGCCTCAAATTGGAGAAACAAGGAGAAAGAAAATGTTCACACAAACCCTCAACTGTACCTTCAGCTTTAATGATTTTAAAGACATGGTGTCACACTGTCTTTATGAAGCACAAAATCACAGCAACATAGTCATTGACCCTATGTAGATTTTGCAGAACAAGAGCTGCATGATTTATATGTCACTAATTCAGAGTTGTAAATGTGTTATTGCTGTCAGGTGCTGCTGTAATATAAGCGCTAAGAGTCTTGGGTAGATCCAGGGCAAATCCAGGCCTGGTTACTTATAAGCCATATGCTCACCTACTGTATGTTAGAGCTTAATCCTCCCTTTTAACTGTTCCCCTTAATCACTGTAGCAAGATGCCACTTAATCTGTTTCTATCATTGCAGAGGTGTTCAAGTGTTTTCCCTATCTAGTCTTCCCCTTCTGTTACTGAAGGTATTCAAGAAGGTTCTCATTTTCCAATGCAACAACCAAAAATCCTACTTTACTGAAAATATGATACACATATTCTTATTGCTTCTACAAGCAGTGGAGTTTGACTATTAGTTCATGCCACGTCTCTGACATAATTATTTCCTTCTTACTCCCCAGTCTTCACTATCTTCTGTCCCATAAGACTAACCGTTTCATTTTCTTGCTGAGCCAGTCACAGGTTTTGAACAGAATTGACGTTGGACTATTATCTTGGCGTGTCTAAAAACCGTATATTTTCCACCATTCTTTGACAGCTAAGACAGCTCTTAATTAGTCTTTGAAGAGACACACCTAGTTACTCATAGCCTCTCCTTTTTCTGCTCATTCATTTTCATAAATAAAACCAGGAAAAATGAACTCGAGTTAGTTACTATACGGAAATGCATACGCATGCATAGAAAACATGGGATGAATAATGCTACTTTCTCTGTCTTCCTCTTCTTTGTGTGGCTCTTGAGTGTGTTATGTGTACTGAATCTGTCATCCATGATATCATAATAACGAAATTCAAAGGAGTGCAGTGTCATGTAGTATCTCCCTTTGATATCACTCATCAATGATAATTCATCGGTGATGAGCCCTGATGGCACACAGGAAGTGTAAAAAGTTTTGATATACAATATTTCTAAATATATACATTCAGAACAGCTTGTTGTGGAATATTTATGTCATGTTTAACAGGAATTTTCAAAAAAGCTGGGAAGGATACTGTCTTGTTTGTATTTGGGGATGCACAGAAACACTAACAACACATGGGGTCATGGCTATGCTTCCTCATTAAGAGAGTCACTTAGAATATACAGAGGGATTTCATATTGATATGAATATGAATCTGTTTTTCAGTGTCCATAACCAATGCTGCACTTCATCTGGAGGATGAAGAGGAGCAAGGAGAGAGTTTTGAGTTTGATGACAGTGATGAGGAGGTTTGTACAACAGTGGACGTTGGGAAGACAAAGGGTTTTGGCGCCGCTGTGCTGGGATCTGCACTAAACTCATGCTCCTACCAGAACAAAACTTGCAAAAGGATTACGATGGATCCTGCTTGCTCTGAAGACCCAGTAAACACACACAATAGAACAAATGGATGTCCCTGTACTGGACACGAGGACCCAAGCATTCAGCCACTCCATCATTCTAAAGGCTTAGGTGAGACACATGTTGCTAGATGCTAAACAGCATTTTACTGTAATGTTGACCCTGCTGCTTATGATTGTGCTTGATTTAATTCCTTGAAATCAATTAATTAACAAATTGGTGTGTTTTTCTCCCTACAGATATGGTGGTCAGAGAATCTCCTGAAGGGTAGGATATTTTAGCTTTTTATTGTAAGAACTTTTATTTGAGCTTTTAAGTGGTGCTGGAATTCCATAAAGGCTCATGAACTTTGTTTCAGAGGATGACAGCATTAGTTAAACAGTAGTGCATGTTCTCATATACAGGTAGAGGATAGTTGATCATTTACTACCAGGATCGTCTGGTCACTGTTGTGTATGCTGTTGAATTACAAAACCAGAAACACAGTTGTGCGTTGTAATGGTCTGGTGTTTTCTAGATGATCTCATCATTCCATCCATAATCCCTGTTTATGCTAACAATGAGGCGGCAGGGTCTCTTTATGTAAACAAATGTGTGGTTGATGGCAGATGCAATATGCTTATATGGTATCTGGGCCGCACCATCTAGAAACACTAACGATATCAAAGTGAACATGAAGAGAGATTAATAGGAGTGCACGTTTCAGGAACTCGTTTTTGTCAATGTTTCAGACGATCAATCTCCTCTGAGCTGGGAGTGATCGGAGGGTCAGACAACTCCTGGAAGGGAAGCAGCACTTATGAAGGTAAAGAAGGGGCTGTCTTTTACTCCAGAGGCTCATTGTGCCTTACACATGCACTACTCACTGGTACTCGTAATGATTACTTTCTAATATGTTTTTGAACTACTAAAGTTCAAAAACCTGCTCTTGTTCTCAGTAGTATTAAAACAGTATGTAATACTCCTTCCTACTGTATCAAGCCTTGTCTCTGTCAATGGCATTTTTTAGGTTCGAGTTCTGGGACTGAGTACCTCTACACAACTGTTTTAAAAAAGGCTGACCGCTTAGGTGCTCATGCAGGTCTGTTGTCATCGTCAAAGGTGGTGGGGTCACATACTCACCTTCCTGAACAACCACAATGGTCTGGTCCAGAAACAAACCTCTAGAACCTACTCCTGAGACATTCAATCATCTAATTCAACTATAACAGATTAAGCCTTGAACCAATCTGGTTAATTCAGTTCTAATATAAATATCCCTCAACTAGGGACTGGCTGGACCAGGGTTGTTTCTGGAGTAAGTTAGCACAATCATGGCCTCTTCTTTTGGAGTCTTGCTAGAGTCACGGATTGTGCTAATCAAATTCAGGGCAAAACAAAAATCTAATTCAAATTGATTCCAAATTATGCATGGATCAACCAGATTAAGGTATCAAATAAATCTGTGCTGGTTTAAATGACACAAAATCACTGTCACTCATGCATAAATGAGCTACATTTGAGCAGATTCCTCTATCACCATAGGCGATGTGCACGTGTGATCTCAGTGAGCGTGGGAGTTAAGGATGAATCAAGCCGCATGTGCGTGGGGTCAGTTGTATCTTCACAGCAGAACATGTTTATTTGTTCAGTTCAGGCACCATATCAAGCCAAGGAATGGTTCACTGTGGTTTCAGAGCTCACTCTGCGACTGCATAAAGGTACAACAACTCCTCTAGATTAGTCTTAGCTAGTCTGTATTTGGTCCCCAGTCTATAGCCACCTCCGCCCTAGTCTTCTTTACTCAGTCCCAGTGCAAATGTAGATATATATTAGTGTACCAAGTAAACCCACACACACCTCTATATTATCTGTATTATCAGTAGTTGCAAAAGATTAGATGGCAATAGCAACCTTTATTAATCTATATTCTAAATATGAATCCCCAAAACTGTATCCCTAACCATTTATATATTTAAAAAAAATCCTAACTTGTGTAGTGAAGATAGAAACAAAACTGTACCTGTGAATAGAGCAACGTTACAACAATAATACAAGTTTGGCTGTTCTACGGGGGCAGAGAGAGTAGTGTCTGTGTGTATCGATTCACCTTCACTGTGGTAACAGGAGAGTAATTATTGACTCTGCTATATTGACAAGGCCATGAACCTTATTCATCAGAGACAGAGCAGACATACTGTGTGTACCAGGAATCAGGTTTTCTCATGACCTTGAGACACAAAGCCCATTTGATGCAACCCCGTTTGGTGGGGGTAGGGAGGCCAGCACTGCTAGCCCCCTTCTTGTTGATGCGACCGAAATAACTGATTTAGAGAGACGTACACACACACACACACACACTGCTACACACCCCCATCTGGGTCAGATGCTGGCGTAAACAGTTTCTCCCTCTGATATGTCCTTTATGATGACGAGACAGAAACCCACGCTCAGCAATAAACAGCTGTAACCTTCCCACCAGAGTCTGGCTACATAACCTCAGAGTGGCTACATAGCCTGATGTAGTTAAGCACAAATTTCTTCTTCATTTTCTGCTGTAGAATCAGATTAATTGCAGTGGACAGAAACCACAGATTCTTTACATGCTGTTCTTCCAATGCTTGAAAGTTTTGTTTTTGTTCCTCTACCTTTTGTGTTAGCAGCATAAGCATGCAAAAAGCCCCTTGTTATGCATGAGACAAGTTGAGTTGATGACCTCAGTTTTAGATTTTTTCCAACTTTTATTTGGCTTGGTTATCTTCTAGGAAAGACTTTTTCCAATTGTGATGCTGGGAGTCAGGGTGATGCAGACAGTATTCAGGATGTCTCCAGTCCTGACAACGCATGCAGTCCAGACATGGTGTCTAGTCCTGATGCTCTGCACTGTCCAGAGGGAATGGTTGGCACAGACGATGTGGCCAGTCCTGACCAGATGACCAGTCCAGAGGTCATCTATGACGATGTTCCCTGTGAGAGCCTACTCTCTCCTATAGAAGGTAAGTGCATCATCCTGATTTAATGTGTACAGTGACTGAGTGTGTGAGTGAAAGAGTTAAGTGTGGCATTTTCTTTTGCCCTCTTGGCTTCCAGATGACATCTATGAGGATATCCAGAGGCCTACAGACCGTCATGGCAGCAACAATGGCTGGAGCTCCAGTGAGTTTGAGAGCTATGATGAGCTATCAGACAGTGAGACCAAACCCCCAGTCCGCAGTAGCAGTAAGGTAAGGCTCCTTTTATTAAAATCTAAAATTAGTCTGCCACAAGATGGTGCTGTAATCTGGGCACACACTTGGCACATTTACAAGTGAACTGCATCATTGTTGAAAAAATACCTCTGTCCCCTAAGGGACAGTCCACATCTGTGCAGTCTTAATGCACTGCCTGGTTTGAGGAAGTGAGCGATGGGTGTTTTGTCGGTTAAATTAGCTCTTTGCTCTGTCAGCAGTCTCTACTTGGTTCCTTTCTCTTCCTCTCTGGGTATTCCCTGGCCTGTCAGTCCATGTACCAGCTTATTGACTCTACTGCTTTTCTTGCTGCTTAGCCTATCTTGGAGGGATTGGACGTTCTTAAGAGACAGGATTCTGACTTTTGTGTGACAAGTTCTTGTTTTTGTCTATTTATGTAAGGTTTTACTCAGTTTTGAATGATATTGTGATTGATATTTTGTAGCTTTTTTATGAGTTAGGAACCAGAGGAAGCAATATATTTTTTATCCAAAAGGGAGAAGTGTTTAAATACGAAACTGCATTTAGTTGCCAGTGATTTTTCATCCAAGAATTGAACCATAGGTAAAATCTTTATTTTTTCTCTTCAGTTCTTGGAATGGACTTTATGAGGATACCATTCAATGATTATTTCACCTGCTTCTGCCCTGTTTCTCTGCTTCTTTTCCTTTTTAATCCTTCCATGTATCTGTCCTGCTGATCTGCTGAACTGTCCGATTCTTTTCGGTGTTTACCTTTGGCATGGCAATGCCTACCCTAGCTGTCTCCCGAACTGCGTGGACTAAAGGAGCGCTGTGTCAAGACCAAGCGTGACCTGGCTGTGCGCTTAGGGTCTCGTGATGTCACACACATCAAACAGAGCTGTGACATCAAGGTACAGGGACATCAGAGGACACACGGGCATTTGCCGAATGACAGGCTGTTCTTTTTTTGACATCCATCAAAGAAACTTTGTCTCTTGTCTTCTGTTTTCTTCTTCCTCTTGTTGTGTTCTACATGTTTATTAACATTTCCTTACACTCTGTTTCATGGGGGTTCTCTTGTAGGTCCAGAAGCTTATGAAAGCAGCCAGAAATGGCACCAAGGGCGGACTAGAAAAGACAAAATTAGCCATGATGCGCAAAGTCTCTTTCCTACAGAAAAAAGAGACCAGCGGTGAGTAACCTATAATATTTGAAACCAATGTTTTGAAGCAAAGCGTGCATTCAATCCAGTTTCGGTTCACTTAGATTGAGTGATTGATTGATTTCACTCTTCAGGAGACAGTGATGATGATGCTGGTTACCTAGATGTCACTGTGTCTGAAGTAAAGCACCCACCTCCACAGTTGAGCCCTATGCCTGAGGGTCTTACCACCCAACAGGTGTGTGTGTGTGTGTGTGTGTGTGTGTGTGTGTGTAGTTTGTGGGACCTCACTATTGACCTTTTAACTCTGCAGAGTTTATTCTGTTTTCCTGGGAGTGCTTATCATGACACGGTTTGTGTCTTGGTGTAGATTGTGAGACGCCACATCCTCAGTTCCATTATTCAAAGTGAGAGGAGCTACGTAGACTCTCTCAGGAGAATCCTACAGGTGAACAAACATTTTGGATTTACATGTTGATGGCATTTTTAAGTCTAGTTAATTGTTTTGTATGGCCTAATTCACAAGAAATGTATGTGTGTCTGATCAGTAAGGTGCACCTATTTGATGCCAAAAATATCATTGTACCAATATTATCAATATAGCCTCCATATAGTGTTAGCTTCTGTGAGGAAGCAGGGGTATCTGGGAATTGTCAGATTTAATTATCAATCTGTTTTCATAGGAGTACCAGAAGCCCTTGTTGGAGCCAGAGGTCAGGATCCTAAATCCAAAGAAGGTCCCTCCCATATTCTACCGCCTGCGGGAGATCCTGCAATGCCACTCCATGTTCCAGATCGCCCTGGCTTCCCGCGTGGCCGAGTGGGAGGACAGTGAGAAGATAGGAGACCTCTTTGTTGCCTCGGTCAGTCCAACACATGGATCTACTGTAGAAATGTTCTGTGGCCTGTCTCAAAATGTGCAGTCATGTCAAGTAATCTCTGATCTGACATGAGGTCTATATTGTGCAACTGGATTTTTGGAGTTGAGAAAGTTATAATCTGTCCTTTGTTTTCTCCATAGTTTTCGAAGTCAATGGTATTAGATGTGTACAGTGACTATGTCAACAACTTTACCAATGCCATGGCACTTATTAAGAAAGCCTGCATCTCCAAACCAGCATTCCTGGAGTTTCTCAAGGTGAGCTATTCCAATCTATAGGATTATTATGCAACTATTGTGTTTTTGCCAGAGAACAAGTATTTAGGCCTATGCAGCATGTCGGCAGATTGTTCTTGAGTCTGATCATTCTTTTAACCCTAACAGAAGAAACAGTCATCTAGCCCTGACAGAATCACTCTCTATGGCCTGATGGTGAAACCAATACAGCGCTTCCCTCAGTTCATCCTTCTGCTACAGGTAAGCTGTGAGCACCAAAGCTTGTTTGTTTAAATCAACTGATTACAGTTTGCCTCATGAGTAAACCATTTCTGATTCATTGAAAAAAAGGAACAAAAAAAGACAATGTTCTGAAAGTAAATATTGTGTCAAGTGTGGCCAGGTAGAAACTCATGAGTGGATCTTATTAGCTGTAAGAGGTGGAATGTTCCACAGAAAATGTCTGTAAGTTTCCAGCAGGAGGAAGTGAGACGTGATGTTTGAATACGTTTCTGTCTGTTTTGGAAAAGGAAATGTTATCTGTAACTGATAGGACACAATTGTTCTTAAAAGAAGTATTTCTAAGTGTATAGTAATACATGCCACTCTGCCTCTCTCAACCCCAAATACACCTCTCAGGACATGCTGAAGAACACTCCACCAGCCCATCCCGACCGCCTGCCCCTGCAACTAGCCCTCACTGAGCTGGAGACCCTTGCTGAGAAGCTCAACGAGCAGAAACGCATGGCCGACCAGGTGGTGGAGATTCAGCAGCTGGCCCGCAGCATTGGAGACAGGAACCTCAGCAAGGTGACATATATAAACATATAGACCCTATGTCCCTTCTCCCCTATGAGGTCATATTCACTTTTCTGTATCTTCACCTCCTCCCCTCTCCCTCTCCAGCTGTTGAACTCAGACCAGAGGCAGCTGGTACTGTGTGAGGTGCTCATTGAGACGGTGTACGGGGAAAAAGGACAGGTCCTCAAGTCTAAGGAGCGCAAAGTCTTCCTTCTCAATGACATGCTAATTTGCGGCAACGTCAACATGAAGTGAGTCTGCCCTGAGCTGTCCTCTGCTGTAGCATCAGAAACATGAGTCAGAATCTGTGAGAGACCTTTTGTTTCTGTCCCATCCACCTGCTGTAGATCTGAGTGTGGCATTGATAACATCATTAATGAGCAAAGGTAATGTTTATCATAAGTTTACGCGTTCAAATGCCAAACTTGCTTTAAGATCAAAGACCTGAAGAAAGGACCTCTTTCTGATTCCACCCCATTAAATTCAACTTCCCATCTTTGCTCCCAATGAATGTTCTAAGAAACTGGATCAGGATGCCCCCCATGCATTATCATGAGAATGTATGAATAGTAATGTGCCCCAGAATCAGCAGGGGTCCTCTGTTTAGAGAGGAATTTATCTGATCAGAAGAATCCTAATGACAGAATTCTCCCTGGAGGAAATGTTTATGTTGATTCTAAGAATCCTGGCCCATTTAGAGAAATTGCACATATTGCACACAAGCATGTATTATTTACAGTTTCAAATGTTTCATCATTTTTGGTGGAAACTTCCGTTTCTTAAACCAGTAACAAACAGGATGAAAGAAAATTAACTCACCACTGATAGGTGATCCCATTTCAGAATGGGTCTTGCAGATGTTAATGTAAAACTGTGTTTGGCCCACTAGGGGTCCCCCTGATATCAGCAGCCTGGTTCCCATTGGTCCTAAGTACACTGTGAAGTGGAGCGCTCCCCTGCTGCAGGTGCAGGTTGTGGAGGTGGGACAGGACAGTGTCCAGAACAAGGACGTCCCTGGTGGAGGGAAACGACTCAACTCTGTGTCAAGTGTTCCAGGTAAAGAACTCACCGTGTGGCTCACCAGGCTACTTTCAGTTTTTATGGTTCATAAAAATCCTAGTCACCTCATGTGTGGCTGTCATTTCATCCCATCTCAAGTAAAAGGCCTGCGGACTTTTACAAAGGCATTGAATAAAGTAATTGCCAAGGGAACAAAGAAACTGCCTTTTAAGGAAAATCTATGTTTTACATTTTCTGATACACAGACATAAACAAAACCAGGGCTTGGAGCCAAAAGGGTGTCAGTGAAATGTTGGGTAAATATGAATATTACAGGTCAAATGAAAGCTCTCAGCGAGATCTTTTCAGTAACAAAAGGACACAGCTGAATGATGACCCATAAATGACAAAAAAACTGAAAGGCATAACAGTAAATGTGGGTCTGTGGGTAACATTTGTTTAGGCTCTAAAAGGGGTGTAACCCACTTCCACCCCTTTGGCTCCAACCTCCTCAGAAATACAATGGCAGATACACAACAGTTATTCAGCTATATCCAGGTACCTTGAATCAAACAAACCAACTGGTTAAGAAGAACTCCGATTTTAATTGACCAATAACAGCTACCTCAGTTAGTCAACCAAACACCGGTCAAAAATATGTTGGAACACACATACACAGACAAACACTCCCACACACACCACACGTTTTGTCAACTCATACCAAGCTGTCGAAAGAAATAGACTGAGATTGTGTCTCTCTGGGCCCTTGTCCAAATCCATACCCATATTCCCCAGCTTGAAAAGAACAGACTCATTTCAAAATCTCCAGGGCTTCAATGCCCTAATTGAAAGTTAAAAGAGGCAGCATATTGGCTTTGTGGAATATTTCAGCTGTTCTCCCCTGTGTTTCTCACTGCATAGGCATAAACATCTAAGCATTATAAAAGAAATAGAAAATTCCTTGTTAAAAATTACAAATCAAACCGTTTTAGTGAAGAGCCTTAACTTGACGGTTTGTAACTGTATATAAAAAACCATTACATCTAGAAAACAGTTTTCTAGTACCATACATACATACCGCAATAGAGACAATGTTCCAAACAGCTTAATTTGTTTACTATAAATGGGAATACTCTGATGAAGATCTTCCAAAGAAAATGTTTTGGATACATTTGCTGTTACTGAGGGACGGGAGGGATGATGATGATGATGATAATGAAGCTACCAACATGTGTGTTCCAGGTAAACTGATCCTGGGTCCTCCCAGGTTGTACCAGGACCTGGAGGAGCTGCAGCATGACCTGGATGTGGTGGAACAGGTCACTCTAATGGTGGGAACTCTACATGGGGAATACCAGGTATGTCAGGGACATACCAGGGAGTCAGGTGGCTGAGCGGTTAGGGAATCAGGCTAGTAATCTGAAGGTCGTGCCAAATGACGTTGTGTCCTTAGGCAAGGCACTTCACCCTACTTGCCTCGGGGGAATGTCCCTGTACTTACTGTAAGTCACTCTGGATAAGAGCGTCTGCTAAAAGACTAAATGTAAATGTTCACAGCACTCACCAGACCCTCACAGGATCTCTCCTCATACAGTAAAAGTTATTTTGTGTCTAAGATTATAAACATCCACAACATCATTTGTCCACAAGTACATGGAGAATGAATCACTGCATCCTCCTTCACTTGATCTACCCATTATGTTCCCCTCCTTTTCCCATCCCTTCTTTCCTTTCTTTTTCTCCCTCCAGAACCTGAACACAACAGTGGGCCAGGACTGGTGTTTGGCTCTCCAGAGACTCATCCGTATCAAAGAGGAGGAGATCCAGTGTGCGAACAAATGCCGCCTGCGGCTGTCAGTGCCAGGCAAGCCAGACAAGTGAGTGCCCAGAAGGTCAGCTGGGGTTTAAGAGTCTTGGCTGGACTCTTTAACCCTTTACTGTATTCCTAAGTTATTGGACCAATGAGTAGTAGTGGTTTTTAGTGAAACATCCTAACTAGGTCTGTGTGTGTGTGTGTGTGTGTGTGGTGTATGTGTGTGTGTGTGTGTGTGTGTGTGTGTGTGTGTGTGTGTGTGTGTGTGTGTGTGTGTGTGTGTGTGTAGGCATTGTTGTAAGCCCAGAGGCTGATCTCAAGGACTCGCTGTGGGTCAGATGAGTTTGAAGGAACAGATGGCAGGGCAGCTTGGAAGGAGTGGGTGGCAGGGCCTGGCTCCCTTTGTCGCCAACCTTGGGATGGGATTCAATGGGCTGTGGTCTACCTCAACATGGCTTATATTGTAATCACAGTGCCCTTTAGACTAACTCTGCATAACAGATCCATAGCCAACAAATCTAATAGCAAAATTGTGTATTGAAGAGATAACAAAGTTATCAGTTGCATTTCTCCCCTGCTGGGTATTTACTCAAGCAATTAAAGTTTAGTGTCAACAAAGCTCTGAGGCATGCAAGTATTAGCATGCTAATGTGTAGACATGATGACAAGTCATCAAGCCTGCTCAGGGCAGGGGCTTGGGCATGGCAGGGGCTAGTTTACCCGCATATATCTCTTCTTAACATTCCCATCCACTCCTTCCTATCTTGTGAACCACTCTTAGTTTGTTTTTTAAAGCTGCAGGGAATGTCGTAAAGAAATACCAATATTGGCAGAATTTTAAATTGAACTACATAATTGAAAAGACTTTCCAGTGGCTCCATCATCCTCACGGTGTTGCAGAAGTTTCATATCTCTCTCTTCCCCGCTGTTAAAAATAACATGCTGGGTACTCTGGAATTAGCTTACACTGCACATATGTTTTTCTTTGCTCACTGAGTATATGCGTGTGTAAATGCATGCCTATTTATTAATGTGTGTTTTGATCTTCAGATCTGGACGTCCGGTCAGTTTCATGGTGGTCTTCAACACCCCCAGCCCCCTCAGCAAAATCTCTTGGGTGAACCGACTTCACCTATCCAAGATAGCCCAGAGTGAGAAATCAGTCGACATTTCACTGTTGTGTTGTGGTGATGAAGAAATCATGACAAACCAGAGCGTCATGAGACAGTTTCTTGAAAGGCAGCTTTCTGAGATGAGAAGT
The DNA here is from genome assembly GCF_021917145.1 of Hypomesus transpacificus. NCBI lineage: Eukaryota > Metazoa > Chordata > Actinopteri > Osmeriformes > Osmeridae > Hypomesus > Hypomesus transpacificus. The sequence continues at coordinate 7,979,401 of NC_061077.1, forward strand.
TTCAGAAAAGGTGACCATGTGTCTGTGTCCACAGGGGAGGAGAACACACCAGGCTGGGTCTGTACAGAGGATGATGGGAAGACCAAACCTCCACTCTGGTGCCCACTGCTTGCCTACCGGATGCCTATTATCTCTGCCAAGGATAACCAAAAAGTGAGTAGCATCTACTATGGTAGACAAGAGTGGAATTATGGCATGCATAGTAAGAAAAGACTAAAACGTGTAGTGTAAAAGCTGTATTTGATATGTTTTTGATGTGAATATGACTCAATGATGTGTGACAGCCTCCACTATGGTCGAACAGAGACAAAAGGAATGAAGATTGTAATGTGTCACGTGAAAGGTTTTCTTTAGGGTGGCTTATTCGGTTCTGGATTTACTTCAGAATAGGGACAAAGGATACACTGGATGCTCAGGCTTTGATTAAATCCACAGGAGGATAAGAACAAGATTGAATTGGCAGTCAACAAAGTAACTGTGGATCTTTTGTGTGTTGTGTGCTATGATTAGAAGTTTTACTCTAACCCCAGTTATTTCAATGACAGTCTGTCCTGTGATTCGAAGGAGTGAGGCTCAGGGGTGGGCATAACTGCCAGATGAGATTGAGGACGCTGTTTGATAAAGGAAATTAAATCCTACAGTCACATGACTAGCAGCAGTTCTGGCTCACCTGAGGGGAGCACTGTCTGTCTTGCGGTGTGAATAAACAGTGTGTGCATGTGTGTAGTACATGTGTCTGTGTGTCTGGTTTTCCCAAGCTGATAAAGGTTTCAGTGATCTAGATTTTAGTTGAACCAGTATTTATCATAGAAATTGGAAAGGAAATTAATGATAAACCGTACAGGTTGTATGTTTTTAGAGGACACAAGAGGTAGCCAAGAATAGAAAACTGGTGTATCCCACTACAGTATATTACTCACAAGACCTACTTCGTTCACCAAGTAAACTTTCCTGTCAGGCTTCCTGAATGTATGTAAAGTTCCCTGGGTTCTAGAGTAAAAAAAGTGTCTTCTATTTTGGACCATTTAGATACTGTAATGTATTTTATTTCCAGTGCAATTATTTTGAATATAACAAATGTCTCTCCTGCTATTCCATTGTAGAGCCCCCAACTAAGGCAAGCCACCACAATCATTACACAAACTATGCATTTTCTTGGGGAAAATAGGTATTTTAACTTGGATAAAGACAAATCAGATAACAGCCAGAAAATGTAATTCTGCAATTGCTGTCTATTGATGTCAGTAAGTGAGTTGCTGAGGGATTGACAGCAATAGGTTCATCAGAGTTGGCATGTCTCTTATGTCACGTCATGTGATAGCAATCTGGAGTTACTGAATTATGTGTAGTCTGCAGGGGAGAAAAGAGTATGCTGAATGCTAAATATTTGAAGGGACGTCTGTCTTGAAAATCATCCTACAGATGTGTATACATTTTCTTTGCCAGTGGCAGGATATTTACAATGTTAGTTCCTGTGCCAAATGTCTTTGTGATTGGATGTGAGGTCATTTTGGATGATTTTGTATGGAAGTGATGACCAAGCCATGGATGCTTGGGTCTTGATCTCTTGTGTTGACACTTTTCATCTGTTTTGATACATTGCAGCAATGGAGACCCATTTCACTGTGAGTTTCAATGATGCAGGGCCTTAGATCCAACCTGAACTATTCCCTTTTACCTACAAAAATACCCTGTCACCTAACCATGCATTTGAAGATGTGCGTGTGTGTGTGTGTGTGTGTGTGTGTGTGTGTGTGTGTGTGTGTGTGTGTGTGTGTGTGTGTGTGTGTGTGTGTGTGTGTGTGTGAAAATGTCAAAACAAAGTTGTCTTGTTGTTGCTAAATGTTACTAAGGAGATAAAAGAATACCTGAAGAAGTTATATGTTCCCCCCAGAACACTATCATGCTGGGCCAAAACACAGTTTGCCTGGCAGGATTAAGAATAGAGAGAATGTTAAAGTATAAAGTGACTGCACTGCTGGAACCTGGGGATACGCAAAAGAAGCTTGCTCATTAAAATGGATTATACAAGGTATTTTTATTGTGTGTGTGAGGGGTGTCTGTGTGCACACGCACACACATTCATGTTGTGTTGCACAACTACACACAAAAGTTAAGTAAGGTTAACAACATGGGTAGTCTCAAATTGCACGTTTGTCAGCTGTCAACCAACCCCAATCATCCCCCAAGTGTTTCTCTTTCAGAATATAGAACAGAATTGTCAGCTTTGTTCCCATTCACAATCCACTCATCACACTTCCTTTAAAGGTTAATCTCCTTTCATTCCTCCACTTTCAAACTCTTGATGTATGCATTAGATCAAAGGTTTTTTATCTCGCTTAAACCATTTTGTCCTGATGATAATCCACAGCTGTGAGGAAAATACTGGATGGTAATCTTCATTTGAGTTGATGAAAACTCGAAGATGTGCCATTTTCTTAAACTTTATATTAAAATGTACAATGCATAATTCATAAATCTCATATCTACTGTTTATATGAACAAGGATTTATTTACTGTTATTTACTGTTTACTGTATCTATATACCGTTAATATATATATATTTTTTGCCATGTCCCTTCATCTTAAGAATTTGAAATTCAGATCCATTAGTTGCTGAAATGTGGCACATGGCATTTCCAATTCAAAGGACCCGCTTCTGGCAAAACCTTACATTCTGTTTATTTGTATGGAAATGAATCTGCAGGTGACAGTTATCCAGAGAACACCCAACCCTCTGGGGGCTTTGGTCTGGACGCATACAAAGATCAAATAAGCATCACTACTGCAAGAAGATGATGTAGTTCATGTTCTTCATGTATTTGTTGAATGTTGAATTTTAGTTATGTTGTACACAAAAACAATACTGGTGTACAAACATCAATGATATACATGTCACATAAATAATGCAAGCAATAGATAGCATAGATAAATTCACCACTTAAACAGTTTTGGGACTGAACAGTTTGATTATTTATCACGTCATAGAATGCTCTCAATACGCAAACTAACATTTCTGCAGTGTGGAGAATATTATCTCTATTTCTCTGACACCAAAGTCTTCACTCAGTCAAGCTTGATCAAATGTTCATAATCACAACCAGATAGAATTCCAGTGATCAGCCTACCATTTTGCATGGTGTGACAAAACAATTATGCAGAATATAGATGATTTTGCATCTGTCAAAGACTGACTGAGCTTAACATTTTGCCTCCAGAATCATATGTTGATGCATGTTGAAGACAATGCATCCTTATTGCACAATTAAAACCCTTTAGCAGAACTGTAGGGTTGAATACATCTGAATGTTGTTCTATCCAGCCCTGTCTGTTGAAGCCAAGAGCTGCATGTCAAACACAAGGTCTTCATGCTCTAAGGAATATGGTATTTGACTTGCCCTGGAAAACTGGATGATAGTTAGGCTATATTGGCCAGAGCCAACAACATTAGTGACGAGGATATGTAAGTGTAAACTATTACCTCTTTTTTGTTGTATGCAGCTGACCACTGCCCTTCACAATCCTGTCCAGTTTGCCCTGCTTGGCTTCTCTGCTGCTAGCACATCATTGCCCCAAGGATACCTCTGGGTACGTATTATACTGCCTCTAACTGTTTGACATCCCCCAACACTACAACAATTCCTATAGATGTAGCAGTCCTATAACCTTGATGAGGGGCTACTAGATAATAGGATTAATTACATTTAGACCTTCTTTCAGACCAGATGTAATGGCTTTATCTGAACATTGGTTGACTCCTTCCATCCTGGGTATATTCTTATACAGGTGTCCAGTGGAGGTAACTCCAATGAAGGCCAAATAGAGATCTTTTCCTTAAACCGGTCCACACCTCGCACTGTCAAATCCATCCAGCTGGGGGCGCCAGTCCTGTGTCTGGAGTCGGTGGCAGAGCCCAGTCTTCCAGAGGAAGGGGAGCAGGGAAAGGCAGCTGAGAACACAGCCAGAAATGGCAACACCATCTGTGTGGGTCTGCAGGATGGCAAGTGAGTCATCTGCACAAGCACAGCGTGATGAAGCTAGTCTTCAGAATACAAATCATGCTCAGAAATTCATTCACCATCATCACGCTTCGATTGTGCCTTTTTCTTTGTGCCTCTTCCAGAATTATTTTCATCCAAACCTGCCTCTGTGATATAATATTTTCACATTCTGTTGATATAGTGACATGTTTTGCATTTGACGAGTTGTACAGCCATTACTATCTGTCCTATGAACTCCATTTCCCAGCATCCTGGTATACAGTAGTGTGGACACAGCTGCCCAATGCCTGCTAACCCTTGCAAACTCTGAGGGCTGTCCAGTTCTGTGCCTGAAACACTCAGCATCCTTTCTGTTCGCTGGTCTTGCCAATGGAAAGGTTTTGGTTTACAAACAAAAGAGTGGAGGTGAGACACAACCCCCAACATTAAGGTCAAATTATGGGTAACATTTGTAGATTCAAACACTAAACATGGATCCTTTTTCTGTTTTCCCAGAGAGTCTTTGGGACCCAGAGTTGTACAGGCTGATTACTGTTGGCCTCGCCCCCGTTCGTACTCTTCTGACCCTGCAGGACTCAGTGTGGGCAAGCTGTGCCAACCAGGTTACTGTCATCCAGGGTGCCAGCCTCACTACCCAGGTTGGTCAGCTCTCTGGACCACTTGCTAAATCCCCTGCCAGGTATGGAAAGGAGAGATAGTAGACTGTAGGGAAGGACACAGAGGGAGAGCAGAAGAACACAATAAAGATGGGTGGGAAAAGACATCCTCCAAGCAAACAGTATGGTGTAGTCTAGTGAAGCTGCTGCACAGCATCCGAACTAGAAGGATTACGGAGTATGATGCATGGCCCTCCTTGTTCATGTCCCTGGTGAAGGTGGTTGTTGTTCAGACTGAGTGGGGGTTATGTGCAGCATCAGGTGTAAGTGAGGTGTCCTCACGGCACAGGCCCCTGAGCTTCTTCAGACTTCTCTCTTTTGATCATGACTGACAGGTGAGCCAACCCCTCTTTCTAGCCTGAGGGGGGACATCCTCTCTCTTCTCTTCCTCTCCAGACTCTCAGGAACTGGAGCAGCTATCTGGGATTCTGCTTGTTTGCAATCTGGTTCTGTCTAGTGCAGAGAGAAATTATTAGATTTCATCCACACATCTAGGACAATGCATGTTTCCTTATGGTACAATAATAAAAATGCTGATGGCATTAATATTGAATTCCACCTCTCTCTGTCTCTCTTTCCCTCTCACTCTCATCCTCTCCTTGACAGAAGTTTGAGGTGCATCCAGAGCTCACTGCCAGTGTGAGTCACATGATACAGGCTGGCGGTGGTGTATGGATGGCCTTCACCCAGGGATCCTCCATTCGTCTGTTCCATACTGAGACACTGGAGCACCTGCAGGAGATCAACATCTCCACACGCATCTCTCACCTGACTCCAGGCATGTGTTCTAAAACGGGGCTAAGGTCAAAGAGGGCTCACAACCCCCAGGAATGACCCACTTACTCTTTCAATAGCAATGCATTTGTATCTTTTGACAGTAAGTCGCTTCAACACATGTTCAAAGCTAATTTAGTTTAACTGTGTCTTCTAGGTCAGGGTGCTGTCCAGGTCACCAGCCTTCTCATCTGCCAGGGGCTTCTCTGGGTGGGCACTGCGCAGGGCATCATCATCACCCTGCCTGTTCCAAAGCTGGAGGGCATCCCCAAAATTACAGGTCAGACTAAGAATCTCACATGGAGCATGGCATAATCCTATATCTATAAACTGTTTACTGAATCTAATGAACAATAACGTAAAATGGTTTGTCCCCTCAGGTAAAGGGATGACTTCCCTGAATGCTCACTGTGGCCCAGTAGACTTCCTGGTCGCCACCTCCAGCACCCTGTCACCTGACATGCTCAAGCGAGACTCTGTCTATGAAGGAAATGACCAGACTAATGGCGTTGGAGAAGGAAACGAAGTGAGAAGCGGTGGAGGAGGCGACCTGTCTTGTGAGCGAAAAGACTTGTCCCAGGACCGCCTGTCTCAGCAGCAGGATGGCTCCACCAGGAGAGAGGCCAAGCCCAGGGGAGTGCTGCTCCAGTACCAACTCCGCTCCACCTCCCAGCTCCCAGGGAAGTTGCTGACGGCCCAGCCTGACCAGGGTCCCCATGAGCCCATCCTGGACTCTCCAGAGCACAGCCCGGAGGATGGCTCAATCTACGAGCTGAGCGAAGACCCTGACGTGTGGGTGCGGGGGAGGCCAGTGGGAGGGGCCAGGGAGGGACAGGGGCGGAGGGAGAAGGTCACCTCAGTGGCAATCTTCTCGGGAGGAAGAGGTTTCCGTAGTCTGGGCGAAGGATCCACCACAGCCAGTGGGGTTAACACATGGGAAAGTACACTCATGGTTTGGCAACTCCCATTAGTAGTTAACCAATGAAGAAGAAAGGCAGTTTATCTCCTCCCCCTCGTCAGGTGCACATAGCATGAGAGGAACAGATAAGAAATGTGTTCCAGGATGGAACTTTCGTCCATTTCCATGCTGGTCAGTTGTGTCTAAGGAGTTACGGAGTGCAGTAGTGAACTCCTGTAACTGCAGCTTCTGTATCGGCCATGTTTCAGTCCCTCAGGCCACCCATTGGACCATCTGAGAGCTTTTAACATGCACAGTTTTAGGCAGATGATGCATCAGTATGGCAGAACACATCTGCACCGAGGGGAGGGGGATGGGTACCATCAGATGAGATTTGAAGAGACTCAAACAACATGACCCTGTATATCTACTGCGTGGATACAGGGAGAAATAAGGGACAAGTGACTGAGATGTGACTGTCAGATTGGAATGTTCAGTTTTTGGCGCCTGGAGGGGCTTGACAAATACAGTTTCTGCGTTGTCACTCATAAATGTCTCATAAATACACAATCTGTGTTCTTGAAACAGAAGATGATAGTTTACTGTTGAGACACTATTGGAGTATTTTTAATGGATCTAATGGCTAGCCTGTATAGTTGTATAGTAATGTATCATGTATGAAAAAAGGAATTCTACAAATCTGTCATACTGTACACCCTGAAGTTTACAATGCATCCAAAAACTAAGTAAATCTATTATTGTTTTGTGAAGAACAAATACTGTAAATAACTTATTTTCAGTTATTCCTTATGATGTGAAGTGAAACCAATGTTTTAAAATGATAGAGCCATGCTCTGCATGAGTTCAATTGTTGATGGTACATTTGACACTGTGTCACTTTGCTTTTAAAATAAAATGCATCATAGACCTTTTTCTTTCTTGACTGGAAAAGACAAATGCTCAGGCTTTGTCAAATCTTTTACATATTATTTTGTGTGTATAGCTTAGAATGCTGTTACTTTCAAATTATATTAGAAGATGCAAAGGTGTCATCTTGTCCAGTCAGCACACACAATGATTTGGGAACATGGAGAGATTAAGAAACTGAAAAAAGTAATTGTAGAAAAGTTAATGCTGTGTTGAGGTTAAGACGTGAAAACGTTCTTGTGTGAGCGAAGACAGAATGAGAGTGAGGTCAAGAGAGAGTAAGCACATGAGAGACAGGGTGTGAGAGAAAGGGAGACTGAGAGAGGAAGAGGAGGATAATTTTTTCAAGCAAATCTGTTGCCATGTTTAATCCTAACACGATGTTTTCCTAGATGCAATAATGGGAGAGAGAAATCTATCTGAAAGCTCAAAATACATGGCCGGTCCAATATAGCATGAAGCTTTCGGAATGCGGATTCGAGTACGATCCCATGCCACGGGTAAGGTGGATGACAAATCGTCGGTGTCTGGTAGCAGATGGAGTCAACTTGACCAAGAAACAACGGAAGATGAGTGGTGCTTTTTCTCTGTGCTTTCTTGTGTGTGCCGATTTCTTACATTTAGCCGTTGGTAAGTCATATTTCGTTGTTTAAGTGAACGCCAGTATGTTAGATGGATTTAATTTTCCAGCATGGCTAAAAGTTTATTGCATGAACTTGTGAACATTTGTTTCAATCACGGTAGTGCTTTTTAATTGTGTCCTTTGGTGGAAAAGGCTATAGATCTATTTTGGAACTAGCTATTTTACATATTTCTAGAACTTGAATTGATTGCTGAGGCGGTTGACTCACCCTTAAAAGACGGCAGTTCTTCACATTTAACATTGTATTGTAGAGAACGTATTGTCTTTGACAGAAATTGATTGAAAGACTAGATTTTTTACCCTCTCATTCTCGTTTCTCAACCACAGTAATCCGTATGAATAACATTTTAATATTTAAGGGTTCTTAATGGAGAACATGTTTGACATTATCGAAAATTAATTTGGGTATTGGGTGCTTCGTGCTGTGATGTCATAGTTATCCAAACCAGGTTGCTGATTGATTATCTGAGGGGATAAACTCTTTTGTTTGGCTCTGACCCATTTAGCAAAAGTAATCTGAACACTAAAATGATTAAATTCTTCTGCTGTCCCAAGGCTAGTGGACTAGAAAAAACGCCAACAAACCAAACATTCAGAAAATTATTTGAAGCAATTATCATCAACATATAGAGTTTAAAGATGGATCATGATCATTAAAATATGTCAATCCAATCACAGGAGACTAATAGATATAACGTGTGTGCGTGTGTGTGTTTGTGTCTGTCTGTGTGTGTGTGTGACTGAGAGAGAAGACAGAGACACAGAAAGAGATGGAAATGATCAGCCTAATCTAATAATTTCCATGATCAGTCCTTGAGAATGCCTCTGTCATACATCGACAGTACAATCCAGCTATACTTCTATTCATTGACGCAGAGCAATAGTTATGATGACATTACTTTGGCTATATAGAGGGCTTTTACTGTCAATCATCTGCAAGATACAGCTAGATGGGGAGTCAGATGGCTGAGCGGTGAGGGAGTCGGGCTAGTAATGAGAAGGTTACCGGATCGATTCCCCGCCGTGTCAAATGATGTTGTGTCTTTGGGCAAGGCACTTCACCCTACTTGTCTCGGGGGGAATGTCCCTGTACTTATTGTAAGTCGCTCTGGATAAGAGCGTCTGTGAAATGACTAAATGTAATGTAATGTAGATACTGCTAGATACAGTCTGAGAGTTGTCCCTCAAGATGCCTGCCCTGAATCATGGAGCCTGTCAAGCCTTGTGATCAAAGTGGAGCATTAAAATGAGGCACGCCCCTAGTTTTACAGTGGAGACCATCTCAGGTGTTGACAGGCTTCGTCTCTTTGTAATTGACCATAATGAAGGACTACTCCTTTTAAGACACTGGTTGGCGTTGATCTAGTTATCCTTATCTTTGGTTTGGGGGCTAAGCAGGCATTATGTTGTCGTCTGTGAGTCAAAGTCCACAATTCAAAAACAGCAATGGCTCAGATAAGGACTTATCTAAAGGAAGAAATATCTCTATACAAATGGAATGAGACCATACTGATACATATGTACTTTTCTAAGAATTGCAACTGTATGTTGTAAGGCACAAGGACATAGTAATATAGGTATTGAATACATACACTAGCATTCTTATTTGAAATGGATTTTGCTTGTACAACCGTGCATACATTTTTTCTGTTAGGCAAGGAGTAGCACTATGTCTTCTTCCTCTCCCAATCGCTCAAGCCAATGTACTGTAGCTCTGTTCCCCTATGTATTAAGAGGAGCAGGAGGCAGTTGTGAATCGCTGGGTCTGTGGATGAAAAGCTGGGAGGATTAGGGGAAAACATGGAGAAAAAATAATCTGGTGGGTGACGTCAGGATCTAGAGGCCAATGTTGCGGAGGTGGTGCAGGCTTACTGTCTCCCAGAGGACCATGTACTGGATCTTTCCTAGGCCATTACACTGAGTAGCCTGAAGACCAATGGGGCCAAAAGGTCTTTATGTATAGCTACATGATTCTACAAGCATTAGCATGACTACAGCTTGATGCTTTAGATAATACTATATATTTATCTTCAGATAAATATTTATAGATTCTGCCGGTCACAATGTATAGATTTAAATTGTTTACTATTAATGCTCTGATGGAAAGTATTCATGGCTGTGCATGAGAGAGATTATTTATTTAAGAGCTGGAGAGTTAGGTAGAGGAGACAAGCTTAATTTTATCCCTGATTTACAGAGGCTGGTTGTTTTCTTGCCCTCGTAGAGGTCATTTAAATGGTTGGTTGTCTAGATGTTTAGATCCAATTGTTGCTTAAGCACAAAAAAGTGTTTAAATAGCAGAAAAAATGAAAATTTAATGTTAAAAGTCATTGGTGGGATTTCACTAGTTGAAATACAGTTCATCCGATACAATTTTAGATTGTTTCACATAGAATAAACAATGTGTTAAATATGAGTGCTTCCTGATTGTGTTTTGTTTTTGTAACAACAGGTTATTTAACCGTCACCATTGAGCCCCTCCCTCCCGTGGTCATTGGAGACACAGTAACACTCAAGTGCAATTTCAGGACGGATGGCAACCTGCGAGAGATTGTGTGGTTTCGGGTGAGAAGTTGATCTTGACATGGTGACAGCACATGTCCATGAAGTAGCATAAGACGTCACATTTCTTTATGGGCATTTATTCATGTTTCATGATCTTATGGACAAGATTATGTCCATTTTATTTTATGGCAACTTATATTTTATTTTATTGTATATTTTATTTTAATTGTATTCCACTTAGTATTGCTAGTTTATGTATCCTTAGTATAGTTAGACCATATATCTAAATTTAAGATTCCTATATGTTTATTGTATGCACCTTCCTGCAAAAGCAAATTCCTTGTCTTTGCAAACTTTCATGGCGAATAAATCCCATTCTGATTCTGATGTCTACTGAGAAAATCTAACAGTTAATTGAATGTGCTTCGAGTTGTGTAATTCTTGATTATAATATAACAAATATCTACTAAAGGTTATAGAGTTAACAGCCCATATCTAGTGTTTTTTTTATTCTGGAAATCTCTTGACAGTTTGCAGTGTTTTTTTGACACTTCAATTAAAACCCTGTCACTTGGATCAAAGCCTTACTCAGAGGCGAAGAGAAATATTACGGTCCACAGAAAGGTTGTTCTCTTTTAGCTTTTAGAAATTGGCTCAGTTCAAGCTCTCATTAACCGCACTCCCCACTGTGAGTGTTCATAGTGATGCACCTCAAATCCAGTTTTCACCTTGAATTCACATACCCTCTATAAAATCATTTCGAAAAATCCCACGTGCCATACATAACTGATAAAAATCTCAAAACTAGATGTTTTTGCCAAAAAAAATATACTCTGGCTTAAGGACAAAATATTAGTTGCATTAATTGTTTATGGAACATACATACTAGAGTTGTCATGCAAGTTATAATGAGAAACTGAGTAATGCTTTGCAGGTGATAGATGGTGGTGGTGCCAAGCAGAAGATTTTCACCTACGATGCCATGTACAACACCAATTTCTCCCACATGGAAGATAACCGCAAACGAGAGGACTTGGTGTACCAGTCAACTGTCCGGTAAGCTGTTTCACTTGCCACCCAACGATGCACAACAAAGTAATTTCAATCTAAACCTTTTTTAATTAATTCCATAAATTTATGTGTGTGCTGTTAGGCTACCAGAGGTCCAGATGCAGGATGACGGGCCCTATGAGTGTCACGTGGGGATCTATGACAGAGCGTCCAGTGACAAGGTTGTCCTAGCATCTGGGAGTATCATGCTCCCCGTCATGGGTAAGAGTCAAGAGAAATATTTGTAATGGAATGAAATATTTTATTTTTATTTTTTTGTCCTTAAATCAATGTAAGACAAAAGAGTCAGTCAATTTATTAAATGGCTTGATTATAGTGTGTTTTGTGAATATTCATGTGCTTTTCCGTCATAGTACCTCCCAAGTCCATCTCTGTAGTGGCTGCAGACAGTCTAGCGCCATTTAGTCGCTATGAAGCCCAGAATTTCACTCTGGTGTGCATCGTAACTGGGGGGAAGCCAGCTCCTGTGGTGAGTAAGGCACAGTCTCCTGTTTGTCTCTAACCTTAATATGCTTTGTGTATATCACAGACTTTCAATGTTTCTTGTCTCCTCTATCAGGTATACTTCAAACGGGATGGGGAGTTGATCGAGGTGGTCCCCTCAGCCCAGTCGTTTTCCATAGAGGGTGGCCAGAGCAGGAGCCTGGCAGGGCTTCGGGGGTCGCGACCCATCGTCAGCCGAGATCTGGATGACACCAAGCTTAAGAAATCCCTGTCCCTGCTGGAGGAGGGTAAACCTGAGCGCCTGGATCAGGACAGCCCTGGGGTCGTGGAACCAGGGAAAGAACCCAGTGCTCCTGGTGCTGACTCAAACTTTAATCCCACCACTGAAGTAATCCCAGAAACGGTGGTGAGTCGGGAGTTCCCACGCTGGGTCCAAAGCACAGACCCCCTGTACTACTTCCAGCACCGGCAGCGGGCCTCCAGTGATGGTACCATGGAGGTGCGTGCCCTGCTGACCTGGAGCCTCAACCCCCAGCTAGACAATGATGCTCTGTTCAGCTGTGAGGTTAAACACCCAGCCTTGTCCATGCCCATGCAGGCGGAGGTTACTTTGGGTGAGTTATCTCTATAAAATGTTCCATATGTTGGCTGTTGGATGTTGCAATCACTAGACTCCTGCCCTGGCACAGCATCATTTCTCGAAAAATGTGCTAGTGCAAAATGTGCTTGTGCATACTTTGAATGTTTCAACTCACACTACTTATCAGAGTACTTTGATTAATGGCTGTAACTGCCATGAGTCAGACACCACAGTTGCACACATAAAATAAAATATCTGGTACAAAAGAACAGACTTACAGTACATTCATCACACTCACTCTTTTGTATGAAGAGGCAGAGCAGGCAGTTATACAGTACATTGCCTATAGCATCTATAGTCGACAACCACATTCAGTAAAATCATCTTTTTACTTTACAGGTTACCTACCCCTTAGGGTTACTCTAATTAATCTTTAGTTCTTATTAATTGTGTTGGGAATATTAAAATAATTTGATTGATTGTAGTGAGATTTTGCCAGACATGTTTTACCTTGTAACAAACACATCTACTTTATTGTACATGTACTCAAGGGTTGCATACTTATGTCAATATGAATTATTGTATGTAGACAGGTAAAAAAAACTAACATTTATTTAACATTTATTATTTAACAATGTATTATTTAACAATTCAGACTGAAGAACTGGATTTTATCCAGTGTATATCACTCACACCAGGCATGTTAATTTTGTGAAATGTTTTTTTTTTCACTTTTCAAAAGCTTTATATTGTTCAAAGATTGCATCATAATAGTAACATTATTAAACAACTTCCCCTAAGAAAAATATCACCTTCACTTTTTAACTCTCCACCACACAGGACATGCCTGGTTTGCAGCCTAATAGTTATCTCAGAGCCACTACCATCACTAATATGGAACAAACGCCTACATAAAGCATTAGTAAACCTTTGCAGACCTCATCACTATTCAGGTTTACTAATTGGTTTAAGCCTAGTAAACATAAGCCAATATTTGCTTGTGAATGGTGAGTCATGTAATGGAGGTGTGTTTTGACACGCTATTAGTCTGACTTGGTTTAGAATTCCCACAGCAGCCCAGCCGTTCACATGCATACAGAATAGCTATTACTGTGTAATCCCATAAGAAGGCACACCTACACACAAGTATGCTGAAAGCAAGCTAAGCATGACTATTATAACATAAACCTCACTTCAGTAAATATGACTGGATTATGAGATATTGTAGAGATGTGTTCATTAATTCCGAAACTAAAAGCTTTTAGTGTAATACATAAAGAGCATAACTATATAAGTTGTCAACAGACAAAAATGCCCACGGAGACTATGGTCAAATATACATATTATTAAGAACAATCAAACAAACATAATTTCTTTTTTTCCTGTAGCGGCCCCTAGGGGCCCTAAACTGTCAATGAGCCCCAGTAGGGCCAAGGTTGGAGACACTGTGCGAATCACAGTGCACGGATTCCAGGTAGGATCATCTGGGGTAAGTGCAAAGCATACCTTTTATAAATTCATTGCTCATTGTATAAAGCATTTAAATGCAGTAACATTTGGACAAAAGTGACCTAAGCTTTCTGCAGTAAGAAGACACCGAGGCGCCCTAGAATCTTTTTTTTAAACCTTTTGAATACAGTTCACATTTGATTTGCCTTTATTAAAAATAGTTTGCTTCCATGATGACTATCAAACTAATTTAACTCTGAATTTACTAGTTTAGTGTTCAAATATTGATGTTCCACTGTATTTCTGCAAATACATTTTAAGTATGAAGCATTGATCTATACATTTTAAAAGGTTTATGTATTCAAGCAGTTGCTTTGATGGACATATGATCTTGTTTTATCGAAGCTTATCTAGGTCCTTTTGAGAAGGCATCTGCTGGATTAACACGTCAAATGTTCAAAAGCTCTGTAACCAAACCAACAGTGTTAATGGTTATCCACCAGATGTCTCTATAGAACTATATTTAGTTACCCTGATGGGAGCATTTGAATATACAAACTTTACCTTTCACAGTCAAAGCTGAAGGTAAAGATGAAGTAAGTAAGCCTTACACACCTGTAGAAAATCACAATATAAAGCTCTGTGTTCACTTATACAAGTTTACAACTGTATAAATGAAAACACCTAGCACCTACCTCACCTGTGCATCACAGAGGGGGGTTTATGAGGGATCTTGAGCTTTGAAGCTATGATGCCAGATACAAATCATTATTTTTGTGTTCTGCTTCACATGAAGAACGAGGTGTTCCCAGAGCCTCTGTTTACCTGGACTAAGGTTGGCGGCCCTCTGCTGGACGGGAGAGAACAGCATGATGGGAGGCAGCTGGTGCTGGACCGAGTACCAGCCGAGCTCAATGGCTCCATGTTCCGCTGCACGGCCCAGAATCCTCTTGGCTCAACTGACACACACACGCGCCTCATTGTTTTTGGTTAGTGTATGTTGGGATTTTCCTATTGGTTCATGAAATATATTTGAAAATGTGACTGTTGACTTTTTGTTTTAACAGAAAATCCAAGGCTTAAGAAGGGAAAGCAGAAATTTCCTGGTAAGCATTTCTCTGTAAGAATTTGTAAATAAGACGTGATAAATGAAATAAACTAAAATGCATGTGCTTTAATGTGTCTTTCTGTTGGTGCTGATCAACAGCTGATGCTGCATGCTGTAAGGAGATGATGGGACTGAAGACCATGCTGCTGCTTCTGCTGAGCCTCATACTAGAGATGACATGATTGAAAACTGAGGCGCATGTGCATGCTCTTTCAGCCTATGCTTAATTCCCAAACCAACACCTTGCCTCAGCCCACCACAGAGAATTCCTTCCAGCCAAACAGAAGGTGAAGTAGCATTATAGTTGGAACCTGTTTGTTGGAACTACTAGATCTTGTCAGATCTAGGAGTGTTAAGGGCTAGTGACTAGGACTTGACATGGAATTCAGTATTATCCCTATCTGCTGATGTTTCCACCCCATCCGCACAAGGCAGGTCTGACTAAAAAGTACAACATCCATTCCAAATTCTGAGCAATCCTTTTGTCATGCTGCCTCAAGGATTAACTATCTGGCTTTGGCCTACTATTGTCTGAGCTCACAGTATTAGCGGTTCACAGAATTCTTCTAAAGACTTAACCTCACAAGCCCAAACATAAACAGCATGTCCATCCTAAGATATCCTGATAACCCAAAAATGTTCTGGGTATAAAATATATCCTCCCTTTTCTAGTCAATATCCCACAAACACTTTTCCAATTCCAAACTGTGGTACATTCATGACTACCATATGAACAGTAGATGTCTAAAGTGTCATAGATGTATTTTTATTTTCTTCCATTCTTTGAGATGTTGTGGGCTGGCCCACACCTGATGTTTTCTCCCATCCGACTATTTCAACATCAGGACACAGATTGCTTGTTTTGCAATAGTGTATCATTAAGTACTTAAATAAAAATGTAATTAAGTGAATATAAGACTGATCTTTTGGTTGTGGAATGTTATTTGTCACTTTCATTTTTGTATGAATGATTAAATTTAGATATAATCTTTTTAAGAAATAGTGAGTAAGTGATGACAATGAAAACATGAAACATCTGAGAATGTCTCCCTTCTCTGCTACATTTACCGTGAACCGTAATGTGTCTGTCTCCCTCTAGTGACTTTTTTCTTGAAATAAAAAAACAAAAACAAGGATTGAAAGCAAATGAGTATCTGTATTTTGTCAAAACATGAGACTTGACTCAGCTGGAGGGGATTCTGTTGAAAGAAAATTAGATCATTATAATCAGCAAAATTACTGCTCTGAAAATACCTTGACATGGATACACTACCATCTATCTGCCACCTACTTAGGTATTATGGTTGTGTACACAGTATTCTAAATGTTCACAACTTTCAAATTAGAACTTACACTAATGAGTTGGCATCCATTTACTTCACTCTTCTTTCAGCCCTGGATGGTGGACATAGCTAGCTGCCATTTCAGGCCATCCGTCTGGTGGTAGAGGTAGGGATGCCCTATTGTCAAGGATGGAGTCTGAAACTAAGCAACTTTGAATAACAGGGCCAAAAGAAACGTTACCAAATCCTCGTTTCTCATTCAAAGTAGTGGTCAAACTGGAGAAACTATTTGAGTTGTTCTGGTTGGTCTTGCAATCACTTGCTTCTGGCTGGTTGAATTCATCTAATGAACTGGAGGTATGAAAGTTGATGATCTCAGTGGGGGCCTCCTTTGAAACCCTTGAAAAGGGTTGGGGTTCGGCACGAGGTTGACATCTCTTCCTCAGGTCTTTAGCGACACCTTTAGGCAACTCAAAGGTTCTTGGAGACTGCAGCACTCGTTTTGTGGAACCCCAGGACTTGTGAGCCTTCTTTTCCCTCACATTTCTCTCTAAGGCTTCTTTCTGGGCTTCAGTCAGAAACGCTAACTTACTTGTCATCACTTTGATCTCATACTGTGGCTTAGGGACAGCCTTACTAAGGTCTGTCTTGCACTCCTTGGATAGGACTGCATTCGTAGACTTTTGGACTACCTGAGACAAGCCCAAGAGTTGCTGGATCTTCTTGCATTTGATGTGAAACTCTAGCTTGTCTCTGATCTCTTTACTGGGAAAAGGTGTCTCAGAGCTGACTAACTGTACCTTTGGGGATGGCAATGGTGTTTCTTGTAGAATTTTTTGTAGAGATGCTTCAGGTTTGATTAAATCCATGGATTTATGAAAGAGGGTATGTGGTCCCAATAGATTTTCCAGATGTTTTTGTTTCAAGTTAATCTCAATTAGGTCAAGAGTTTCCTTCTTCATGAACAGAATGGGTTTCACTCTGGAGATAGAATCAAGCACTTCTATCACATTCTTAACATTACTCTTAGGGGAAGCTAACGTAATCTCCAAGTAGTTCCTCTTTAAAGGGGTTTCAGGGTTGATCTTTATACTAGTAGTACATCGCTTTTTCATCAAATCATGCCAGCTTGTGTCTTTCAATTTGTCAAACTTACATAATTGTCCCTCGTTAAAAGAATCAATAGCCATATCTCTTGTCATTTCAGGCCAAAATATTTTCTTGGTTTCTTCTGTGGATGTTGAAGTTGCTTGGTCACTGCTTTTACTCTTATTCAGTTGGTCAGACAGTTGGTCAGCAACTTGAGACAGATGATATATTTGTGAGTTATTCTCTACACTATTTCTTCTATTGTGGATCTTGTCAACTTGTTTTAACTTGGGGGCTTGCGCCATAAAGCCTCTAGTTGAGTGAGAAACAAGCTTAGGAAGACCCCAGCTGTGTTGTATGACTTTGAGTTTGACGTGAGACTCCAGTTTGTCTCTGTGTTCCTGGGGGATGAATGGTGTTTTTACACCTCGGAAAGACAGCAGAAAAGATGGCCGTGAACCCAATAAGACCTTTTCAGCTTCTAGCTTTGCCAGAGAGTCAGAGTACAGAGTGGACACTCCTAGAAGCTGCTGCAGGTGATTTTGCCTGACAGTCATCTCAAGGAGATCTGCCATCTTAATACCTAGCTGGTAGACTACAAATGACCTTGACTTTGGGGGTTCAGATTCATTGGCAAGACCTTTAGTAGGAAAGGGACACATCAACACTGACCTGAATATGACATTTGAAGTTACTTTCCTTTCCTGTGTCGAAATCTTCGGACGCCATGACTTATGAGTAATGTAATTTCTTGGAATTCTTCCGAGAGTCATTTCAGGAGCTGTGAGGATCACTTTAGGTTCAAACATGGCACGTTTACTTTGAAAACTGATTATAAAGCTGTCTACTTGGTCTGGCCCTGTTGCACTGTGAGACACTAGCTGAGCCTGCCTTTCTGTGTGGAGAGTGACATCACCATCAGGCCTTCGCTGCTTTGTCTCACGTTTCAATCTATTGGGGAGTAACATGTTAATGATCCGCACCATCAGTATGGCACGTCTCCACAGCCTGCGAATGAAGATCCGTCTGAGATTCCTCTTCATACTCTGGTCCTCATCAATCAAATGGGAGAGTGGCTGGTTCACCTTGGAGATGCCCATATCATTAGTCAGTTTGTCAGTGGAGACTTGCTTACCATACAAAACCTCATGTGGGATGTGATCCATTTCCCTCAATCTGGATTTTACAGATACAGCAGAGGTTTGGCTGGACTTTAAGGAACTGAGGGATGGCAGCGAGGTAAAGGTGTCAATGATGGATTCACTGTCAGAGTTTGATTCCTGAGAGTTCATTTTAACGTCAAGGCATCGTCCACCACTGTTGTTACACAAGTGGATGGACTTTTGTTGCTTGCAGTTAGATGGGCCCTGGACATGTTGGGAATAACATGAATAACTTTCATTGTCAGAGCAGGTATCAGGGTTAACGGATGTGCAGCAGCAGCATGAGCTGCCTTCATCTCGGCTATAGAATGAGCCACATTTAGCGAGAGTGTCTGAATATTCCTGTTCGTTCTCCTCTTGGTCCAACAAGTACATCTCTAGCAGTTCTTCCAAACAGTCCACACAGCTACTGTACAAGGTGACGGTGTGAGATGTAGCATCGTTCAACAGGTCCCTATTGTGATAAAACCATGTTATGTCAGTGAGGACTGCACACAAACACACAGACACTACGACTAGATACATTTAAAGAATTGTATACTTACAAATCAATTTCTTCATAGCCTTCATCCTGGTTAATGAAGGAAATAAAAGGGGCATTATCATTCCAATATACTACAGTAACTCAGCAGATACATTTGAATAGTGAATTTATAAAAATATAAGATTTTGCTAAACCTCTGCCTGCTTTCGACGTTTTCGGTGGAGATGCAGAGACCACAACTGTAACAGAATTAGGACGAGTAGACACACAACACCATAGCGGAGAGGTCCCACATCAAGGTCCAGCAAAGGAAACCGAGGTGGCACATTCCCTCTATTGTTCAAGTATTTCTTTGCAGTGGAGAACATTGTGGCAAAAAGCCCCATGCTCCTCTACATTTCGAGTGTTAAACGCCACACTAACGTTGGCTAATTTTTTTTTACAATTTATTTAGTCAATTCACAATTAATTATTGCGTCATAGTGCAAGTATTCCAAGTAAGCTACCCTGGCACTGCTCACGGTTGTGGCTGTCAGTGATGTCACAAAAGAGAAAATAAGCGATAGCTTTGCAGTCAAACCAAATAGTAAATAATCTTAATTTAACCGAATTATTTGTTTTAGTAAAGTAGGCTGCATAGGCTAAATGTAGGATATACATGGGTTATAAGCTATACTTTCACATGTTACACATTTAATATAGGCCTAAATTAAGTCAATAATAGCCTATTAACCAAGATCAAAACGTTCCTCCTCTATTCTTTTGGAGAAAAAATAATTAAATGTTTTGGTTGCTTCTGTGCGCTTTTCATGTAGGAAAAATTAAGCGCATTAGCACTACTTCAGTTGGAGGGTTTGCCTGTTCAACAACATTTAAACTGTCTGTCAAAATAAGTGGACTATAAACCCCCCCTTTCATTCAC
The DNA here is from genome assembly GCF_021917145.1 of Hypomesus transpacificus. NCBI lineage: Eukaryota > Metazoa > Chordata > Actinopteri > Osmeriformes > Osmeridae > Hypomesus > Hypomesus transpacificus. The sequence goes on from NC_061077.1 coordinate 7,999,398, forward strand.
TCCCACATGCAGAATCAAATAGGAGCACTTGCAGTCGGATGCATGAAGGCACCGAAGTGATCAGACAGTCACTGAGTGAAGTCTAACTGTGTGTGTGGTTGAGAGAAGAATAATCATTAGCCTATCGATTAAGGATACTCTTCATTTTCATCATTAATCTGCAAGGACGGTCGTCTCTTCAGTTTCACAGAAGTATTTCTTTGAAAGGAGGCTGCAGCGCTTCTGCGGTCCCCGGGTGCACAGCCAACGACCAGTTGACAGAAAAATAGCTTGTTATATGTCCTTTAAGCAATCAGGGTTGTGCTCAGCACATAGGACTGAATCTATGAGATGTTGGTGTTTTGATAACCCAATTACTCAAGAAACCTGGATGAGCTCAAAGCTGTTCTGATATCTGTTCACTCAACTACATTTCCTTGGAGGAATCTTATATTTATCCACATATATCTAGCCTACTAAATGGATATACAACAATTTGCACACGCGTTTTTTTTCCCATTTCACATGATATTCTGCATATTAAAAGCCACTTTTGGATTGTTGCTACCAACCAGACGGAAAGACCTTCAGGGCGAGGTGGTGCTGATAACCGGCGGTGGAAGGGGCATAGGACGGCATCTGGCTAAGGAGTTTGCTGGACAGGGTTGTAAAAAGGTACGCACTGCGTGGTAGCGTCAATTCAGTGAACAAAACTCACAATCAATGAGGCAGCTGTCACATTCCTGACTGCCACTTTAGCATATAATGCAACTAAATAGCATTTTATTTCAGACATGTTCTAGAAAGATAGCTACTAAAATGTAACAATACCGTAACCTATTAGGTTTTGTATTGAAAGAGTGAGCTGGAAGACTGACCAAAGAAACTTGGCATGTGGCAGATACCCAGAATGTTCCACTGAGCTTCCAGTGAACTCTTACCCTGGCGTTGAGTATTATTTTCCCCATTGCTTTGTAGCCTAAGTAAGGCACGCATGCAGGTGTTTCCTTAGTCCCTGCGCTTTGACAAAGCTCAACAATGGAGTGTTGACAGGCTGGGCGGGGAGCCTCTGGCTGTTACAATGATGTGTGACTTTTTAACCTGCTGACTCCTGCTCCTCTGGGTACATTTAAGAAAGTTCACTTGGAGGGTATAGTGAAAGGGAAAATGTTTTATTCAAATTTGAATATATGTGTAATATTTTTATTGTTGTGAAGACAAATACAGAGTGCAATGCTGTAGTCTTTCTCTTTCTCCCTCTTTCACTTTCTCCTCACACATCATGTGAAGGCTACACCTTGAAAATCGGTTGTCAGAGTGTGGTTCAGAGGCTGGTCAACTATCTTTTTTCATACTTCAGTTAATTCTTCATTTTCTGTTGTGATGATCTCATCTGAGCACTCCTCTCCAGAGGAAACTGCTCAAGTGGGTATCGCTACTTTTTCTTTAAATGCTTGCTGCTTTGTGGGATAATTAAGGATTAGCGCTTTCAGACAGCATTAAATAGGAAAGTATGTCACACAGCTCCTATAGTAACATTTAAACTAGAAAAAGGTGAACTCGTTCTGTTACGTTAACATCTCACTCATCTGTTTGAGATTGTCTGACATTATGGTGAGCCGTATGATGACCTGCAGGAGGAGGGTTTGGCTTGAGACCTGCACACACATGCACACACACTCACACATACACGATTTGTCTTTCTTTCAAATACAAAACAATACCATGGCTTTATGTGTCTATATATCTCGGTTCCCATCTCACTTATGTGTAATAATATAATAACTTGACAGTTGACCCTTGTCCCTTATCTGTCTTGTCAGGTGATCCTCTGGGGCCGCACTGAAAAATGTCTGAAAGACACCTGCCAGGAGATCGCACTTACAGGAACTGAATGTCATTACTTCCTGTGTGATGTAGCCAATCGCGAGGAGGTGTATAAACAGGCCAAGGTGGTCCGAGAGAAGGTCAAACATCCTGATATCATCCAATTATTTTATTCAAATTCACTTTTCATTAATTTATCCAAACTACATAAGCTCTTTAAAGAGCCATAATTTGAGTATAATATATCACAGCATAATATACTCTTTAACCTGTCTGTCAGCTTCATTTATAATTAAAATAATAAAGTGGATCAGGTTTTTGTTACAATCATGGATTCCATATCAGCAATTCTCAAAAATACCAAAATAAAAAAAGAGAAGTGCAGCAAGCAACTTGAGACTAAGAAGTTGTAATGCACATTTCACTGATCCAAAGTTAAATGCATTTTGCTTCATATGTCTCAATAGGTGGGTGATGTCACCATTCTAGTAAACAATGCAGCAGTGGTTCATGGGAAGAGTCTAATGGACAGTGACGACAATGCTCTGATGAAAAGCCAACACATCAACACACTGGGCCAGTTCTGGGTAAATGGCAAATATTGATTTGTACTTTGTATTCAGTAATCACATGTGCAGATGGTCATGTCAGACTCTCTGTCCCTCACACAATGCTTTTGCTCTGTCTGCAATCTCACTCTCTTCTCCTCCACCTCTTCAGACTACCAAGGCCTTCTTGCCCCGTATGCTGGAACTATGCCATGGCCACGTGGTCTGTATCAACTCCATCCTGTCCCTGGCCTCTATCCCAGGAGCCATAGACTACTGCACATCTAAGGCCTCTTCCCTAGCCTTCATGGAGAGTCTGACCCTGGGCCTGCTAGACTGTCCTGGGGTGGCCTGCACCACCATACTCCCTTTCCACACCAACACAGATATGTTCCAGGGCATGAAAGTACGGTGGGTGTTCTACTTGAGGTTATACATCCCTGACTCTCTATCTTGTTATTTCTGATTCATGCTTATGGACTGCCTACTAGTCCTTCGTCCTTCTGTAAAAAAAGACCACAGGAGTTTGTTGGTATTTAATATTACAAGACCCAAACACAGGCATAACCTCATAGCAGACATAATCTTTTAAATTACAAATATGTTAAGATGTTCCCTCAGCCTGACTTAGAGCCATCGTTAGGCATTGACAGTATTGTTTCATTCAACAGGTTTCCTCATCTCTTCCCCCCTCTGAATCCTGAACTAGTGGCTCAGAGGACTGTGGAGGCAGTCAGGACCAACACAGCATTCGTCTACCTTCCTTGGACAATGAGGGCGCTAGTCATTCTCAAGAGGTTGTTACAGGATACAGTTTGTTCCTGAGTCATGGTGTTCTCTGTTTCGGTGTAATTCCAACCTTTTCCTTCCTCTTTCAGCTTCCTGCCTGAGGTAGCTCTGGAGGAGATTCAGCGCTTCTCAGGATGCTACACCTGTATGGACACCTTCAAAGGACGGACATAAGAATCACTGCACTCATGTCATATTGAATTGAATGCAATCTAATTTAATATGCAAAGTTGCCCAGGCAAAAGCGGTTCAAGTAAGCACACCAAGATGTGCAGCTCAGAAACTAGTAGCAACCATACTGTGGCCCACCATTGGAGTTGGAGCGTTGCTAACGCAACTGAGAACGAATGAACTATGAAAACTACAAATCTTAAACTGAAACATTCTCACTTGGTGCAGTGTTGACTGACAAGTACACAACCGTAGTATCTGAAACTGGTTCTTCTAAAGGTCAACATTTGGGGTTTGTGTCATCTTATACAGCTTGAACTGGTGATCAGAGCTGCTAGGTGATAAACATATTCACTGTTCTACCAGGTTTAGTATTAGCTTTGTAAATTGATGAATACCATTGACACCGACTGAAATAAAGACGGTATGAAATACTGATTGGCTTTTGTGTGGAAACTTAGTGGGGTGCCCAGTCTGTGTGTGCTGGTTCATGCCTTGCCAAGGCTTTCAGTCATCTCATGGCCAACATTCCTGCACTGTTACCCAGCCAGTACTTAGCTCATTGTTGGTTTTGTTAAGGTTGTCATAACACTCCATAGGAAAGCATACCAAAGAACTATCTCAATTGGGAACTAAATACATTTAGTTTTAAGACAGGGACAGACCTTGTAATAAGGTGATTCAGAGTACAAACACAGAATCGTAAAAGCCTTCAGACAAAAAACTAATGTTTGTGAATCTTCTCTTTGTAAGATGTTTATAGGAGTAAGGGAAAGAGGCAGTGCGTGTGTTGGAGAAGACAGCTCAAATCTCAGGGGGTGAGTTCAGAGTGAGGTTAGCCAAATAGCAGCTGGGTTTACGGAGGTAGTTGGACTGACGACTCCCCCAGAGCTAAACTCTTCACCCTGTGGCCAACTTGGGCTCCAGATCCATGACTGGAGAATCAGGTGGAGGAGATGGGGGGCAGAAACTAACTGACCCTGGTAGCTGCTCCCCCAGGGCAGCTTCTAAGGTGCTGAGGCCTGTTGCAGGTGTGATACAAGTAGCCAAAGCCAAATCAAAATACTTGATTTGGCTCTGGCCCATAGACCTTTATATACACAGTATTTTACCTGTACTCCATATTTGATAGACCGAATTTCAATGTATCTTTGAATCATACCCATAATATGATATGCATCCCTTTTATTTTCGATGGAAACAGATCTGTATTTGATTATAAGGTTAAGTGAAGATGCCTCAAACATAACATTTATTTAGAAAATCCTAGCTTTTGGTAATTGTCTTCTTTAACTTGCAAAGCTTGTGGCTAACATCAGAGCCTGCGTCTTATTACTCATTAAAGATTTACTAAAACCCCTGTCAAACTGAGCTGGCTTTGCTACAACTGCATAAAGAAGCAATCTAGAGGGAGCAGGATACAGGTGTGTTTCCCAGCCAAATATACCATCTTATTTGACGCTTTCATAAAGGCTTATAGTGGTTTGTCAAATTTATTTTACTGACCAAGTCACTTACAAATTCAGCTCCCATTAAAAGAAAATAAATCCTGTGGTGATTGTACGCCAACGTCAGAGTATGATGACCCATTTACAGAAACTTGACTTGCCTAACAATTCTTTGGTCATGGTATTACATTAAGTTATCATAATGAATGAGTCGTCAGACTTGTTTACACAGTGTTTCATCCATCAGAATGCAGAGCAGGAGGTCTGGGGGGCCTAACGAGGGCAGGCGTGGCCCTCCAGTAGGGGGGAGACCCCATGCCTACTCTGCTCTGCCACTCCAGAAGATTGATGAGGAAGGCAGGAGTTTGAACACCAGCAGCGATAGCGCTAGATAAAGATGGATAGAGTTAGCACACACACATAAATTAGTATTGCAGTTGTGGTGCTTTATTTTAGGCAATAGATCATTAATTTAGTACTCTTTCACAAGGTAAATGCTCATTTCCCAACTGTGACTAGCTTTGGGATATTAGGCCCCATTCCATCACAGTCAAATTCCTATCTTTAGAGCAGACCTAGATCCAAATATGATTTTGATTAAATACTTTGGTTTGATCAACCAATGGAGCAATGGAAAATTGCACAACAAAAACAAATCAAACCAGCAAGAAGTATTTGACTGAAATCAAAAGCTATTGGACCAGGTCTGGTTCAAGGAAGCATACCAACCACCTACCCAGTAGCTCTCTGGTGCAAATTTGTTAAAAAGGACACTGGTAAAAAAAAGTCATTAAATAAAAAGTAGAGTGATACCAGAATGAGGTCCATGATTGTAAAAGGCTAAAGACAAAAGTGGCAGCTCCCATGGTCGCGTTACTGTGATCGGGGTGGGTAGGCGACACCCCAGTGTCAGTGCAATTAATTCAGTGTCTTCAACCAGGAAAAATACTTTTATACACAATATAAAGACATTTTTAAAGGCAGTTTTGTACAGCATTTCACATCAACCTCAGTATCTTATTTCTTCTTCTCTTTTTTATACTTCACAACTGATATGTACATAGTTGGATAGTGTTATATTGGTATGTAGCTATATATGTACATAGTTGGATAGTGTTATATTGGTATGTAGCTATATATGTACATAAGTGTCTATTAACAAACATATTTAACACTACTTGGGATGCGTACATCTACATCAACGTATATTTACCGTTTTATAAACATCTTTGTAAAACAAAATAATCTCAATCTTGGAAATGTACAGAATGCATTAAAACACGTTTGCATATGTAGTTATTTAAATGTGCTTCTTGGGATATCAAACCCTCACACTATGTTCTTCTACCAAGTGCACGGGTGCTCAATCCTGACCCCAAAAGTTACTCAAACTAATCTGCGACCTCACCAAAAGCACTCAGACACCTGCTTACAGTGTCTGCTGTCTGTCTGTCTGTCTGCTGTGTCCACTTGTTTGCCTAACAAGAGGTGGACAACTTGTATTTGTGGCTTTGAGGATAAGGACTGGTCAATATCTCCCTCCTTAGGGGTATCAAAAGCAAGTAGTAGTGCAGATATCCTCAAACTATATCACGACTAAAGAAAGACAAGTCCAACTTCATGGCTAGGTAACGTCTCGTTAGGACTCTAATAACAAGCAGTCTTCGTTCTCGTTGGGAGGCAGCATGAGCTGCTGTTCGTAGTAAAGGCTCTTGGCATAGTTGATTTCTTGAGAGATTTTCACAGCAAGATTCTCACTCTTTACATGAACCTGTGGAGGAAAACCATCCTTAAATACATACTGTTGGATTACTACAATCACAAAAGAAAAACATACCATATTAGAATCAGAACAATGACAGTATCATACTGTCTGCTCTCCACTGGTACATTGGGGGAGATGGGGAGTCTTACCATGGGCTTCTGGTGGGAGGGGCCTGGCATGGCCACCCCACTGCTGGTGCCCTCCGCCTTCTTGGTGAGCTGCACATACACCTTGCCATGGTCCTTGGAGACCAGACAGTGGTAGAGGTCATCGTACTTGACCTCCAGGAAGATAGCTTCACGGTCTACAAACTCACCAGGTTTCAGGAAGTACACCACCTTGGAGGAGATGAGCACACAGTAGGAGTCTATGGGCTCCACTGCGATGAAGCTAAGGAAGGTGGAAGGAAAGTGAGAATTGTATCACGTTTCATATTTGTGAAAGTGTGTCCACTTGGCAGAAAATACTAGGTGCCAAAAGCTGAACGATATTTTGAACAAAAAACGTTTATGATCAAAAGTGCTCGAAAGGAAAATCACTGTTCAGTCTCTGGCCCGACAGTCTCACTCAAGACAGGCAGGAAAGTTCAGCCTGGAGAGAGAGGCTGCCTGGGGCTGAGTAATCATCACCTCTCAGGTCAGAGGTCGGAGCCGGAGACAGGGGATCCAGCATGCCTGGATTTATGGGAGTGGGAGCTGACTTGTACAAGAAGAAAGTGAAGCGAGAGAGAGGCGTGACTCACAACTCTGAGTGGATGTTGTCAGTGAGGTGGAAGAGCTGCTCCTGGCCATCCGCCTGGCTGGGGGAGAAGCGAGGGAGCAGGCCCTGGGGGCCCTTACAGCAGCGGGGCTTCCTCACACGCTGGACACTTAGCCTGGAGACATGGATTCAATCATACACACATCAGCTTCAAACTGCTACGACATTCATTCCACTGAACACAGCAGTCTAATTTGATACAGGCTGATTGAACCAGACTTGTCAGATTAAGCACAGAAGCAAAAGAAACACTAAAAAGTCCATCCCTCCAAACTCGATATTTCTCATTCTCTCTCTCTCTCTCCTTCACCAGCTCCATAGCCCTTTCATTATTCTGTATATTCCTCTTTCTTCCATCTCTGCTCTCAGCTGCCTGCTACTCTCTCTTTCTCCTTTTCATTCATTATTTCTCATACTCTGACTTGGTGTTTTAGTTCCCACTCTGTCTCTTCCTCCAGAACTCCTTCTTTTATGTCCTACACACTAACAACAGACCTGCCCGGCTAGAATTCACACATCTGGCTTGAATCTGGTCTGGGGTATGGGGGTGGGGGTGCAGTGCTGCCTTCTGATTGAGGCTTGATGGGCTCTGCTGGATTGACACAGACAGGTCTGTGTGCTGGCCGAGTCAGACTCTGATCTGCTTCTCTCTGCTGCCGGGGGTTGACTTTTCTTCCAGGAGAGACAGGTTCCAGGCTGTCTGCAGCTGGAGGTGTGCTGCAGACAGAGGTGGCTGGACTGAGTGTGGGCAGGCTGGGAGCCATAAGACTGGGCATGTGTTGGTGGGATGGGGCATTTGTAGAGGGCTAGACTTTGTGGCTGGTTGGCTGGATGTGAGCGGGGGTGGTCAGGCGCCACTATCCGCCACATCCAAATATCTGTGCAAATTCCATCAGGTAGGCCAGGCCATGGCTGAATGGGTACTGGGAGTGGGGGGGGGGTGGGGGCAGACATGGGGATAGTACATGGGGGTGAGGGGCAGAGAGGCGCAGGTGAATGAGTGTCGAAATAATCCACATGAGTGTGATTCCCAGCAGGGCGTCCAGCTCCCCTGGCTGCTGACTGATTCCAGCATGTGAGGGGCGCTGAGGGAGCGGCTGGCCAGCACAGGAGACCTGCTTAGTCTGCAGGGTTCACTGCTGGGTCACACTCAGGGGCCTGGAGGAGAGCCAGACTGCTTTCAGCAGCCCCGCACAAACAAACAGTTCATACTGCCTCTGCCATGGCCCTGTTCCCCCGCACTGCCTGCTCCCACATCTACCTCCAGGACCCACCACGGCCCTGGGCTTCTTGCAGCTCCGCGTTCCAGCAAGAGGTGCTGGTGGTGTGTGTGAGGAATGAGGAGGGGAGGGAGCAAGACTTCACTCCTGCTTTGTTTGGGGATTGTAACTGAGCTGGCTCTGGAATCCTGCCAGAGCTCAGGGATGGGGAGGTGTGTGTGTGTGTGTGTGGCTGAAGGGTTGGGTGAAAGAAGGGAGGGACAGTTCACGGGCAGGGCAGGGGAGTATGGACAGGCTGTATCTCTTTGACTTGTTGTTTGTTTACCCACTGTGCTCTTGAAGATGGGATCTGTATGATCAGAGGGCATTGCTTTGCTTACTCGCTCATCACGCAATTTGCTTACAAAGTCAGTTATCACACATTACACTGGTCCTACATCGCATTGAATATATATACACACACAACATGATTGTGTATGTGTGCGTGTCTGCAAGTTTGTATGGTGGGGGGAGGGGGCCGAACTTTGGCTGAACTGGCGGACACGCTGTGGCAGGCACGCTTCAACCTCCTCCCACCCCCCCCCTCGCTCCCCTCAAAAGGCCTCTCTCAAAGGAAAACAGTTCATCAGGTCCCTTCCCATTCTCAGCGTTCACATCAGACATGTGAATGCAAGCCCACACACACGCCAACAAGGAAGAGGCATGGAGACGAGCACATATTTGAAACGACTTATTCGAGCCCTCCGACATGCTTCCCTGTTCCGACGTAATCCCATGTTCTGATGCACACCTACACAGACGTGTACAGAAGACTGAGCCTGGTGTTGACAGGGTTTGTGTTGATGATGGTGGGGGTTTGGAGCTACTCTCCTTTTAGCATCAGTAGTGCCAACAGATATCAGCCTGCAGCCTGGGACCAGCCCCTTCAAACCCACGACTGAAGACCGCTCTCAGAGGGAGGAACTCCACTGACAGGAGTTTCACCATCAGTGACTCAAATGAAATGTCAGGGATTAAAGGCCATTCGTCAGACAATTGTACGTGAGTGTTTAGCAAGCAGCATTGTGTTTACTGTGTGAGTGTGTCGGGGTGTTTGTGGGTGTGTTGGACAGCTTCCTGACTCCCTCAGTCCTCCTGAGCATCCTCACAAACTTCAGAGATGGCGGGAGACATGCTTGGACGTAGCGGGTCACACGAACCTGTGGTTACTGAGGCTGGCCATGTCACGAACCGTCTGTGCCGTCTCTGAGGCAAAGTCCAGCGCTCCCGCCACTGGTTTGGTTACCGTGCCGACCAGTCCTTTGCCCAGGCCTGAGAAGAAACCGCTGACTCCGCCCTCAGTCTTCACCCCCTCCACCGTGGATGTGATGACACTGGTCAGACCGCCGATGATACCTGCCCAAAACAATACAACAGCTGGTTAAAATCCCTGGTGATCCAAGGACAGATTTGTAATCTGGGGTGACTAGGATTAAAGAGTAATAATGTATTGCTGCCTAAGTGTGGAGCAGACTACCATGTTAAAGATCAACCAATGATAATCCCCGACTTGCATAAGCATTGTGTGGTAATATGCTCAATGACGTGACTGTGGTGGCTTAGATAGGGTGACATACTGCAAATGTACCGGGATATTCCTATCACAGTCCACTTTACCTGATGTTCTATCTCTATACATCTACTGTATATCCAATCTTCGTTGAGACATGACAAAGCCTAACATGATTACATCCAGAGGTACAGTATGGCTTTGGGGAATCACTATTTCAATTTGACTGCACAGGATGTAGCATGTTGTCCTCGTGCAGATGTGATGGTGTTCTTACCGTGAGCCAGGCCGTGAATCCCCGCCACCAGGTGTTCCCCGCTGGTAGCACCGTGGTAACGGATGTACTCTCGTTCACTCTGATGCCGGTTGTCCATGGTCTTTCCCAGACCGTCTGACAGGGTTCCAGCAAACTGAAGGAGACCAGAGGGGATATTTAGAGTTAGACAAAATATTCTGGGTTTTCGCTAAACTTCCAGCACATTTGAATGCATTCCTTTAATCAAACATTGCCATTTGCCCAACCCTAAATAGTCAAAACAACCAGGTTAACAGAAAATCCACAAAAGGTGTCTTTATACTGGGGTCAAATAAACAAATACTGTATCTTGACAAAATGTCTACACCAACACACAATGTGTGGCATGGCAGATGACTGTAGGCTGGTGTCTCTTTGGTCTGTACCCATACTGTAATACTGTAGGTAGTAACTACTCTGACCACTTTCACCCTAACACAGGGCAATCAGCTTTGGCTGGTGTGGGCTTTTAACTGGAATGATGGATTGGGTATCATTTGTCTCAGTCAAAGACGCTTGAGAAATGCTCAGTCTCTAACAAACAAAGATCCAGACTCCTCTCCTGTCCCCGTCCTTCCTCCTCCTCCTCCCTTCCTCCTCTTCCCTCTCTCTCCTCCCTTCCACCTCCTCCTCCCTCTCTCCTCTTCCCCTTCTCCTCCCTCCCTCCCTCCCTCCCTCCCTCCCTCCCTCCCTCCCTCCCTCCCTCCCTCCCTCCCTCCCTCCCTTCCTCCTCCTGCCTCCCTCCTCCTCCCTCCCTCCCTTCCTCCTCCCTCTCTCTCCTCCTCCCCTTCTCCTCCCTCCCTTCTTCCTCTTCCCTCTCTATCCTCCTCCTCCCTCTCTATTCTCCTCCTCCCTCTCTCCTCCTCCCCTTCTCCTCCCCTTCTCCTCCCTCCCTCCCTCCCTCCCTCCCTCCCTCCCTCCCTCCCTCCCTCCCTTCCTCCTCCCTCTCTCTCCTCCTCCCCTTCTCCTCCCTCCCTTCTTCCTCTTCCCTCTCTATCCTCCTCCTCCCTCTCTATCCTCCTCCTCCCTCTCTATTCTCCTCCTCCCTCTCTCCTCCTCCCCTTCTCCTCCCCTTCTCCTCCCTCCCTCCCTCCCTCCCTCCTTCTCTCCTCCCTCCCTCCCTCCTCCTCCCTCCCTTCCTCCTCGTCCCTCTCTCCTCCTCCCCTCTCCTCCTCCCTCTCTCTCCTCCCTCTCTCCCTCCTCCTCCCTCCCTCTCTCCTCCTCCCTTCCTCCTCCTCCCTCTCTCCTCCTCCCTCTCTCTCCTCCTCCCCTGCTCTCCATTCCTCAGCAGGTGTCTTCTGGAAGTGGGTTTGTGTTACAGACAGTGGGAGGTTGGGCTCTGTGTAAACACACTCTGGGCCTCCGCCACGCTCACTAACTCGCTCTGCGAGCCAGCGCCAGGCATGAACTTGGGATGACCCTGCCTAGCAAAGTCCCCGGCGAGTTCATCGGAAGGCCAGCACCAACTCTCTCCTCCTCCTACTCCCCCAATCCACCCTTTGTGAAACTAAACCAATACACTTACCAGACCTCTCCCAGGGGTAGGAGGAGGGAGATGAGAATGCTTTCAAGTTTATGTCTCCCCTTCCAGCACGCACACACACACAGTGTGAGCGTGAGGGGTGTGTGAGAAAATGAGACCATAGTATCACTAATGAAGCGGGTGAAGGTGAAACTAAACCCAGCCAAGAACAAGGCAACGATTCAAAGGTGATTCAAATGTATAAGCAGCTGCAACATGATACACACAGACGCACACACAAAAGTAATTGAATGACGTTAACAAAGCATCATTGGAACTCTGAGATTATAGACATCCAGATATTCTCCTTTTATATCTCAACTAAAATGCTAAACAAAATGTAGCCTACCACTAATCTTTCTCATCAATGCCTCATCTATACTCTTTTTGGGAAGAGTAGGAGTCATATTCAGGGAGTTCTTGGTCACTATGACTCTTTAACCTGTACTAGGGAACGAGCTGAACAGACCAAGCCATAAAAAAGAGCGAAGTTCCCAGAAGGCTTGTGAAAAGATAATAAACATCAACCTGAAATGCAGACGAAGAACCAGTGCCAATGGCAAACGGCACCAGGGTATAAAAACAAACGCAATCCGGAATCCAACTAAATTAAATTCACTGTCAAGTAAGTCATACAAATAGCTTACCATAGTTTTTGAAGAATTGTTGGAAGTTAGCATTGGGTTCTTAATTCACTAGTAAACACTCACTGCTTTAACAAAACATTTTAAATAACTTTTTCCATTGGATACTGTTGAATGGAATGTTTATGAGTCAGTTTGATGTTTTGGCAAGGATTGCCAATGCAGCAGGGGCTTGTATTTAGTTTATGCTCACCAGGCTTAGCGGATGGGTATGAAGGAAAACAATGTTGTTTTCCCCCAAAACATAAAATAACCCCAAAATGAAGAATCGAATCCACCTGTGGCTGACAAATTCATGAAGACTACAGACAGGCACGGCTGTCTTCTTTCACCTAAACATAGTAAATCAATGAGAATACTTCAATGAAGAAAGCCCACATTTTCTTCAAAGAAGAGCTGAATTGCACCACACTCTCTCAGTTCTGCAGCAGGAGACTGGATAAGCTAAGCGATTCTGTTTGTCACCACTAACAGCAGGCAGGGCCTTGCAGCTGAAACCTGGCCCGGGTGAGCGGTGGGTGTGGGGGCAATTGGCCGGTCAAGAGCTAGGGCTGGGGCTGTGTGACCCGGTCGACTGGCTGTCTCAAACTCATGACATCAATGCCACAGCACAAATGCGAGTAAATTGTGTGCAGCAAAAGAGGACAAAGAGACCACAGAGAAAGTGGGGACTTAGAGAGAGAGGGGGGGGGGGAGAGGGAGAGAGACAGAGAGAGGGGGGAGAGGGAGAGAGAGAGACAATGTGAGAGATGAGAGAGGGAAAATGTGACAGAGGGTAGGACAAGCCACATAGAGGGAAGGAAAGAAACAAGAGGAGAGAGTTAGAAAAGGAGAGAGCCCTGACAATAATCTGGCTGTTACAAAAAGGCGGGGAGTCATGGCGTCTGGAGGATTGTTCCAGCAGCATGCTGGGAGCTGGCTATGGGACCCAGAGAGAGAGAAAGGAGGACTGGGTTGGGCTGGGCTGGCTGGGCTATAGACTGATGAACAGGGAAACAAGTACAAAATGATACATAACAATACTGCCAACACTACTTACTCTTAAAACCAATACATAGTTGTCAACTTAGTAAGACTACAGAGCGGGGCCATTTGCAACTGAAAATTAAAAATTACAAGCCTAATACACAATTGTTTGTATAATAGTGAAAATCAAACCTAAGGGCAAGGATAACAAGAGGTCAACAAAGGGGTCTAACCCATGATTGAAAAGAAGGGGGAATAAGAAACACATGGCCAACAGGCTGCGGGTCAACCACAGAGAAAGGAAGGCCTGTCCATGACCTTACCTTAGCTGCAGAGTTGGACACGCCGTGGGTGACGTTGCGGATGAGACCGCCCACGTTGCCATACTTGATGAGCTCAGACACGCCCTCGCTGACGTCGTTAAGGAGCCCCATGGGGTTACCAAGGAAGTCCACGGAGCCCAGGATCTGAGCCGCCTGGCTGATCAGCTCCTGCACACAGGGAGGAGGGGGTTATACACAAGGCCCACATTCAGACAGCAGCTAGATGGAAGGGCGCGCCCCTCACCTCCCGGAAGTGCTTGAGGATGTCATTGAGGATGATTTCCTGGGTCTCGTAGGGGTGCACGCGTGTGAAGGGATACATGTTGATCACGGCGTCCTCAAAGCGGATGAGTGGAATTCCCAGGGTGCTTTTGAGAGCCTGAGTGTGAAGGATAAAGAGAATTCCATTGACTCTCTGTCACTGACTGACTAATCAATTTGTTACTTCAAAAGCTAAATCAATTCACATTTCACTTTGAGAATTTATGACACACTAGATAGAAGACAAAAGGCATACAGCACCCCCATGAGTAGAGAATGAGTAATACAAAAAAACGGATTGTTGCTTTCAACACAATTCCTTGTTATTGTCCGAATCTTTTTTAGATTTTATGCATCTCAGTATCTATAGCATTGCAATTACATAAACCAACAGAGCCTACTGCCTGGTTCAGTTTTAGTACCTAATATCCATTTATGTATGTTACCTTGAGGTCTGGGGGGAGCTTGTGGGAGGTGAAGACGCTCAGCTTGACCTGAGGAAGGCTGATCTTCAGGTTCTCAAAGTAGTATCGCTTAGCAGCTCCCGCCTCCTCGCTGACCCTCTCATACAGGTTCTCATCCAGCTTCTCAAGCTCTGACCCAACAAACAACACTTTGGTGAAACCTCTCCAAAATCACCCATGCCTGGCCTGACACTATGAGATGACTAGGGAAGCTGCCTGGGGAAGAAACAGGCATCCACCCACCTGCTTCTGTGTGTCCATAACCGAAGAAGCTCAGCAGTTTGAGCAGGAGTTTCTCCTCGATAATGACGGTGAAGCGGCGGGCGGTGACCATCAGGTGCTGTGGAAATACCAGGGCGTTACCTCAGTCTCACGTCTTCCTCTCAACCATAACGCAGGAAGTGTTACAGTAAATCCTCTCGTTTCGTCCGCCACTGCGTTTACTTTAAGTTGCCCGTTGGTTTAAGAATGGAATTTGCAAGAGGGCCTCACCTTGAAGAGGTCGGTGAGCATGAGATTGCTGGGAACCTTGACCGAGTTGATCTGCAGGGCGGAGCCAGTATCAACAATGCTGCTGTCACTGGAGCCAGGACTCACACACAGCATCACCGGCTGAGTGGTGCCCAGGAGCTGGTTATCCACCTGGGAGAGAGAGAGGACCCACTTTCACAACGGTGTGTGGAAAGCTAACTTGATGCTGAGGAGGGTCTTATGAAGGGCTTGACGGCCGATGCTAAAAGCCTTGAGGGTCATCACCTGGATGTTCTGAACGCTGAGCTCCAGGACCTCATTGGTGGCCGTGCGGGTGAAGTGGATGTCGATGCCTGACAGAGTGGTGAACACCAGCTCCTCCGGCAGCTTGTTGACCAGGGACAGCCCCACGCCCTCCTCCAGGTTCACCAACACCTGAAGGCCAGACGGAGACGGCTCAGTACACCAACACACACGCTCCTGTTCTACATGACATGTTCTGATGTGACTAGCAGCTGCACCTCTAGCTCCTGCTCAGGGTCCTTCTTCTGAACGGGGTCTTTATTCTGGTCTTCCTCAGTGCTTGGGGAGGTTCGGTTCATCCGCCTCTGGTTAAAGTCACTGATCTAGACACAGCGCCACACACCCAGTCAGCAGACTCAAACTAGTTCATTTAGTATTCAAATAAGCATGCATCATTTGGTGACCTCCAATCCCAAGTGACTCGATTATAATGCAAATTATACCAGCTGCATTTTATACCAGCTGAAATCGAAACAGTGTTTGGATGTGCAGTGGCAGGAGGAGTCTCTAACCTGCAGAACTCGTGTGGGTCCGTCAGGCAGCACCTGGACTGAGAGGACCCCAGAACCTGGTCTCATCTTCTGGTTGATGAACTGCTGCTCAGGACCTGGATCCATCAGGACCTGGTTCTGCGCTGAATCTGGCCCCAGGACCACCTCCGCCCCATCGAATAGTCCCTCCACACCCCCCTTAGCCTTGAAGAAGGCACGAGAACAAAGAAGGGAAAGCAGTTAACAATTAATAATTGAGCCAAGACATGCCATCAGAGTCAGCAGTAAATCTTCGTTAGACAACGCCAAATTGAGGAAATGAGCAGCAAATGAGATTATCAGAGGGTTATGTAAAGAGTGGGCACTGGAAGATCTCCACCTGTACCACCAGACGGGGAAGGCCACAGGTCAGCATGCTGGAGCTGAAGTGCCATGTCTGGGTGGTGCTGCGACGTGGGTCTGGCCTCCTCAGCATCAACGGCTCAAAGCTGTAAGGACGAGCAGATTCAAAACATGGAGCATTCACACAGCGTGGATTATTATATACGCACAATTACTGCTCTGTTTTGGGGTGAAGTCAAGAGGCGGACAAACTGACCTGTTGTCAGTGACGGCTGCCAGTCCAGCAATGTCCAGCACCAGGGATGATTCCAGGGGGCGGGGCTGGGCAGGCTTGCTCTGGGGAGGGGAGGAGCCTTCGTGGCACAGCATCCCAGTGCCGGTCATCCTCCACAACTGGGACCGCTTCCCTGGCTCCTAAGGCAGAGAACGGGAACATTGGCACGGAGAATGTTGTAAGAAACCAGTTTCGACTGTGTGTTTGTAGTGGATAACTTGTACAGTGGGAGACTTCCAGGCACATTTTAGAGAGCAGTTCAACCTTTTTCTTGAGGATGACTCGCTGGGTCTTGGGCTCCACATCCAGCACCAGTTCAGCACAGCTCACCTGGCGCTTCTTCCCCACAGGCCTCTTCCCAGCGTCTCTGCAGGAGAGCAGCACATCACACTCAGCCAATCATCTCAGCCGACCACCAGAACACTGCTAAATGAGTCAGGGCCAAGAGAGGAGAACGTTCAGGAAAAGCGTACTGGGAGAAGGTGTGTGTAGCAGCGATGTAGATGAAGTTCTCGTAGTAGAGCTTGTTGTACTCCCGGAAGAAGTTCATATCGGCAGTGACCTCGGAGGAGCCGGCCCCCTTAACGATGAGCGTGAGGTAGGGGGGCAGAGTGGGTTCGTCACAGGCAAAGTCCAACACAGAACCTGCCTTCACCTCGGTGTGCAGACGGATGTCAACCACCCCATGCTGCCAGAACTGGATGGGCACCTGCCAAAGAACCCGTCATGTTTAATACAGTATCCACACGTGACGTCAATTCTTTCCACATTTTTGGGTCATCAATGGACAGCAGGACGGATTGATCCTTCGAGGCAGCGTATTTCTACCTCTGAGATGTTGTCGATCCTGAACGGGGGAGGCAGTTGGTCGGTGTCGCTGAAGGAGATCTGATAGGTGGCGCCTTTCAGTGTGATTTCAGCCCGCAGGAAGAAACAGTTCCCCAGTGTGTCCCTGTCAGGAGGACAAGACCCAGAAGCACTTCAGCTGGTAGACCGAGCACGTGTTCTTTAACAACTCACAATATCTTTCTGTGTGGATGAGTGACCTTCTTAAGATGATCCACATTCTAGGCTTACCTCATGTTGACATGGAAGGACTTGGGCTTGTTGACCTCGAACCCTCCAGACCAGGTGCAGTCGGGCGTGTCCATGAGGCGGACGCACAGCAGCTGGTCGTAGTCGTTCCTGGGCCAGTGGAAGACCACGCTGGAACCCGGCAGGGTGGAGATGTAGCCCTCAGGGTTGGCTGTGCCCTGGCAGGCACAAGGGTCCAGCAGGAGTTACACACCAAGAGCCAATTTAAGAGTGAATTCGTATCGTACTCTGTAATGCCTCCGGTCTCACCTTTCCCCTGGCAAACTCTCTCTGTGAGAAGGCTAGTTTGTGCGTAGAGCGGTTGTCCAACAGGTAACGGGGGGCAAAGGTCACGATGTGGGTGTCTCTGTAGCGGCCCTTCCCTTTGCGGACGTTGATGCCTGTGGTGGACAGAAACAGTAGCAACAAATGAAAGTATGTGACGCTAGAGTTAAAAAAAAATTTTTTTTACCTCTGCAGTTCAGTTTCATTTCAGTAGAGACGATATAGTTCCACTAAAGCTTCATACCTATGTTGTAGATGAGTCCTGGCCTGTTCCCATGCTGGATGACCTTCACTGCTCTGACTCCACTGCCTCCGTCCAGAGAAAAGCCCTGACACCAACCAGGAACCCCGTCTGGATGGATGCCCTTACCAATCCGCATCGTGCACCTGGAGGGCGAGGCAGAGAAGAATATACTGATGGAGCAATGGGCAATACAAAGCGAAATGCTTGAGACCTGGAAGTACTAGAACACCTCAATAAATATGTAATCCACTCAGTCTATCTGAGAGCTTGACATACTAAAGAGAGTAAAGGGATAGGTCGAGAGTTGGAACCACCACATGACTCGTTGTCTTACATGGCCGGCTGCTCCTTGTCAGTGTAACAGAACAGCAGTGGGCTGAGGCTGCGTGCCAGCTCATGCTCCTCAAACTGGCCAGCAGCATCTGTTTTCCCGTTGTCCTGGCGGAATATCAACGGCAAGCCTGAGGGGGCAAACACATTGGGATTTGCCTTTTTCATGAGTGAATTCCTAATGAATGAATGGATGAACAAAACTAACGTGTTAAAACTGAACTGTTGACCCTACAAAGATGTCAGGTGAGGATGAGTTTACCGGTCTTGTTGATGAGCCAGTAGGGGGAGGAGATGAGGATCTTGAGAGCGCCCTGTGCCCGTAGGATGATCCGAATGGTGAGGCACAGCAGGCGCTTATTGGCGTCGTAGAGCCGCATCCGCACCACGTAGTTCTGCGTGCCAGGAGGAATCAGAAGCTCCTTACACACCGGAAAGTTCTCCAGCAACACTCCTGAAAGGACAGCAATGACACCGCCTGGGTGAAAACTTAAAAACATCATTCATCGGGGCCCCCGTTACTGTATCCTCCAGAAGTGAGCTACAGAGGAGGCTGGTTCTGACCTAGCTCCATGTTCTGGGAGGTGTCTGCCGCATGCAGCACGGCCTCCTTGCCAGGTTTCAGAGAGCCCTTGATGGATGTGCCCTTGATGTAGTAGTTGAGGTCGCAGGGCATCAGGTTGGCCAATACCAAGGTGGGCAGCAGGTAGATGGTGTGGCCAGGCTGGCGGTAGATCTGCTTGGCACTGCCCGACACGGTCTTAGCAGGCTGCTGGTCCGGATAGTTCTCTTTTTTGATCACCACACAAAACCTGGGACCAGCCCGATAAGAGGAGAGGGCGCAAATTAACGGTGCATTTGAAAACAGCTAAACATTACTGAGACACACCTCTGGTCTCTTCCCTTCCTGAACTGGACCCCAAAAACATGGCCGTTTGCTGCTCGTGTTTACCTGAAGCTGCGTTTGAGGTGGTCCTCAAAGTCTGCCGAATGGCATTCTCTCTTGCTGCTGTTGATTTCTCCGGGCCTCTCCACACTGGTCCAGTGGATGGGCACCTTACAGAAGAAGAGGCCCAGGCCTTTGGGCCGGGCCTGCAGCCTCCAGGAGGTCAGGTGCAGGGGCACTGCCAGGGCCTCGCCTGGAAGGATGGGGGGCAGCACTACCGGTTCTGGAGATGGACGACAGGTTTGGCTTAGTCACTTTCTTCCGATAAACGAACAATCTATGATGTCATGTAGAGTTTGAGTGACAGACTCACTGTCTGGAGCGGAGGGGCTGTCCAGGCGGACCTCCATGGGCACCTCCAGGCGGTTCTTGACCATGAGGGCAGAGCGGACAGTGATCACCTTCCTGGCACTGCCCTCCATGGTGATGGAGAACACCACTCTGACAGGCGGCAGGGCAGAGAACTACACAAGGGAGAGCATTTACACACGTGCACATGCAGCAACCTAAAGGAATGTTGTCAGCGGCACAAACAGTTTAGATAGATCACTTACATAGACATGTGGGTGTATGATGTTGGTCCTGCTGATAGGGCTTCCAACCTAGTCAATGAGAACAGTGTAAATACAGCATTATTATAGCACTTTGAAGCTATAAAAAATGTCAAAGAAGTATCTGCCAACATCATCCCCTCATCACTAGCAACACATCTGTTCTTGAGAAATGAGTTGTGAGCCAAGTGTCAAAGTGCCTTGTGTCAAACTTACAGTGTTTGAGGGATTGTTGCGATCTGGCGCTGCATAGCGGAAGAACACTCCAACTTTATCCACAGACACGGGTTTGACCTGCTCCCAGCCACCAACACGCACCAGCAACTGATGCAGCTTCAGCTCATGAGTGTGTCTGCAGAGGCGAGTCAGAAGTGGCTTAGACACACAGACACAAACCCCTGGGTCGACACATGAACACCTGCTGGCCAATGCTGTACCTGTGCCGGAGTTTTTCGCGGGCCTCAAACTCAAAGGGGATCTCCTCCCCTGGCAGCACCTCTCGCCACTGGCTGACGTTGTGGGTGTCGTCTGTTCCTGGCCCGTGCACGTCTGAGATGGAGTCTGCACTGCCACTGTGAGACAGCGCCACCCTGTGTCAGGGAGGAGATGACACACAGGTGATCCAGGGGGGAGAGCGATAACACCACACGCCTCAGCTCATGAACTAGGACACAATATAGTCATCGAATGCGTTCTCAGTACATTTACATTTAGTCATTTAGCAGATGCTCTTATCCAGAGCGACTTTCAGTAAGTACAAGAACATTTCCCCGAGACAAGTAGAGTGAAGAGCCTTGCCCAAGGACACAACGTCATTTGGCACGGCCGAGAATCGAACCAGCAACCTTGTGATTACTAGCCCGATTATCTAACCGCTCAGCCAGCTGACTCCCAGTAAGGTGAGGAGAGGATGATGTTACCTGGTGGGGGTGGTGGTGAGCGTGGCGAACCACATGGTACATCCTGTGAGGTTCCGCAGGGCGTAGGGCACGAAGGGCTGCCTGCGCTTGGACAGCTTCACGTCTGCTGGATGAGGCAGAGCATGGACAGTCAACAACATGTCTTTTATTAGCCCTCAATGACTCAAGAATCTCTTTTTATTTTGACCTAATACGATTACTATTATTATATAGTCATATATTGATACCGTATATATCTATATATGTATATAAAATAGACAAGCACATGATGGCCATCTTACATAAATAAGGTACATTTATTATATGTGCACTAACTGTCCAATGCAATGTCCCAAACTGTAAAACAGCAACAGATTAAACACAAGTATCAATTAAGTCCTGAAAACAGAACGTGAATTACTCAAGAAATAATGTCATATTAGACATGATAACAAATGCCCACAAATGCATTACTCAGCAGGTACATTGATGTAGACAACCTTTCACCAAGTTGGTGACACGGTCAAATGTGTACAACACCGCTCCCACAATGCATTTCCTAACAAGGTAAGAGTTCATGCAATGAGAACACGAATGATGAAGAAACAGACCATGCTCTTTCAAAGGTCATTCAGGCATGAGTAAACAAAAGACACATCACACAAACTGGAAATAAAGGAAAGGGCATGAGAGAAACAGAGAGAAAGAAAAAAGGAAAGTCTTATCACTAAGGGTAACCTTATAATCTGACTTCCCAAGACTACAGCCCTAATTCAATCAAACCTGCAAGGCAGCACCTCTACTGTGTGTGTTTGAGTGTTCTCATTCAGCCAGCATTAGGGCAGCATACCTGGCACTGCATTGATATCGCACAGCAGGTTTAACTGAATTGTAGCAACTAACACCAAACAACAGGATGACTGTTCCATCTAGCTGGTCAGGGAGGGAAGCTTGCTGGCCTGTCTGAGTCTCTGAGCTGTGAACTGTACCTCTGGAGTGAATCTGCTGCTCGAGGCAGGTCAAGCTGGCAGTGCTCCTAGTTCTAAGGTGGGAAAGAGGGACACCTGACAGCAGAAAGAGACAGTTATAACAGGGGAAAGACATGCAGGGCTCAGACAAGAGGGTTTGGGATCTGTAGTCATGTGACCATGACCCCTGTGAAGCTCCGGACCCAGTTAGCGAAAGCAAGATATTAGTTGAGGTTTGATTTTATGATAATATATATATATTTTTTACAACACAGCTGACAAAGTGTTTGAAGTTCAAGCACGTTCAGTATTACTAAATCTTGGAATCTAAAACACAATTGTGCACATTCCATGCTAATGCAGTATTATTAGCTACTTCAGGAATATGTGTGTGTGTGTGTGTGTGGTTGTGACTCACTTTGTGCGAAGCAGGGGGGGTCGACTGAGGAGCCCATCCAAGGCAGAGCAGCAGAGCTCTGCGGAGCCTGCTCTTCCTCCTTACAGTAGTCTGCCAACCAGGAACTCTTGGTGGTGCTGTACTGCTCTGTAGAGCCAGGAGACGGTGGCAGCAGGGTGAAATATGTCGACAGTTAAACCAATAAAACCGACCGTATGATCTATGCAGTATCAAAAGGGATTAGTGGGGTAATGAGTGGTATTAGGCAGCGGATGAAGCTAATCAAATAGACATAAACTCCTAGCGAACCCTGCCAGATGAGAGCAGAACTCTGACTACGTACCCAAGAGGACCGAGGTGATGTTGATGTCCAGCCTCTGCTTGGCACGAACGCCCATCTTGAGGCGTGGCGGGTGCAGGCGGCCAGCGGCCTGCTGCTGCCAGTTGATGAAACAGGGCCACGGCTCGATGAAGGGCTCCCAACCTGACATGACAACACCAATATTACTGTCCCACAGCTTGAACAAGGCCCGTGCTTCATCACAGCGCCGTGAGGCCTGCCTCACCAGAGAGCTCTCTGTTGTAGTAGTCTCCGGACAGGGTGAAGCTGGCGTTGCCCTCCTGGGTGGAGCCGATCCGCTGAAGCACATACAACCCTGCCGTGGCAGAAAAGAAAGAGGACGCGTAACCTTTGACCTCTCAAAAAATTGCAAGATTTAAGGATTGGGTAGATCAAAAAAAATAAAGGATCACAAGACTCACGTGAGAAGGTCACCTCAGCCAGAGGGATGTCACAGTCCAGACAGTCGTCGATGAAGCAGATGCACACGCTCTCTGCTTTGACCTCGACCCCAGAGAGAGGAGTGGAAGAGTGGCTGGCAGAGTCTGAGTCTGTCCTGGTCCTGGGGTGACCCGCCATGGTCTCTGCATTCTCCAGCAGCCAGGTGGCAGCCTGGTCCAGCTGGCCTGATGGGGCCACAAGGTTTCATTCAGTCTTATTGGCGGTACGTTATGGAGTGGCACCTGTACTGGCATTGGACGCCATTAAGGTTTGCCTTACCTTTGCAGTGGACAAGGGCTCTCTTGCAGTCATCCTTCCTGAAGCCTAGATCCTGCAACCGTGTCAGCTGGCCCTCTAAAGACAGAGGAAAACGCCCGTTCAACTTTCCTCTGGTTACATTTGTCCATTCATATGTTTTAAGATCAAGGCATCAAACGATTTAGATTCATCTCCAAACTACAAACATGCTGGACATGCTAAATCCCCAAACTGAAGTGCCCACCTAGCAGAGCCTCAGTCTTGTGTCTGAAGCTGTCCTTCAGGCTGCTGGTGGGCTCCAGGCTGGCCGCTGAGGTGCCGGCATGGGCACCGTCTGCAGCATCGCTGAGCTCGGGAGTGCCCGAGGTAGGGATGGATTTGGCGATAGCCAGGAAGAGCTGGACGTCATTGTAAGACAGACGGATGTCCAGAGCAGGGAACTGGATCTGTGAGGATATAAACAGACAGGTTGGGATTCGGCCATAAGAATTGTTTCTATCTAGGAATGTCAGCAGTTTGAGAGCTCACCTCCAGCAGAGGGGGGAAGTCCTCCATGTTGAAGGCGTCCAGCAGGCCAGAGCTGCTCTGGTAGGTGGGGCTTCCACACAGCTCCACCTGGATGTTGACAGGGTCGATGATGGACAGGGCTGTCTCCTGCTCGCTGCCCAAACAACAGGAGAACACCTGGTGGGAGGAGAGGGGAGTGAAGGGCGCATTAGAAACAGCTTAAACCCTTCATAAAACATTTGACTGTCCATGAACATGACTGAAGTGGTCACCTCGATGCCGGCCAGGCTGCCAGAGAAGGGCCGGTCCAGAAGACGAGGCTTGTATGTGAGAACGGTGGTGCCCTTCAGAATGATGGCACTGGTGTCCAGACAAGACGAGTCCTCTACCACCACAAACTCTGTGCCTGAGGGGAAAATAACATGACAGATTTCAGTTCACATCCAAGCATTCATGGTGTTCTGGTTGTATCCATGAGTTTGAATGTATGTGTAATGTGTATCTAGTCCAGTCCAGTATGTCTCTTCTCTCACCGGTCACGTTGACCTTGACCTCTAGGTAGCGGTCCTGGGTGACCGTCACTGTGGACCTCTTGGTAACCACCCCACTCTTCACCGTCTTGGGCATGACCGCCCCGGTGGTACCGGGGTCGCTGTTGCCACTGGGCCAGCGCTGGCGGGGCGGGGCGCCCGCCCCATCCTCCGCGGGCATCCGCAGGAAGTCACGAACCAGCTGGAGCCAATCAAAAATGAGGAAGACCCTCAAGTTGTTGAGCACCACGGTGAAACAGGAGGAGTCCCGTGTGGATCTGATGTAGGAACGAGGGAAAAGGATTCAGTATAAGTGTCTGATGAAAAACCCACCCATATTCACCAACATACAATTTCACTGAAGTGAACTGACATGTACCTGTAATGCAGCTCAAGCTGCAGGGATGCCCGGTTGGTGCCTGTCTTTGAAGGCTGGAGGATGCAGTCAAAGACGTTGTGCTTGGCCCTGGTACCTGTGCTAGCTCCAGTGTAGCGAGTGTCGTATGCCAACAGGGAGTGAGACACCAGGTTGACAGACTTGGACCCGTTTGAGAAACTCTCAAACAGCAGCTTGGATTTCATGAAGTCAAACCTTTTGAGGGAGGGAGGAATTTGTTTCAAAGGGGAGACGGAAAATGCCTGAGAAGCCCTACCTCAATAGTATCATTTGCATGTGTCTTCGGGCGACAACACAAACACGAAATAAGAAGCCGAAAACCCACCTGGCTAGTGAGCATTTCTGGGCGCTAGCGTTCGGCTTGTCAAACAGCTCCAGACTGACATTCATCATGTCAACGAGGAAAGACAGGCTGGTGTACACATCACCACTCAACACCGTCTGCAACCAAGCAAAAAAGAAATACTCTTCAGAAATACTCTTTTTACAATAGAATCCTAATTCTGAATTCAATCTCCTCGCTCTACCCTGAGTGGAAGGCAGCCACTTGTTATCAGTGTACCATGTAACAGGGTGTTGCAAATGAGGGTATGGCTGCTTGTGCTTGACTGGCTGTGTTCTCACATAGCTGCTGGGGTCCTGCAGGTTGTAGGGGCGGAGGAACTCCTCCACAGGTTCCCCCAGGTTGTTATCCAGGAGCCCTCTGATCAGCTGGTAGCGCTCCAGGTCCAGGGAGCAGTGGACGGATGACAGGCTGCCGTGAATGGACATGTCCGGCACTGCGTGACATAGCTCCCTGGTGGCACGTAGGAAAGATTTAGGATAAAGAATGTGTCACGTGTTATCACCACCCCCCTCAGGTACCTTCAGACAAATGTGCAGAACAACAATGAAATTCAACCATGTTGATCCAGTTATTCCAGTACGCCCGGTTTCTGCTCGACACAGATGCCCATCTCTAGTTGGGTCCAGTTATTCCAGATGGGAGAGGTACATGCAGACATAGCCTTACTTGTCGAGGTTGCGCTCCACCTTGAGCTTCAGGCGGCAGTGTTCCTTGAGTAGGTTGTCTCCGGTGCGGCGCACAGAGTAAGATGGGAAGACCAGGTCAGAGTCCGGCTGCTTCCCAGCACTGTCCCACGGCTGGCAGGGCAGACGCTCCGCAGCAAAGATGTCCATCTCCTGCAGGTCCAGGGCTATACAGTCCAGCAGGCACACATGGTCCTCCACTGCATTTACACACAGGAAGAATATTAGGGTCTATTCAACCCTATATCTATGCCAGTTTTTTTAATATATATAACACAATCAGGTTGGATGTATAGGGTTCTTGACAGCACAGGGGGTGGTTTCAGTCATTTGAACTGCCTGGTGTGGAGATGGCACTGATGAAGTGTTCACTGTAACAGACTCACCCAGGTAGAGGGACGTGTCCTCCTCAGGGATCCTCCCAGCAGCAGGGGGCTGGGGCCGGTCCAGGGTGAACCCTGAGGATGTGGTGGAGGAGGCGGAGGGGATGGAGGAGGCGGAGGGGATGGAGGAGGCGGTGGGGCCAGAGGGCGCGGCCGGGCCGGGGGCTTTAGTCTTCTCAGCAGGCTCCTCCTCACTGCTCTTGGCTGCTGAGCTCTGTGGCTGGGCGCTGCTCACACGGTCCTTCAGTCACAAATGTTAAACCGTTAGTGATATGTCTGATGTTCACTAAACAGTTACATTCTCTACAATTAACCTCCTTGTATGATTTTTTCTATTTTTTTTTAACAAAGCATACAAATCACAGCAATATAAGAAGTGTTTCCCCCATCACTGACTGACAATTCCTTTGGACAGCCTTTACTAAGATGTCAAATATTAAATGTAGAGGCCATTCAGCAGGTGCTCAGGGAAACACATTTGATTTGGGCCGAGCACAGAAGGCATGGAAAAACAATATAGGCCTGGAGATTGAGGGTTTGCAGCTCATCAAGAAATAATCCAATAAACACACCAAACCAAGCCTCACATCCAAAACATGCCAGAGTACCTTGTAATGGGAGGGATCCTTGTAAGCATTTGCATGCAATATCAAATTCTTGACAGACACAATACAACAATCAATTTTATATCAGTAACATATTACCATCCTAATGTGTCTAGCAAAAACTGTCACAGACAAATTTCAAACAAAGATGACACATTTCTTAGAGTTATGGATCTGCTTGCATAACCAACTCATGCTCAAGTTAAATCTCTGGACGTCTTGTATTCATGAAGCACTTCATCTTTGATGTATACTATATAAAGATAACTTAACTGTAGCAGAAATGCTGTTATCATTCTTCCTTAATATAAAATGCTTCATAAATAGAACCATGCTAGGTGATGTCAGGGCAGTCTAACAAAAACAAAGTTGCGCTTCATGCAAGCAGAACTCACCAGAGATGGGAAAAAAGCATGTGCCATGGTAAGTTTCTCTACCTTGTCTCTGAGTGAGAAGGTACCATGGGTGCCTGCAGGCAGGAAGGAGTTGCGCACGCGCAGCTGGCCCAGGTTGGCCACGATGAGGCGTGGTGAGCGGGAGCTCTCGGGGATTAGAAGCACAGGGGCGCCCGCCTCGATGTCCAGGAGCACACGGGACGCTCTCTGGGGCCGCTCACGGACCTGGGATGCAGGCGCACATTGGAGGCAGAGGGGGGGAGGTTAGACGATATGGGTGGACAGACGAGGAAATGATTGTCTATTTTCAGCCCTCTCTAATGAAGTTAGACAGACTGATCTTTGCTGCTACTCCTGAACAGGTGCCCAAGGCTAGAGAAAGATTGAAAAGGCTGACATGGTTTGAATAAAGGTTAAAAAGGACAGGAGACATGCATCTAAATCATATTATTGTAGTGCTTGGATTCTTAAAGTATTCTGTTGTTATTACCAACAAGGGAAATTGGAACTATCAGCAAATTGAAGTTGTGAACGTGATATCCGCCTAGTCAGTGACCTGTATGGGGCTGGGATTTAAGTGGCAGGTTGCCCAGAAATGGGCTTCAGTGTCCAGCCACAACACAGTAAAGATGGCCACCAAGCCTTAGGTCAGTGTGAGGGAGATTCAAGGTGACAGTTTCTTAGCCAGGTCACCCATGGAACCAACTGGCCCAGCACAGAACATATTGAAGGGACAAAGCCCCAACAAATGATTTAATACTTAAATATATTATGTATTTTGTAAACGTATATTACGCATATAATACAGTGTTGACTGGCAAAAGTCACTGTTAAATCTATCCCATTTTGTGTGACACTTGTTTTGTTCAGAAGCTTTGTAAGATTGAATGTTGGCGATAGCATGGTTACAGTATTTATATTAAAACCACCACTAGAGCTAGACAAGAAGAATAGATGACCCAAGGGCCAAACCTACAGCCTGGCCCTCCATTGCCGCCCTCTGCCTGCCAAGGACGTCCTGCAGCTGGGTGAAGTGCTGGATAAAGGCCACCACCTCTGCCTGGAAGCGCTGTGTGTGGACATACTGGACAGAGGCCATCTGTAAGGACACCTTGATGTCACATTCCCTCTCCAGGTCGGGATCAGGCTGTCCATACCTAGACAGACAACAGTAGCGTCAACAGACTGGTAGAAATACAGGCCCGTCTGAATACATATGATGTATTAAAGATACGAGTCATTGATGTGGTCCCGGGGTAACATACTTGTGGATGTTAAAAACGAGAGCCTCTCCACCTCTTGTGGTGAAGCGCTCCCTGTAGAGGTCACCATGTGGGGTCAGGTCACTCAGAGACAAGCTACCCAGACTCCCCTGCAACCCCAGGTCACCCTCTAAAATACAGGACATTGGTTTGACATTACAAACACGTTTTTTGGCTTAACCAAACTCGTTTCTGCAAATATTGACACACAGCATTTTGGATACTAACCAAGCATTTCTAGGTGAGCTGATAGTTTGGACACACTCGCTTTAGCAAGTTCGTTGGTCTTCTTGTTTAGAACAAGAGACAGGGAATGGACCTGAGAGTGAAACGTTAGTTAGAACATTCAATGATTTTAATGACAGACACTGATGTATGACTTAATGTAACAGCTGAATTACCATTCTGAATTCACAATTATTCAAAATAAAATAAAGAAATTCCAAGAAGCAGGATATTACTACTGAAGTACCTTTAGATCGAGTTTGGTATTGACCACCTCCACCTCCTCTTCCACAATGTCTGGGTACATGTCTCCCAAGTCGTGTGGTCCAGGTTCGTACAGAGGATGCCCTGGCATGGGCTGGGGGGACATGGTGGGCACCTTGACCGCGTGGTTGTTGGCAGTGGAGCCAATGCCAAAGAAGTCCAGAATGACCACCCAGGTCTGCAGCGTGATCAGCACGTCTAGGCAGTTAAAGTCAACATCCACACTTCGCCCAATGCTGCCATAGCGGGTCTTGAACTCTGGATGCCGTCTGTCCACCAGTAGCACATTGATGTGCACCAGTGAGTCATCAAAATCTGGGGTGGGTTGTGGGGAAGGGCTTTGTCTTGTGGGGGATGGTGGAGGAGTGCTGGGGCAGGCAGGGTCTTTCTTGCTCTTGCGGCTGCTGGCAGACGGGGTACTGGGATGCCTCTGGTAGAGCTGGAAGACATTCTGAGCCTCCTCCATGTGAGCAGGCAGGGAGCGGGGCATTTCTGGGTACAAGGCATTGGAGGAGGAGGGGCAGCTCTGAGACAGATACTCCTTGGGGCTAAATGTGGAGGGCTTTGGGGCACCACGGGATATCATCAGATGTTTGTACTTGGACTCTGGGTTCTGTTCCAGGAGGTCCTCCATCTGCAGGGAGCGCAATGTCAGCTGGACAGACAGGGAATGGGGGTGATCCTTAGTGAAGTCGCCCTCCAGGTCTTGGAAGCGTAAGCTGACAAGTCCCTGAGAGCCCTGGGTGAGGTCAGCACTGAGCTGCACCTGAAGTTCTGCCACCCGAAAGGTGGCGTGCACCTGAGTAAAGGAAGGTGGCTGGAATGGGGGGCTGTGGGCCTGCAAGGGCTTGGGAGCTGAAAGCGAGTTTGACAAGGAGGAATAGGAGAGGCTGATGTGGGGTGGGTCCCGGGCAAAGAGTCCTCCCTGGGGGTCTGGAAAGCGATGGGGTTTGGTGGAGGAAGGGGTGGGTGGTGGAGGGGTGGGAGGCTGACTGGGACTCACTCGATGTTCTTCAATGAGAGAGAGGTTGTCCAAGGTCTGTAACACCTGCTCGTACACAGGCTTGGCCAGGAACACCTGTGTAAAACAGAGTAAAATACTGTATCATCAGTTGACACCATTCTACTCACATTGAAAGGGTCAATTGGTTACAATGGACATCGTTATCAATCACAGAAAAACATTGATGTAATATTGTTATACCTGAACTGGGTTAACAAATTTGCCTTCAACTCTGAGTAATCCTGTACTTTGATATGGTTCCTCCGTAGTTAGAAAGGGGAACTGGGTATCTTCCTCATCGATGGAGACTTTTTCCAAGGTAAACTGAATAGTTGTGTCTTTCAGAATATGAAAGGCTGTGTGAGAAAATGGAAACAAGTAATTACTTAAATTATTACAAACTACGTACCTGGACACACAAAAGTGGTCACTCATCCTGCAGTAAACGTATTCATCAAATAATTAACTCTCACCTTTTCCACGGCTTAGAGATTCAAAGAAGTCATGGCGGGTAAACTGTGGCTCCTCCTGATTAGCATTGCTATTATGGGAAGGGGACATGCTGGAGCCAGCACTGCTGTCATTTCTGGTTGTCTTCCGTAAAACAAGGTGACTTGTATTGAGCGAGTAGAGTCGAATATCCTTTACCAACACCTGTAACCTCTCACCTTGAGAGTCCTGGCCAGTCACAAAGTTCTGTATGGTTATACTTCCTAAATGACCAACCAGAAGTTCGGGGTGACCAGGTTTACGAGGGATGGATACGACAGGTGACTCAATGCTGACGTTCAGGGTCAGTTTCACCATGAATGAGTCTAAAGTGGGTTCTTCCTCCTGTATAGTGAGATCCTCCTCTTCCTCAAAGGGATAGGTCCAGTTAGGTCCACTTTGGCTCTGAGTCCGAGATCTCCTGGAGGGCGTCTCAAAAAGAGAAACCATCCCACTGTATTCTGCAGTCTTGGTGGCCAGCACTGTGGACACTTTAGTAGCAGCTGTTTTCAGCATAGATCTGAAGTTGTCCTCCACCTCGTTGGCAGACAGACTGAGCTCTTTCAGGAACTTGGCAGAATGGTTGTAGTGTAAGGATGCCATCTGAAGCTGTAAAGAGCACTCTCCTTGAGACTTCTCCATGAGGTGAAAGTTCAAGGCCTCTGAAGGGGAACTTCCAGCACCTGCAAAGAAGGCTACCCCTCCAACTGAAGAATCTTCCTCTACATTCCCAATGCTGACCACAAACTGACTCCTCCCTCCTTCCTGAGTAAGGTCAACCAGCTGCATGGACCCTAGCGAACCATTGACATCCAGACGGCTGCCCATGGACAGATTGACCTTGGTGCCATTAATGCTGGCAGTAGCAATCTTTATACCTCTCTTTTCCCTGCCAAGGACAGTCCCTGTGGCCACGGTACGAAGGAGTAGTAGGTTGAGCCGATGGATCTCCACCGTTAGCTCTTTGTTCTGATCGTAGGTGGACTGGAAGGTCTCATCCTGGTCCTCACCTGTAGGTAATGGAGAGGGCTGCTGAGTTGATGGAGTCCAGGTAGTTTCCTCCTTGGGGAAAGACTGCTGTAAGAACTTTAATAGTTCCACCATGGTTTCTGGGTTGAGAATGATGTCCAGGTTGTTGACCTGCAGGGTGGTTACTTGGAGCGAGCTGTCCAAGTTCATGGAAGGGCAGTCGGAACTGACAAACTGGTACTCCAGCCTGATTAGGGCCTCCTGGTCCCTGAGGAAGGAGCTGAAGGGAGAGATTTTGTCAAAGAGCATCCCAGAGGATGAGCCACGATGAAAGGATGGGTGCTTAGGGGATCTTCCCTCAGGTGAGTTGGGGGAGGAAGGTTGGCTTTCACGGAGGCTGCCTGTGGGCACATCAAAGCTGAGGTGTTTGTGAGAGGCCACCAGGAGGTCAAAGTCAGAGCCATAGGTCTGTAACGTGTCCACCAGCAAGAGTCCATGAACAGTTAGAGAAACCTCAGCATCATAAGGCCGCTTTACAAAATGGGCATTGGTGCCAAAGACCTTAAGGACTGAGATGTAGCGTCCGTTGCTCTCCACGCCCAGCTGCATGTAATTAATGTTGAACTCGGCCAGGAGGAGCCGAGACTCCACCAGGACTTCTCGTGTGTGCTGCTCCAGGGTCATTACACTCTGGGTCATGTTTTTAGCTGAGCCCTGGAGTTTCCACTGGCTGTCTTCTCTTTGAAAGATCTTCTCATGGCGCAGTGTCAAGGGGTCTGGGGATTTGACACTCTGGCCTTTTCCCTCGATTTCCTCTCCATCTGCAGGCGTGCTAAGCCGGGCTAGACAGCTCCTGAGCGCAGTCATCTTCTCCAGGTTGATGTGTACCTTCAGGTCTGGTAGAGTGCCTGAGAGGACAGCCCCGGGGAGCTGGGGATCCGAGGTGTAACGCAGCCTCTGCTCCAGCTGCAACAGCACATTGAACTTCTCTACCACATGAGTGGGCCCAACTTCACTCTCCTGGAGGTGCTTCCAGTTGTCTTTGTATCGACCTACCATGATCTGCAAGTCTTTGAAAGATAGGGAATACTTTTCATACAGGTTTCTGCAGAAGGCTTGAGCGCCCTCGGGGGACTTAAAGCTGGGGAGTTCATGGCTCTTAGTGTGGTCTTTGGACATGGTCTCAAATTCAGGGGCTGGAGACTCGGGAGGTGTGGCCAGTGGAGTCTGGTACTCTTCGTCACTCAGCTCCTCTCCCTCTGGCTGAGAGATCTTGGACTTGGCTTTTGTGTCCTCTTTAGAAAGCAGAACAGGGAACAGGTTTATACCTTTCAGCAAATGCAAAAAAGAAAAACTATCTCAGACAAGCCTTGAGGATGATAAGCTAATTTACCTTGAGAATTAGTGAGAAGAATGCGGCCCAGATCAACCACAACTAGCATGGGGTCCTCGGATTGAAAGTCATCAGGAAAGATAACTTGGGGTGCACAGATGTCCAGCTTCATGGTCCAGCGCTTACTATTCTCCTATCGTGACACATGAAATACTTTCAGCACTAGCATTTAGCACTAAGGACATTGTTTGTATGTAGCTGATATTAGTTAAAAGTAGATCAATCAAAGGATTCTGTGAGTATTCCCATTTAATTCAATCTTACAATGAACTCTCCAACCAGCAGCTGGTCGATAGTTTGTCTGATCTCTGCCTTGGTCTGCATTTTCAGCTTGTTATACTGCCTCCTGGCAGCTTCTGCTACCTTCAGCTCCAGCTCAGACTGGTACCCAAAGCCTGAACAACAGACAGGATGAACAGGACATGTCTTTATATTCTATTTAAATTCTCCTTAAATTAAGCTGCTCTGCTCCAAAAGGATCAGACATGTACATTTCCGGACATTACATAACAACAGTCACCAGCTTATGATATCAATGCATGATTACAATACACTATGCTGTTGCAATGCTTTAGATGCATCTTACCTGAAGTATGGACCCTTCCTTTGTAGAAGAAATCTGTCACTTTCTTGATGGCTTGGGGGTTATAGATGATATTGAGTGGGCTGGTTTTCACATCCAGTCTCCTCTCAAATGAACTTCTCACAGGGTTGCGCTCATAGATCATTTCAAACACAGGAGGTGCTGTTGATTCAGGGCCTAAAATGTAACACAAATTACAATTACATTGATTGGATCTCAATTCAGGGCTATTCATTAATTTATATAAACTGCTAAAGTATATATTTTATACCTGAGCTGTTTGTTTCTGCACTGTAGGGCTGCCCAAAAGGTTGATTTATGGCAACTCTGTTCTGTAAGAGGGGTTAAACAATATAAACTTTTGCACATTTAGCTACAGCATGACAAATCTTTGCGTTCATCTTTGATTCCTCTGTGACACGGTATGTCAACTGAACTGGTTTATTCACTGGCTCCAACTGTGTAAGCCTTGACAGATCTGTTGTTACTCACCGGTTTGGGGGAAACTAGCACAGGAAAGATAGAGCCCTGGGTGGTGAGGTCTCTGAGGAACAGCCCACCCAGCTTAACAGAGAACAGAGAGGTCTCTGAGCGAGGCAGAGACTCCACTCCCACTTTGACCCCTGAGAAAGAATCAATACACTCTAATTCAGAACATGCATGGTAAATAAAAAAGCTGTGTGAATGGCCTAAGCAGACCAAAAAAGCACCCTAAGCTCAATTAATTTCCACACTATTAGCGTATTGCATTACAGAGGATGTTTTGCCAGTAAACACTGCCTATTTCATTTCTGTCCATATCACCACACAGCAGGCCTACCGGAGAACTCCAGCTGGATGACTCCACTCTCCTGGAGTGTGCCTGCCCTCCTGTCCTGGTGGAACAGTGTGACTGAACCTTTCTCCAGCAGGAACTCCAGCCGGGCAAACAGGTGGTCCCTCCTGGTGAAGGTGTTCAGTGTCTGGGAGTCTTCAAGGGGATCAAATAGGTCCTCTGTCTCTGCTGGAAAGGGTAGTAGAGGGACATGCTGTTATTGTGTGCATTATTATTATTATTATGCAGAGGGTGTAAGGTGTGGTTAAGTTTGATATATTTAGTCTATTCTTGAATAGTTCTAGGACTATTCAAGAATAGACTAAATATATCAAACCTAACCTACTATTCTGGATCAGGGTACCCACCAAGGATGTCCCATGTGGCGGGGCCTGGTAGAAGCTCATCAGGGCCCCTCTCTGGGCCCTGGGTGTCTCCGTACCAACCTCCCCAACCAGGGAACCATGACTGCAGGTACTGGATCATCCCTGAGCTCCCACTCTTAGGGATTGAGCCAGTGGGAGAGCAGGGTGGGGGGTCAGAGATGGGTTCTCGTACATTCTGGAGCGATAAGGAGTATATCAGATCAATTTGAAAATGCTAAATAGTAATTACATAGAACCATCATTTGTAACGGTAACCAAAGCCTTAAACCAGTCAGGTATTAGATATATTCTGAACAAAGCAGGGCATTTCTGTCCATGGGGGCACAAAGACCTTGATGACAGTTCAGTTAATTCCAGTTAAGCTCTATCAGTGTAATAATCTTAGCTTGCCTCTGCGATCTCCTCCTGCTTGCGGAAGCAGTCATGAACTACTCCTCTTAGACTCTGCAACTCCTCCAAAGTCTGCTCCTCTTCCACTCTATCCAACTCACACTGGATAAAAAGGAAACGGCCCAAATATTTCAATATTCAACCTATGTTGATTGTATGAGTTATAATGTTTATGTGTATAATTCTGAAAGGTTTGAGAAATATAAATCTGAGTGATTTTTAATACCTCTTCATGTGGGTCAAGGGGCGCTCCCTTTAGTCTCTGGAAGTAGAGGTTGGTATAGACTTGTGCATCCCGCGCTCGCTGCAGGGCAAAGTCCCAGTTCCTCCTCCGCCTGAGCTCCCTGATCTCACTCAGGTTGGCATGGATTGCAAATGTCCACCACTGTCTGCAGCTAAACACAGCACACACACAAATGCAAAAAACACGAACATGAATGCACATACACCAGCATAGAGAAACACAAACAAAAACCATATTGTCAAGTAAACATTGTGGACTATTACAAAGAGAGCAAACTTACTTTCCGGAGACTGGAACTTTGGGTCTCCATTTGCGAAAAAGCATCTCCCTCTCCCTACGTTCCAGCTCTTTGAGGAAGGCCATGATCTGCTGATACTGGACCTGAAAGTACCCAAACATGTTACTAATATCTGGATGAGTTGGACTGCTGGACTGCTCCTTGGACTGCTTAAAGGCAGTGTAAAGGTACTAATATGTGTGACAGGTATGAGGCCAGGGTAAAAGAAGACTGGCTTACAGAGAGACTAGAGTATCACCTGTGAAAGACGTAGGGACAGAGGCTCCAGCTGGACCTGGCCCTCGATGCGAGGCGTGTGGCGAGACCTCAGAGGCTCCTTGGAGGCATTCCTCCGCAGCAGCACTGAGGCACACACAGGCTCAAAGATATACTGGTGCTCCCGGCTCTGCATGCACTTAGTCATGGCCTCCTAGAAAGTCCCACAAAGACAAAACGGGGAAAAAAAAACAACTGTTATTTGTCATGACTAAAGACGACCAAAGCATTTGGTTATAACATGGGAATTATATTAATCAAACTAAACAGTGTTGGTATCTGTTACCTGAATTTCACTAGTAGGGAGGGCTCCCAGCATGCTAGACTCGGTGTCCCAGTAGACACTGAATTCTTCAATCTCCAGCTGCTTTTGACGTAACAGTTTCTGAGTCTAGGAACCAAAATATATTTCCATTGATTCAACATTAGCTTCAGAGCCCAATATCTCAGCTGTTGGCAATGTCTTAGGCTTGTTAACTTACCGGTTCTTTGGATGAGTTTTGAGCAGACACATTGTTAATACAAACACCAAAGCAAAAGGGCTTTTCTGGATTCGAAAAGTTGTCCTCAAATCGTAAGTGGACACCTTGTATCTTCAGCTAAAACAGGCAAACACAGTCGAAATATGTGATTCTAATTACGCAACAGGGTAGCCAAGCATAATTAAAAAATTGATGTAGTGATCCTAAGACATCTGACTGTTTACCTCAATGTTTTCTACTATCCTGGTGACCACAGAGGCAGTGACTGAGTACCAGTATGACTCTCCTCTCTGCTCACACTCACTCTGCAAGAAACATCAGGCAAAAGAATCATTATGCATGCTGTCAAATCAGCAGGATTCCATTCAATCATCCTTTCAGAATAAATAAAACCCTTTCTCTTACCTTCCATCTGTCTTCTAGGGCTTTTAGCAATAGTTTCTTGCGCTCCCTCTCCTCCTCCCGCTCCTTCTCTTCATCATACTCCTGGGGGCGTGCAGGGCCGATGATCAGATTGAGCTGGGACATTGAGATGACCCAGGGGTCACTGTGGGGTCGGTAGAAAGGGATCTGGAGCGTGATCTTCCCAATAAAGCCTATTGGAGAACAAGACGGAGGTTTGATTTACAAACACCTGAAATATTCTATACATAAAAAATAAACACCAGTGTAAAGATGACAACCTTAAAAATATATATTTTTATACACGTTTACATACTGGTAACCGAACAGGAAATAACTTTTTTTATAGATCCAAAACAGTGCTAGTAGACCAACTTCACAAGTCATAAGGCTGGAGATACATCTGGTTAAAACATGACTAATGAACACTTCCTCACCAGCTTTGACCTCAAAGGGTAAATCAAACTCTCTAAGGGCATCTTTTCTCAGGGGGAGATTTTCCAGCTCCACCGCCCCTGTGCAAAGAAAATAGGGAGTATGAACTCTGCAAGCAGCAACATTTACACGTAGAGGGCATACACAGTCCATTGTTTAGGTGTAATCGACAGATTAAGTCATTAGACTGCATGAGGTAGTCTACACACATACAGACAGGCATGCATTCAGCAAAAATGCACACAGGATACACTGACAAGCTCAAAGTACCTTTCAATAAGGCGATGGAAAGCTGGTCGGTATTTAGGTTGCTGACATATCTTCCTAGGTATGTGTTGAGTACCCAGGCAACAAGTCCCTCCAACATTCTGAGGGCTCAGGGAGGGGAAATGGGGGCGTTGGGGCTCAGCAGGGAAGGTATGGGAGGGATAATTGGAGGAAAGGATCTTGAGTCTTGCAATGAAAGCCTCAACACGATTAAAAAGTATGCCTAGAAAAATGACACAAAACAAACAATCAAATCCACAATCAAAATCAAGGGTAACTTATTCTCACTGTACCAAAACAATCCAGTGAAACCGGTTAGGATTGCAGTTGTACTGTATGCAGTGTACATGCCTCATTATTTGTGTGCACCTCCAACTTGAATCTTAGTTACCTTACAGTATAACACATACATCCTTCACTGTTTTACAGACACTGAACTGACAGCTAACTGGTATAACTTCAGCCTGACACTAGACACCACCAGACCAAAGCCAATGTCGAAATTCGAATTAACTGTAACTATCTACAACCTGAAGCTTCTATTCAAGTGCTTTACCTAACAAAACAAATCATAAAGCGCAAGATGTCTAACGTTATCTTTGACTTTTTGGCAGCTTCTGGCTATGTCGATAGCTGGTTAGTTAGCAATCTTGTTCACTGCTATGTAATTAATCTCTCATCTGACACAACACAAGATCTGTAACGCTACAACTGGCTTAGCTTAACTCTGTCTTATTTTATTTTTTAACAAACTATTACTAATATGTGAATGTTTGCTGACTGTCAATTTAGCAAGGCTGGTTTAGCCAGATACCTGTCAGAGCGCTGCTACTAGTACAAGCCTGCAATGTCAACGCAGGTATTGCTGCATGCACGGGCAGGGAGACAATGGCGTTCAGCTTAGCAACTAGCAATCTAAACCAGACCAGGTTTTCTGAATTAACTAGCGTCAATAGTGAAGACAAAGTAGTGACAACTGAGCTGGCACAAACACATCACTTTGTTAGCTTGCTAGGAAAGAATGCTGGGTTGAGGACAAGGTTGTTGTTATGCTAGCTGATTAGCTTGCTAGGAAGATTGCACGTAGGCTACTACCTAGACTAGCTACTTTGCTATTGAAGAGTCACACAAACAACAATCGATTTGACAGCGCCAGCCGTGCAAGCTAAAGAAAACGAATAATTGCAGCAGAAAGGCTTGCTCACTGGGTACTTGTGCCGATATCCATGATGCAAATTTATTCTCCAGTTATACTTCGCCCATAGTTACATGTCAGTGTCGCGAGCGTAGAAAATAACAGAGCTGTGCACTTCCTCGTACCTCAGAACTTCCAACGAGCGTTTTCCTGTCACGTGACAAAAACAAAACCATTTCTGTGGCATGATTCGCAAGCAGACGAGGACATCTACTGTTCGGAAGCCAAACTTATTTATTTTAATAGTACATTTCTCCCTTTAGTTAACGTTTGGGGTTATCGCTGTACATACTGGAGGGTGCTGATATTTCTTTTTTGTTTTTGATTTACAGTGATAGACATCTAACTGTTATCAAGCATGAATAGGGTGTTGTAAATTAATCTACTGTGCGATTACACCGCATGGAGGCGCATTTGTCTTGTAGTTTTTTGGACAACCACAGTGATCAAGAAATCTCCTGAAAGCAAACTAGGAAAGAGACGAGGAATACAGTAGGCATATACTGTACTGTTATGTAGTTTGGAAAAGTTTATGTTTAAATAGTTTCAAGGTCCAAAAATGTGTAACTACATTTTACTCCTCACAATGAAATTAACTACATTCTAACTTCTTATTCACTAAACACCTTAACATTTATGGCATGCCTTAAAAGTGATTTTTCAATAATATTTCCTGTCTACGATAGGAGGTATAGGAGGATAGGAGGTATACTGACGAAATTGTATACTGCATACTTGGACCTGTAAATTGGCCTCATGTTGTGACAGAACCTGCCAGATTTAACAGTAACTTAACCTCGATCTATTGTACATGGCAATGCAATGATGAATACAGCAGATGGGTTTAATGGTGTCAATGTAAGAAGACTTGGGTATGTTCAAAGTAGAATTTGGAGTGGGTGTGTGTTTGCCTAGGCTGTAGCTTACTAATGAGTCAGCAAGGCGACCGAGTGAACATGGCAGGGGGTTGTGGGTATTTATAGATTAGGTAGTAGATTCCACATGAAGTTCAATTAATGTATTGTTAAAATATCTTCAGCACTTTACATTGTCTTTCCTCAACTACAACATTAATCTAATACAATGCAGTTACAAAACAAAAATAACATTTTTAGGGTCATGTGATGTTGAAGGTGGGCCATTTGAAAATCCGCTGCAGTTATAATGAGTTGTGAGGTTTTCATTGAGTACTAACACCTTTTATAAGATTCCCTGTCTAATGCTCTCCATCTTTTCTATCCATGTATCTCTTCTGAGACCATATATTAATGACCGCCTTCTCTAATCACACTGTGTGTTTCAGAGCGCCATGTGTAATTATTGGTCTGGCCTGATCTCTGATAGTTCATCAGATCTTCTAAATGTACTGAGAACACTAATCCATCCACACCCAACAAATCTAATCGTCCAGACCACACCCAACCATGGTGCACAGAGGGCTTTGTTGCACAAACAAACAGAAACACACAGCCACACACACACACACACACACACACACACACACACACACACACTGTAGAGTACTTTATTGCACATTCACAGACACAGTAAACTCTTACACTCATACTTGGTGTATACTGACTGTACATCCAACCATCAAACATTCTGTACTGTTAATATTACAGAATATGTAACATACAATGAATCTATTCCTACGCCCCCAGTCCCACCCCTCCCCCCACAATAACAATAATCCCGACAGATGTGAATCTCCCATCACACTACTACTCCCATGAACGCTACCCCCACCCTGTAGGCTGGTCCAGTGCCACCCACCCACATAATCCAAGTTAGGTGCACAGTGGCAAAGAGGGCCATCTGTTCCAGCTCCCAGATTTGCTACCAGCCACAGCTGGACATGACACTTGGGCCAGTGGCAGATGGGTACGCCCCATTCACCCTCAACTTGGCTCTGATATGAAATGATTGCTGTCACTCTTACACACACACACGAATCCCGTCGTCCCTGATTTCTTGATATAAGATGATTTTCATGCGTGCATGACATTGTGTGTCATACATATTTCATTCAGTGTATTATGTTGTATGTTTGGCACATTTGACCCACTTACTATAGCTCAGTGTGACAGAAGCCTTAAGCCCTGGACATCCAGATCTCTTGCAGCTGATAACAGCTTCCTCTCAACACACCCGCTAGCAAGATTTTACACAACCTGTTGTAATCACAGTCTTTAAGTGGGTTAGAGTGTACACTGAGGAGCATCAGTTACTGAAATAGGAACCAAGTGTAGGAAAGAAGATCATGTAGGTTGTGAACTAAGGGTATGAATTTCCTTTGGGTTGTACGTCTTGATAACACAGTAGAAGCTGGCTCTTGAATGAAGTCGATGGTCAAATCTGACATTTACAGTAGATACAGTCTATAACATTAAGCATCATAACGCTAGATGAATGTAGTTTGCACATAATGTTAGGTGTACAGGAGACATGATTTGGATCCAAGAAGGTTGAATCCTATCATTGCCAAGACAGCCATGGAAACCAACATTGTGGTTTATGTTTGTGCTATGATTGTGCTATTCTGTAATTTACCCGGGGCTTTGTGATTACACCTGGAAGGACAAGTCAAACCATCTGGTGACTACTAGATTATTTAAAGTATGGTTGCGACATAGAAAAGTCTCAAAATAAGTTGTTGCATCAGTAGGTTTGGATGTTGTTTTGGGTAATCTTGGTGTTCTAATTGTAATTCAGGGGCTTCTTGTGACTGGATTAGGTCATATTTTGGGCATTAATCTGAAGCAATCCCAGACAGATTGGTAATAAGGGAGGGAGATGAGCTGTGAGAGGAATGTGGTAGAGTGTGAGTGAGCCAGAGTTTGAGAGAAAATGGGGAATTGAGGGAGTGAAATAAAAAGGGTGAGGGAGAGAGATGGAGAAGGAAATAGGCTGCAAGGGAGGGGGGATGAGAGCAAGAGAGAGCAGTGACGTAGCAAATCTGAAAGCTCTTCCTCAGTGATGGAGCCTGCTTCCAAAAGGCCCCAGGCTACGTAACCATGGCGACAACTGAAATTTGCTGGGTGCGGGAATATCCTTATTTTCTGCTTTTCATTTCCCCCTCCTCTCATCCCATCATCGTTCCATCCCGTCTTCAGGCTCATCTGGCACAATGTTTGAGGAGAGAGCAATATGGTTCACGCTTCCTTAATTCACATTTCTTTCTGTGGTTAATTTGAGCCACATCACACATCTGCTTTTCCATGATTTATTCTTGTGTGTCTGCACCCTAAAGGTACAACCACGAGTTGTCCAGTCACTTCAAAACATGCATTATAGTGCTGTTTTTCAGCATTTCAACATTCACCTCTGCCACAGTGTAGAGAAACATTACAGCTCTTTGTACACAAGGCACTTTTTCATTGTATTACTACACAAATCCAGAGAATAGCGTATATTAGACTTTAACACAAAAAGACTGTTATATAGTGCAAAATATTGCAGCAAACTAAACTGGCCGACCTGCCACATGTTTAGAAACGCTGCATGGTAAACACTATTTGCAGTAACGTTTCATAAAAGAAAACTTAAATGTCCATAAACTCTGTAGTCAGTGCATATTTCATTTCAGTATCCTGGTAAACAAACCAGTTACCCTGTGACAAATAACAGCTAGTCCTAAAAACGTGTTGCCGTTGCCTATACTCCTCTTTAACGTTCTGCTTTCATCCTCACCTCGCTGGACCCTTGCATGTGATGTGAATCCCAGCTGTAGCATAGTGGGACCTCTGATTACTCGACCGAAGAAGCTGACTTTATCAAGCGTTAAGGGCACTCTATTGGTCACATATGGGTTCCAATGGGAACAGCGACAGTGCCTGTCACAGTGCACTGCCAGGTCCAAATGCACAATTCATGGCTTGAGAAATTAGTAAAGCTTTCCATTATAAAGGCAGATATTCTGTATGAAGGGCATTGTACATTCATGGTTAGTTCTGGTTCTGGTTAATAGGAGAGGCTTAGTACAATGTTGAACCGTCTACTAAAATCAATATCAAACCACCTGAAATTGATAATCATGTCAAAGTACCAAGACAAAACAACGGCACACCTTAATCAGTTAACTTAAGTTAAAAGTTGCTTTTGTTTTTATATAGCATCTACAGTATGCATGTCAATATCTGAATACATTATACTGTGTGGAAGTTGTTTAGTTTTTTTAACAACATATCAGAAATAAATGAAACCATTTCAAAAAAATTCAAAGCACAATTGTTTAATGTATGACATACATCCTCCTTAAATTCCTCGTACACTTGGTTGATGATTCACCTCTTCATAAGGTATTAGTAAATTGAAAAAAAGCCCTTCTAAATGTTATGGGGGATGTCTCAAGATGAATGGGTCACCAAATATCACTGACATTTGAGTACACAACATTAAACAGCCTTTTGGAGTATGTCTTCAAACAGTTTACAGACAGTATGATGGTTTAGTGCTTTTATGGACTAATAACCATGTACACTTTACCAATGAAAACAACATACACATTTGACCTACAATAGATCTGACATCACTGTGTGTCATTGCTACAGTATCAGCACTGAGGTGAAGTTTCTCCTTTAAACCGATCTGGAATCATCCTTCTCGTATCACTAGGGAGAAACTAAACTGACCACAACATAAGTAAGTGTCTCTGCTAACAATTCCAGTCATCAGTGGGATTAAAGGCAGACATACGGAGGCCTGTAAGGCTTAATAATCCTGGGGCGATAAAGATGTTGCGTATTTTAAATGAACTACTCTTACTTCATAAATACAGTATCTCAATGTTCACATCAGATGTGCCCCAAAATTAATGAGGACAATGGTTAATGGCATTACTTGAACATTTTATGTTTTAATTAAAAAACAATATGTGCTTTAAGATGAAACAGGGAAAAGCATTGGTCCACTTAGAAGTTATATCTACTCCTAATATAGCTTTCACAAAATATAATCTGTGTCTTATTTTAGCAGCTTTAGTTTTACACAGTATACAGTCCTATAAGCTACACATGTTCTCAACAAGAATACATTGTGCTTCAAAAACGATGTGATGAAGCCAGTTATATCAACTTCCACAGTTGCTTTCATGCGAGTGAAATCCTTTTACAATATAAGTTTCAACAAACAGTCCCCTCAGTGTACAGAGATCAATAACTACGTCACCTTTACACATCTTTGGTAAACATGAAGATCAGTGCTCAACAACTTACAATACCAGTACTGTAAAGCATTAACTCTTTTTAGGTGTCAACCAATTGTCACCCAGTTATCTTTGTTGAGATGAAAACTGTGTTTCTGCATGTGAGTGTGTGTTCATGTGTGTGTGTGTATGTGTTTTCCTTTTCCCTATAATTGCATTCTGAGTTTAAATATATTTCCCGTGCAGTTATTTGAACTCTTTCCTCAAAATTATTTTCCTCTGTCCACACCTCCCAACTAACCCACATTCTTTTGCTTATACTGTATCACCAGGTAACGTTTATGGAAGGTATGGACATATCGCAATTGAAACTTGAATCACAGCCCAGACTACCACTGGTGAAAATACCATTAAGGACAGGTGCAAAGTGGAAACTCTCAAAATATAATGAGTCGGTTTAAGAAGTAAGGCTGCAGTCAACAAATGAAATGTACTCAGTTCATGTACCAGTTATCACAACACCTTACCATCATTCAGATTTTTCTAACCTAATTCAT
Organism: Hypomesus transpacificus; assembly: GCF_021917145.1. Lineage (NCBI taxonomy): Eukaryota > Metazoa > Chordata > Actinopteri > Osmeriformes > Osmeridae > Hypomesus > Hypomesus transpacificus. The sequence goes on from NC_061077.1 coordinate 8,043,447, forward strand.
CGTAATATGGAATCAGCCAGTCTCTCCTTCATGGTATGCCGGTTGCTGTCATCATTATGTATAGGAGTACAGGATTTCACATGGGACTTTTGGCTCTGTCTACTTTTTCTGCCAATTCCAATATCCTGTTCTGTGTTGGCCCTTTTCTACCTCTCTTTCTAGGCCTTGCTCTCCTGTTTCTCATGTTTCCTCCATACAGGCCTTCTTAGAAGTTACTTGGTAGTAGTGTGTTGTTATTTGTGACACTACACAATGTCCTTAGACATTCGATTTTTCCTTCCTTCAGTCATTCCCTTCTTCCTCATCTGCTTTGCCACCCTTGCTGAGACGCTGGAAGCAGTGGACTGTGGAGGCTAGGAAGAAGCTGGCCACGATGGCTGCCACAGAAACTGAAATGCCGGAAAAGATGACAATGAGGTAGTCTGTGAGGGTGAGGATACCCCGGCACTCCCGGAAACTTTCCTCTGAGAGCAGGCTTAAAGACACCCGTTGTCCGTCCAATGGAAGCGAGCACTCCATTCCGTCCATACCTAACAGAACACAGTAGGATGTCATACCATTATTAGCTAGTATTGTTTGCACTATGCACATATATGTACCAGTATCATCACATCAAAGCTAGGTATATCCTAGTTATTATTAACCAGAACTATATATATATATATATTAGATTTGTATGCACACCTACATTATGTTTACATTTGAAATATGTTCTCTCCTATTTCCTATCTCCTAGTACATTTAGCTCTCTGATGTTTGACAACCCAATAAGATTTATGTCCAATGCTGTTAGAGTTGTATTTTCTAAGACCTGTTCCATTAGTCTAATCTTTCCTACATGTTCATTGATTTAAGACTGAAAAGCTGCTAGTTTTAAATAGAATCTGTAGTGAATTGTCAGGTGTTAAACTTTTTACGTCCTGGATTGAAGATGGTTGTTTGAGTGCATCATAACCAAAGGAATTTATTGTTGTCTTTAATTAACAGACCCAGTGTTGTAGATGTGTGATTTAAAGAGGCTTCATGGGACACCTGTCAGACACATAATTCTTATTACATAATTTCACTATAATATGAGGATTCACATCCTCTCCCAATAAAATGTCCCTTTTGTGACAGGAAAACACATTTGTAAACATTTTCACTATCTATCTGCTTTGGGGCTTTTCACAGAATGTTCGCCTAATCTGCTCCAACCAACCAGTGGTGACCAGACCAGACACCAGATGACAAGAGACAAAGGGGAACATCCCTCTGGTAAAAGTACATCACAGACAGATGCCACTGCTAGCATAGCATTCACTCAGAATAATCACTTATACACTTGTTAGAATATCTGTTTGGGGGTCAAATATGACATTATGGGAAAATTACAGGAGTGTTTAAGGGTTGGAACAGCAACATTACATTATTTTGTTAATATATTATTTTTATGAAACCACTTTTCATTATATTTTGCCATTCTGACTTGTCTCATTACATAACCATGGTAAAGGGAATCCTCACAATGTTGTCCTTGAACACAGTGAAGTAAGGGAATAGTTCAATATGATATTGGAAAGCTAAAATCACATGAGTGAGAAGCTAAAGATCATATTTATGAGTATTATTTCAATACTGTCAGATTTTGGATACTCTAATCCAACTGAAATCATGCACAGTCCGTCCTTTCCCTCCTGTGATCATGAAGGAAGAGTAAATGCTGTTTTAGGCTGTTTTTAGCCTGTCTGTTTTGTAGCTTTGTCCAGCAGTCAGTAGACATTATTATCAACTCCGACCTTGTATATATCTGTGTGTGTCTCTGTGTGTGTGTTAACGTGTGCATGTGTGCTTGCATGTTTGACAAGAATTTACGCGTGCATGTGTAGCACTGATGCACACTTAGACCAGAAGGGGTTTTCCAAATGCAAAGGGACTTAGTGACCTCATCACTCTGTGATATTCGAGTCACGTGGACTTCCTTGATGCACAACAAGCTCATCCAGACACACGCATAGACGAACACACTCCTCTCTGAGTGTGGAGGGACCCAGAATACAAAATGGAAGGGGAAATTAAGTCAGCAAGGAGTTCTATCTGATACACGTTGCAACAAAACAATTTATTAAGTGGCATTCCCTCAAAAACGGTATCAATTATGTCTGCTCTCGATTACGTCTGTTCAAACTGTGTTTTGAATCTTTGGTGTGAATCTCTGTTGAGTCTATGTTTTTTGTGTAAGTGCCCCTTTGTGGGTGTTTACTTCAAAGAGGGCATGGTGTCTTTTTACTGTGAGGGAACAGTCTAAACTGTGTCACTGGCATGCTGTCCTCAGTATCAGATCTAGTGTAGCAGTGAATAATACATGCTGGATGTTCATCCTTCAACACCACTGGTGACAGGAGAACATGGTGACCTCTATAAATGATTGACGCTTGCTTATCTTAAACACTATTGTAAAATATCCTCATTGACTAAAATTACAGAAAGATCTAATGAAACTGTTTTCTTTTTCTGTATTCCTACGATCATATATTGTGTGTAGTAGGTCAATCCATCATCTAGAAACACCCACAGAGAGATCGTTTAACTGGAATATTCATTTGTGGTTACACATGTTGTACTCCAGCCTACCGCAATATTCCTCGATACTTCACACATAGCCTCATCCAGACCTGGGTCTACAGGTACAAGTACAGTCATCCACAGCAGTCAGGATTTCATTCACATTCTTGTAGGTTATACAAATGGTGCACACAAAAGTATTTCACAGTGTATGCAAGTACCAATCCACCCAGGTCTTACCCCCTACTGGATGACAAAGAAAGTTTTTTCTTCTCAACTGTGAGGAAACATAGCTACCGTATCATTCATTCACATTCAGTTTGATCAATTAAATCATTAACAATCCTTAAAAGTAAAAAATACTTTTTAGACACGCTATTGCATTCAGAAAACCCTAATACGAGGGTTGAAAGCTTCTTAATCTACCTCTCGGTCTGAAAGACAAAACTATTTATCCAGTAATTAATAGCTGTTGATTGGGATTCTTAGAAATGGAACCATCAACTCCATTACTGTTACGCTATTAAATCTCTATATTCTCCCGTGTGCAGCTCACAAGAACATCCATCTCCAGTCTGCTGCCTCAATAGATTGACAAGATTATCATAGCATGTATCTAGTCTGTCCCCCGAGGTACGAAATTAGAAGAGTAGGTCTGCCTGTGTGTTGTTGAGCTTTAGTGGACACTTGTACACTTGTACACATACTGTGGAGATGATGTGAGCAGTAAAGGGATGCTATTGTACTAGAAGGCAGGGGACTGAAACACATGCAGGACAAGAAGACTTGTTTTGTCCTTAAAGTGGACTTTGCTGATACTTCATAACCTACATGGTTCTTATACATCTCTCCATTCACTCCAAGCAAACAGCAAATAAATATCATGACATGAAATACCACAGCTGACATTTTGTTTTTAAAGTACACAAAGGCAAGAGTAACTCAACGTGAAATGTCAGAAGATCTGTTTCCAAAAGTCAGAAAAGCCCAGTTAAAACATTCATACCATATGGAGACCCTTCTGTGTATGAAGGTGCAGAAAAGGTGTTTGGAAGAGTTCATGGTTAAACAGTTGAGTTAGACATGATATCTTTTCAGGCCATGCTTACCACTGTGCCATCACACAGATATGAAGTGAGCTTTGGACAATGAGAACATATTACATATACTGTCATCTAATGTACTGTACATCCCAAAGTAAGAAGTGGTAGCCAATGCTGATAGAGTCCTGTGTTACAACTGTAACCTGATCATGTGTTACGACAGTAAGACAGGAAGACTCACATTTTATGTAGACTCGCATAAAAAAACATGCATCCAATTTTTATTTTCCAGGTTTAGTGTTGCTGTGTAATGGCACCTGGTCAAGTACATATACGTGTCCTGTTGTGACTTTGATTTTGCCCAGGAGTCATTGCAATCTATTCTAATATTTCCTATAAACATTTGTATTTATTCATGCAACATTTGAATCTGACATCCAAAATTATAAGCCTACGTCTTGCACTACTTTATTTTAGATTAGATGGATGGATTTTAGCAGGCAGTAGTCAAGCGTCAAAAAATGAGACCTGCACATATCATGTAAGGGACAACACATTCATTATCAGAGGCCATTCTCTAACCATATGTTTCATTCATTATTCATACAAAAGCAAATGTGGACAGATGGATTTGGGTAGATTTTACAACACTGGGATGATTCTTTTTTTGTGTACAAAATACATCAAATTGTATTAGATACCTTCTTTGAAGTTCTGAATTTCTATAAAGAACACATTGCATTTGACCTTAGCAATGACGTTGTTACTATATCTAAATGTCGTTTTGTTTTTGGTCAGTATGTTTTTATAATCATGACATTTGAAAGTTATACATGACGTATATTAGTCTCACAAATGAGCCAACCTTTGTGACATTGCATAAGAAACAAGTTAGTTGTTGGGATTAGCACAAAATAGTTATTTTCTATGTCATACACTAGCATGGCATAAAAATTGTAAACACACTCTTTAAGCAGCTTAGCTCACCCGTTGGAAGCTTGTTCTGGTTCTCCGTCAGCCACACAAATAGTTTGGCAAAGTGACAGTTGCAGATCCAGGGGTTGCCCTCCAGGCGTAGTAACCGCAGGGAGGGCAGGTGCTCCAGGACCCCTACGTCGAGGCCTACAAGGCCGTTTCTCTCCAGCTCCAGCTCCCTCAGAGAGGTCAGGCCCTGGAAGGCATCCGTGTCCACCATGGTCAGGTAGGGGTTATTTCCCAGGCGAAGTTTGATGAGGTTTCGAGACTCCCCAAAGGTTCCTGAGGGGATTTCTGTCAGGTTGTTGCTGCCCAGGTCCAGGAAGACCAGTCTGGAGGAGGTGCTGAGTGTTCCAGGCTCCAGCCTGTTCAGGGAGTTGTTCCTTAGGTCCAAGTAGACCAGGTCACTGTACAGAACCAGGAAGTCAGAGGGGATCCAGGGAATCCAGTTGTCGGAGAGCAAGAGGCGCCGCACGTCCAAGGGAATGGAATCCGGGAGGCGGGTGAGACTTTGGCCGGTGCAGTCCACTGTGTGGTGGTCCGGACACAGGCAGCTGGAAGGGCAGTATTGGCCCCGTGTGAGCAAGGTGGAGGACAGCAAGGCAAGGAAAGGCTGAAGCCAGTTAATGCATGGTAACATTGTCAAGGGGAGGGGAGCTGAGAGGGAGAGTGGGTTTCTTTAGGTAGGGAAGAGGGAAAAGAAGACTGGTGAGCAGGTCAGAAAGAAGTGAGGATGGGGACGTTGGGTAAGATGAAGGGAAGGGGAAATCAAGGAAGGGGAAGGGGAAGGTAAGGATGAAAGAGAGGAGTCAATGTCCTAGCGCTGGCATCTTTCTTTCTCTTGGAGTGTAATCTACAAAAGGCCGGCCATCGAGCGGCGAGAGAGACACGGAACGGCGTTTTCCAGGAGATCATGTAGCATGCAGTCTGGCTAGAATAGCAGCCTGCTGGCTTTTAGAGAATAAGGGGAGGAGTAATAGAGAGAGGGAGCGATGCGAGTGAGAAAGAGAGAAAGAGTGTGTGTGTGTGTCTGTGGGGGGGGGAGGGATTAACACAGAGGTAAATAGAGACCAGAGACTGAGAGACACGGAGGGAGGGGGACACAGTAAGAAGTAGTGTGCTGGGAGGCAGGGGGTGTAGACTTGCAGGGTCAATCCTGTGTGCCTCATTAACCCTGTGTTAGACAGTTAATGAGGGAGGCCGACTGTGTGCGTGACCCAGAAGACTACCCCGCAAGGTTTCCAATGGGAAAACAATACTGACAGCGTGGACAGTTGTCTCTGCGCCTCTCTGTGCTTTTCACGCTGCAGGGTGTCAGAGAAATCCAGTGTCGTTCATCAAATCCCACGTTATATTCCCAGACCACATGTGATATGATGATGTCAGAGGATCCTGGGAGGAGGTGTGGTCATATGGGCTGTGATCCTCGGGAATCGTGAGCATCTCTTCCCTCCCTTTCCCTTTTCGTTGCATGATTTCATGTTTGGTGGATAGGGACGTGTGGGGGGGTGTCCTATCGCTGTTCTGTTGCCATGACAACAGGCTCTAAACATCCACCATGAACAAATGTCCTTAAAGTGTCATGTTGAGAAAACCCTCTCTTGACAGCTTACCACGACGAGGTGATTCAATTGTCTTGTGCTATCTTCTTCCGATGAGCAACAGGCTGAATGACTGACATCGAATAACACAAACACTGTGGAGCTCTTTGGAGCAGATTCCAATGATGAATGGTGAAATATTATGTGCGCAAGATTGTGTGCATAAAATATGTTATTTGTACAGATACAGTGCAAATGCATTAAATTATATTTTTATGTATATTTTGTTGTATGTTCTATTTGTGCAATACATTTATGGGAATTTGATGGTGATAACCATTGCCAGTTCTGCGAGGTTAGGTAGCTGTAATGTCACATTGACACCTTGTCAGTATTTATGCCATTTTTGAGTATGCTGAATGAAAGTTTAAATAATTTGAAAAAGATTAGAATTGGCTTTTCTCATGACCCTTTGCTTTTATAAACACAAGGACTACAAAAAGCTGAAAGTCAACACAACAATATATATATATCTCAATATCGTTTCTTGAAACAAAAATGAAAATATTGTTTTTATTAATAGGTCAGTGCAGGGATTCCCTGTGGGGACAACTGACTGAGAGGAGGAACAGGCAAATGTTAAATCCCACAGCTGAAGTTTATATGTAAATAAATGATGAATGTCATTTGCTGCCTGGTGTTTGCCACTGTGGGTAAACAGGCAGATGCAGGGTGCAGGGAGGTGGTCGGGTGCTATGGAAAAGCCACTGGGCACAGGAAAGCTGCAAATGGCTCCAACTCACTTTTGCAAATGCCACCTCACTTTTGCAATGGCCTCAGTGTCCCAAACATCTAAGACACTGAGGCCCAACTGTCACTCTCTAAATTGTGCTTAAGCAGGTGTGACACTGTCCTGCATGCCCAGCATGCCCGCTGCTGGTGTGCCAGGTTAGGGTGCCAGTCAAGGACAGAAACAGGAGAGGTGATGCCACTGTGCAAGGTTACACATACAGTCAGTTACCCAAGGGGATTTATAGTGGACGGAAACCTGAGATGAGCTGTGTGTGTGCTTGTGTGTGTGTTTGTTGATGTGGGGGTCTGTGAGTGAGAGGATATAGTGGGAGGTGGAGAGGTCCACAAATGTTTGTATCCTCCAAACGATACACACCTGCCAATGGCAAAACTGGAACAAGGCTAACAGCAATGTGAATCCCCCTGCATGTCTGTGGTGTAAGTCTACACTGTTAATGTTGCAAAAAGGTCAATACTATTTGCACCAGTGAAAAGTACTGAAGGTTAGGCTCATAGTACAATTCACAGCTAAAACAGATGGTAACAGACCAGTCTGTTCCAATTCTTCCAACCATTGTGTTTCATAGATATGGCAGCTAGGACACACACACCAGACATACACACAAAACTAGACATACATACACCTTAGAAAGATAAGTGCAGATGGATGCAGACAACATTTAGAAGGAGGGCTGTAAAGGGAGATGTGTCAAATGAGGGTAGTAAGTGGACACGAAAGTCCCCCATTACCCAGATTATAGGTATGAACACCATCTTTCTTCAAAAGTTTACACAAATCAGAAAAATCACTAATATAATGGAAAAATATTCTGACAGCTGTTGGACATTGCAGAATTTCGATGTAAAGATTTGTTAGACAATGAAGACCAACTGGACAACACTACATCTAAAACCCACCCTTTTTTGATAAATGTATCAAGTGTTGAATACTGTATATTTTAGTTTTTCTTAGGAATAATGTCACTGTTGTCATGAAGCTTTTAATGACACAGAACTATCAGACAAGGGACATACATGCTACACAAATCTGTATTTTATAAATTTGTGGCCATAGCCACAGCCAAGCTTACAATTCTGAAATGTCTTTTGAAAACATTAAATTATTCAGGTCACATTTGCAAACAGGGATGGCCAAGTACCTTGATGTGGTCTCTATTTCCCCCTTGTGTTCAGTGTCGATATTGACAGTACTTTCATTTTATGAAATTCATAAAATATTTTATTCATTCATTGATGGGCTAAACTTAAGTAAAGGAAGCCACCGTTTCAGCAGTTATAGAACATCTTCCATAGCTGGGTAACTGGCAACCATTAAATATTTTAACCATAAGTCACAGGCAGCAGGTTATGGAGATGATGATGTCTGCGAAGGTAAGTATGTTGCATAATGAGAGAGCGTGTATCTTTACACTCCTTGATAGTTAAATTGATAGGAGAAATTATGAATCTGGCCTAGATACCATTATTTTAGGATACCTCATTGAAATATAAATGCTTTCTTGTCTGTCAAAAAGTAACATAAATGTTACTTTAACAAAACTCAACAAAAAAGCAATCATGCACATTTTGAAAACACAAACACACATAGGCAAGCCACATCAGGAGTCATTCTGACAGAGTTTCGCCTCAAAAAGAATCTCTTATCACCAGGGTATCACTACTGGCGAAAACCGCTTTGTAAGAGCCAAAGCAATTCCAGGGTGAGACACAATGGTAAATGTCCCAGTGATGAGACAAAATGACATGGCTCAGAGACTGAATGTAATGTATTTTCGTTTATTTAGGACAGTCCCTACGAGGCCCCAGTTTGTTGTAGTTTTTTCTTTTTTTGTCTTTTTTTCTACAAAATAGACCAATAACAGTATTACAAATAATTAAAATCATTACATCATTCACAGGGATACAGTCATTTGTACATTTATACAGAAACAGAGATAAAGGTTCAAATTGCAATCACAGTGGCAGGGACTGAGAGGAGAGGTGTGAAAGGCCCAATGTGTTTTAGGGACACCTGGAGTGGCATGACAGTGCGAGAGAGTGGACAGAATATTGTTTAAAGGTAAATAGATGCAGCAGTGCAGTTCTAACTTGGGATCACCATATGGAAGAATATAAGTACAGTGCACAGTGTAAGAGTTATTTTATACATTGAAACAATTACAAAAAATGTGCATGAATACTGTACATGGAGAGAGAACAATAATGTTGACTTGAGGTCTGGTGGGGGCATCCATTTTGGTTTACTTTGTTTACAGACAGCCATACAGAGATGACTGACTTCTGAGATTACAGCAGCAGCAAAAACCAAAATGTATTTTCATCACTCAACTTTGAAACTGTGTGAACTTTCTTTACACAGCCTCCTTTGCGTTTTAAAAGAGTAAGATGCTGTGTTATGTCAGTATTTGTCAAATGCTTTTGTTTCTTACTGAAATATATGTTCATGATAAGGAGTGTGTTTCTATTGACAGCCATATGATGTTCATATTTTACCAAACATTAAGCAAACAAGAATGAATTTGCCAAAGGTATGCTATGCATTGTAAACATTTGGGACAATGTGCATCCTTTTGTATGTTCACTCCATGCTTTCCATTGTAGTTAGTTTGACAGGATATCAAGAACACAATTCATACAAGGGCACAAAAAATTGTACAACTGGTATTTGGAAGCACTTTAAAACAACAGCTCTATTGAAGTATTGTATCTTATCATAATTATAAATTAATCAAACGTGGAAGCCAGGAAGTAATATCGAAACAGAGGCTTGACCTAGATATTGATCATTGAGCTGTCTAGTCACATCATGATGTACTGTGTCTAGATCATATTGTACTACTGCAGCTCTGGGTTGGAAGGTTTATAAAACTGTGACTAAATATGCTGTTGTACAACGGTTCAATAACATTGGTAGTATGATAGTAATATGAAGTGGAGATATGATTCTAATGGGTACCTTAATTGTACCAATAGAAAAATATCAATGACTTGTGGCAAATGGCTAATGGTGAAGTGCTGAGACACATTGGAAGTGTGCAGGCACTGCAGCACTTAAGGATCCCACAGATTTTTGGCTGCTTGTAACAACACTTGTTAAAAACTGTTTAAAAAGTTTTCATGCTGATCCCTGAACCTCAAATACAGTACAGTATGGAGTGTCAATGTGTAAACGTGTAGTGACCTGTGCTGGCACAATAAGGAAGAGGTATGCCTATATATACCATACTGTAGGTATTGTATGTTCCTATACAAAAGTGTTTACATGTTTAAAAAAAAAGAAAGAAAGAAGATGTTTCTAATGTCATCACTTGCAAAACAATCAGCATAATTGTCTCTGGGATGATTCATTACCATGTGCTTCTTTGCTTTTCTGACAATATCCCCGTGCATGACTTTTATTAGATTGAGTGGAAATTCACAAATCTATTGTCAAAGGTAAATGGTTGTCATAGCAGTACAGTATAAAAATCACAAAACATTATCTCAAAATATTTAAAAAGAAACAAATATGTATACATGTGGGAATAGTATTTCAGTGGAGTCTTCTAAAACCAGGCTCCCTTTAGAATCATTTCCCACTTTGTGTGGTGAGCTGCCATATTGGCAATTACAATACACCTGGCCTCATACCGAAATGTGGCCATTTTGAACCATAAAGGTGCTTTTTTCATAAAATGACAAAAACTCTTCATAAATCCTTAAAACATACAGTAGTAGAGAAAATCATGGGAAATATATATCAAAATGTTTTGAGGAAGTGCACATCTTACTTAATCATTCAAGGTAAACATACAAACCAAAAAATAAGAATGCTTTATTTTACAATCCTATCATACAATTCATAGCAACTACTTAGGGTCAACTCTAAAATGCCTTTGTGGCAATCACTTTCATGTGTATGTATTTACTTGACACTAGGCTGCAATTAGAGATATAATATGCTTAAATCATGAACTCATCAAATGTTCATGGTACTGTAATTATGGAATAGGTGGTATAGATGTGTTACTATGTTTCTTTAATTTAAGAGACTATAGAATAAAGCATTTCTAAAAAGTATGGCAAACAAAAAATACATTGCAACTGAGTCAGTCACATTTACAATGACACAAATTGCATGTTAATGTTAACAGTTTGTTGTTTAAAGAAGCTAGCAGCATTCAACTGCTGCAGACTATTGGTGTGACAAAAACAGAAAGTCAAATGCATCTGATATGTACAAGAAAAATGACATGCATGGTTCAGTACATTTACAAGTTGTTGTTTCAGAATGTTGAAAGAGTGCTTCGGTTATAAAAAGTTTTTTTTTTTGAGAGACAGAGAGATAGAGAGAGAGGGAGAGAGAGAAAGATAGAGAGAAATGGGAAGTGTAGGAAACAGAACTATTCATTACACCTTTTTCGCCGTGTAATCAGGATGTTATTCACAGGGTCAGTCAGTTCTCCTGGGCCAGGCTGTTTCAGAAGATGAGAGCCATTTGAGGAGCTTCTGTTTTTTCCAGCTCATAACCCTTGTTACAGACCATGTCAAAGCATGCAAGACCATGGAACTACACAGTTCTTTCACTTGTTCATATTGCCTACCCACAAATCGTTCGCTCTATTCAGAATGCTGGTCAGGTCTGCTGAATAATATCAGAGCTGGATGGTAGAGAATGATGTGGAGGTCCCACAAGGCAGGGTCCCAACACTTTTCATTAAAGGCCCTTTTAAAGGGCAGGTTCTCTGCTTCATTTCCACCTGGGAGTCAACATAAATAATATACAACATACATAAACAAAGTCATACTAGTTAACAAAGACTGCAGCTTCAGAAAGAATACACAGAGAGACTGAAGTCAGACTTGACACGGTTGTAGACTCAGGACTGCTGCTGACTGCACAAAGGGACTGCTGCAGTTCTAACTGAACATAAAACTGAGCAGACTGGACAGAGGATGTGAGGGCTGTGGTTTTCTAACTATCATGGAGCACAGTGAGTAACTGAACACAGCTACCAACTAAACTGTCCAGTCCGGCAGAGGGTGTGAGTTGGGTGAAGTGTGGGGTTTAGTGGGGCCCACAGTCTGAGACAAAGACCAGGCTGGGGCCGAGGCCTGGGGATAGGGGTCCTGGCTTGATGTCCTCCCCATATTTAAGGTCAGACCTCTATAGAGGTTATCTGGTTCATCTGGGCCCTCATGGACTGAATGCTGTTCAGGATCTTCTTCTGGTGTCCAGCAAGCGTCACCCCAATTCTAAGAATGTCCCTGTGGAAAAAGCACAATCAGTACATGATGCAATGACACAGCCAAGATTGTCCGAGCAATGTTTGTGAATAGGAGTACTGTATATCAATAAGGATGCCTGCAATACAGAAGCCTACTGTATGGAGGGCAACTTACTCCATGGTCATTTGGGAGACCACGTCAAAGTTTGTGAACTCTGCATTGGCAAAGTTGTCCTTGTACTGGCCCATCTTGATGGCATCCAGCCATTCGTCCACGGTGCTGAAGGATGCAAAGTCTGGCGTGCTGCGGTCCAGCAGAGGTAGGTGAACACTGGAGAATATCACAAATGGCCAGTGAGAAAACAAACTGAACATAAATAGGTGTCAGCTACACAATGCTACTTGAGGAATATCAAGGAATTCATTAATTCTTTCCTCCATTCTTTTTCTCATCTTAGACATGGGGACGTGAACTGACAGAGACTAGGAAAGGAGGTCATCTGAGAGTGGGTGGAGGTGGGGTTACAGTCTGCAGTACCTTGACGAGAGAGGTGTCATGGCCTTCAGACTGTTAGGGTTACGGATCATCTTGTCCAAGGTGTTGACAATCTGGCTGAACTTGGGACGATTGTTGCGATCCTTCTGCCAGCAGTCCAGCATGAGCTGGTGCAATGCGCTAGGGCAGTCCATAGGGGGCGGTAACCGATAGTCCTGTTCTATGGCGTTGATCACCTGTGTGCAAAAGAAACAGACACAATAAAATCAACATTTCCAAACGTTTTCATTATACACCAATTTGATCCACAATTACTTTACTTTTTCTCTCACTCTCTGAGAAGAAGTATAAAAAGGAGACAAAAAAAAGACAAATGAGAAGAAGAAAAAAGAAGAAGAATTTGTAGTTATTCTTATTGTTTTGCATTTGGCTCATGCATTTGTTACTGGCTTGCAGTGCATGCTTACATCTTGATTACTCATATCCCAGTATGGCCTCTCTCCATAAGACATCACTTCCCACATCACAATTCCATAGCTCCACCCATCACTAGAGGAAGTGAATTTCCTGTACTGTATAGCTTCAGGAGCTGTCCATCGGATGGGGATCTTTCCTCCCTGACAAGAAAAAAAAAACAGAGATTACAAATCCACTACCAAACTAGTGTTGACTGAGATCACCATTGACCTGAGGAAACACACTCACCAGGGCGCTCGTATAGGTGGGGTCTGAAGTGTCGTCCTCAAGAAAACGAGACAAACCAAAGTCAGACACCTTGCACACCAGGTTGCTGTTGACCAGGATGTTGCGTGCTGCCAGGTCGCGGTGGACGTAGTTCATGTCACACAGGTACTTCATGCCCGACGCGATGCCACGCAGCATGCCCACCAGCTGGATCACTGTGAACTGGCCATCGTTTTGCTACAATGCAGAGAAAAGAGAAAGAAACACTATTGTTGTTGTTTTTTACTCTTGTGACTTCAGATTTGTATGCAATTCTTCTCTCGATCCTAACTTCTCGGACCAAAAAAATGGAGATTAAGAATCTACAGTGTTGGCCTATTATTACCCTGAGGAATGAATCCAGAGATCCGTTCTCCATGAACTCAGTGATGATCATGACAGGACTGCTCTTGGTGACCACGCCCTCCAGGTGGATTATGTTGGGGTGGTCAAACTGGCCCATAATTGACGCCTCAGAAAGGAAGTCTCGCCTCTGTCTCTCAGTATAGCCAGCCTTGAGGGTCTTAATGGCCACCAGGATCTCTCTCTTCCCAGGGAGTCGCAGGTTCCCACTGCACACCTCCCCAAACTCTCCTACAGGGGTCGGATGAGTATTGTTCAGGCTTATGGTTAGCTGGGATTAATGCGATCTCACACCAGAAATACAGACCCCCACACTATGAATGCATTATCCTCCCCTGTCTGGTTGTCCTGCCATCAACATTTGAATGGATTTTTATTTATTCAGTGTATGTCACATAACAAAATATAATTTACCTGCACCGATGACTTGCTCAATCTTCACACACGAGCTATCTATCTCCTTGGCAAACTCTCTGACTGCCTCATTGGGGTCCTCATACGTAAATGGGTCAATGTAGATTTTCATTCCGGGGGACACTTCTCAAGAGGGAAAGATAGATGTTATATAGACAGAGAAAGATGTGGGGTCATACACAGAAACATCTTGGCTGGCTGGCTTGGTGAATGATCAAAACTGACAATAAGTTACTCACTATGCCCACTGGTGTACTGCTGCAACTTGTCTGTATACTCAGACTCTGGTCTCTCCACAGTTCTTCTGTTAAGAGGAAGAAAACAAAACAGTGTTAAGACCTTCATTACACAAACAACGGCACAAAAAATGCATATCATAGTAGGTCAACCACAATCACTATAATATTAAGACTTTTGGCATTGAGTTGCGTGCGTTGTAAAACTAGGCATTTTTTATGGTAGGCCTACATGACCAATGGATTGGCTCACCGATTGCAAACAATTACAAACACAACAATAGCGATGATGAAGACTACACCCGCAGCAGCTGAACCAATGATGAGCGGCAGTTTCTCCTGTATGCTGGATTTATATTCCTCTGCAAATACAAACAAATCCTTCAGTGATCTTAAAACAACCTACTTGACATATGTAATTGCTCAGTTTACATCAGATCAAAAAAAAGATTTTTCCTTCTTTGTGAAGATGGTCGATAGTGGGATACCTTCAGTCATAGTCTGAAAGTACATCTTTCCGCTGAAACGTCCAAACCCGGCCACCGTACGAGCCCGCACCTGGAACACGTAGATGGCCCCGGCCTTCAGGCTGCGGATGACGGCCGTGTTGGTCTGACTCCTGACTACAGAGGAGTTCCACTCTGCCTGACTCTACAACAACACCAAAGTGTACAAGATCTCTGAATGCTCCAGTGGTTTGATTGCTATAACGTACCATTTGGAGATAACATAATGGTAAATGGAGCCAAACAAAAGTACAATCTTAGGTTTGAGTTGAGGTACCTTTTCATAGTACTGCAGCTCATAGTCAAGGATGAGGCCGTTGGGCTGGTCAGGCTGGGACCAGGACAGGGTTATGCTGTCAGGTGTCCGGGTGACCTGGTGCATGATGGACACAGCGGATGGTGCTGGGGGTGGGAGACAATAAAGACAGTGTGATGTAGAGAAGGAATCAGAGAAAAGACCAATGAAGATGGAAAAAAGACAAAGAGAGGAGAGTGGGAATCAAGAGCGGAGAGATAGAGAAGGAGAGACAGATGCACGAGAGCCTTCGTGAGGTCCTAATGAAGCCCTAATGAGTACATGTTTATGCAACATTTGCGCTTCTTATTATACATGTAATTGCTGCCTGGTGTGACATCTGAACGGGTCCCAGATCCAGAGAGATGCTAACTGAGACAGACAGGTAGTGCAGCAGAGAAAAGAAGCACAGCAGGAGCTCTACAATACATACTGGCTCAGTGCAATGAGCACATTCATTTCAACCCTTTCAACATCTGGAAGAGATGGAAAGGTCTTTGAAACGAGTCAAGTATTTATCAATAAGTCATAAATCAGTAAGTAATATCATTAGAAAGTCTCATTGAGCACAGAGAGGCGCCAGTTGGTTCAGTACCAGCTTGGTTGGTGGTGATGTTGACTGAGGAGTACTGTGGTGAGTAGGGGCTCTGGTCTGACACCCCGTTGACCGCCTGGATCTCAAAGGTGTACTGCGTGTGTGCTAGCAGGTCGCTGATGTGCACGCGAGTCTCGGTCAGGCCCAGCTGACGAGGCACAAACTGCACGTTGTCTCCGCAGCGCGTGCACCCGCCCCGCCCGCCGCCGCAGCTCTTGCAGATGATGTTATAGACCACGTCGTCCCGGCCGCCACCCTCACGCGGACTGCTCCACTCCAGCCTCAAGGAAGTCTCGTTCACCATGGAGATGACGTTCTGGGGTGCGGAGGGTATGGCTGTGTAGGGTAGGGTCAGGGTGGGGGTTGGAAAATTCATATTTCAGAAGGACTAGATACCACTGTCATAATGCGTTTAAGCAAGGCAATTGAATTGAAAATAATCAAAGTTCATTTTCATTACTGTAGCATCTGATAATAGGACACTGAATTCATGAGTGTCATGTGAATTGATTTAATTCAATGCCATTACGCTTCAGATCAACACCTCAAGAATGGGAAAGGCAGTGAAAAGAGCAGTATGCTTCAACAGCCCAGTTAGACATGAGACACAAAGGCTATCCATGCATGCTCATTTCAGCTTTTTCATCACAGAGACCCCGGTGTGAGCCCACACCCCATTGTGGTTCTGTTTTTAAATTCTAAACAGCTGCACCGCCTCACAAGGGACAGACTTATGCAAATCTCTCCAGCTATTTTTCTCCAGGGTCCTTTCAGACTTGTTACACCAATGGAGGACGCATTCCACCAGCCCTCAGAGGTGGTGACAAAGGACGGCCACCTCATGCCAGGATGAAACATAACCTCCTGGCATGCCCTCAGGCGCCATGCACGTTGAAGTACTCGTCACGTGGGCAGATTCTGATGTGAAATTAATGATGAAAGGAGAGTTTGTAAAAGAGTGGGCTGAAAAGGTTTTTGATATGCTTTTGCAGCTCCATCTTAATGCTCATTGCATTATGCACAAAAATGCATTCATCTACAAAATGATCAAAAGGAGAGGGAAGAGGATATTCGAGCAGCTTGCCTGCTCCAATGGTTACATATCAGTCCTGTGTGGTACAGAAGGATAAATCTCAGCCTGCACTCTGGGTTGGTATGCCATCTAGGAGGTAGTGTGGTGGTAGTGTGTCATCCGGTACATACTGGTGCAGGGCATCTGCGGCGGGTCGGAGTCGGTGCGGTAGTAGCCATTGCGGCACACACAGTTGGTGGCTCCCTCGTTGGTGGTGCGACTGTTGATGGGACACTGAAGACACTTGTGGTCTCCCTGTGCTGGCTTGAAAAATCCAGACACACATGCTGCAGTAGAGAAGGGTGGGAGGAGAAAGAGAGAAAAAGAGAAGAAAAACAAGCGAGGAGGCAGAGAAATTGTGGAGGTTAGTGGGAGGAGGTGAGAGAGAAAAACATGGGGGAACAGTTCAGGGAAATGTATGAATGAACCTATTATGCTGAAGAGTGATACACAGTAAATTCATACATCCAACATAAATTCCCCAGACATATTATAAAAGATTGGTCTTGAAATACACAGAAATATTAGTCTCAGGATGTCTCTTTTCATATGGTTCATTAAAGACTAGACAGGAAGCCAGGGCTCACAGTTCAGTTTTGGGTTTCATGGTACATTTGAACCTCTGGGAATATGGGAGATTAAATGGTTGTACAGGACACAAGACTTACTATTGCAGTTTCCCTGTGCCCTTTACAATATATATAAGTATTTGTTTTTGAAAATCGTATATTATTTTCAACAGTCCCAGTGTCTTTACATCGATCAAAAACAATGAGTTATTACCAAGTTCTTATGGTCCTATTATGGGCAGCTGACCACATCATCTGATTCCCTGTGATTGACAGGACAAACTATGGCTCTATAGGCACAATGGTTCTAGCAACATTCATATTAACCTTGTACTGACTCTAACCCAAACCTTTCCTGTTTGGGTGTTTCCATCAGGGATGAGCTGAGGTAAAAAATTGCCACAGGCTTTGGGAGCTACTACACAGTAATTAAGATTGTTTGATAACCATCTCTATGCCTGGCACAGCAGACAATATTGAGTGTTATTCTTAGGATATTCTAATCATGCTATTTTCCAAGTGGCCCAAGTTAAATCTACAGTTGTTTGTAGCTATGCATCCTAGTCACAGTAGGCCACTTAAGAATGCCAGTCAGACAAGACAGCCAATAGGGTCAAACAAAAGGATGAGTCTGTGGATGGAGGCATCAGAGGAACACCCACTGGTGGCTGAGGAGACGTGATGAGCGAGAGGGGAGAGAGAAAGACCTGATTGACAGCCGAATAATATTGGTCAGTGACAGAGCAGGGGACAACTGTGCATGTTATATATGACCTTCAGTCTCAGTAGAGACAAACCCACCACCAGCATCATTAGGAGTGTTATGAAGAGCAGTTGGATTCATAAAATAGGGTCAATTTTTGTCTAATAAATATCCAGGAGTATACATTTTTCTGTATATCCAGAAATCACCCAGGCTCAAATTCCCAGTATGCTGACAATATATAATGACTGATGTGGGAACTCTACTATATGTGTACCATTACCGCTTGGAACTGAAGTGGGTCAGCCTGTCTTGTGTTCAGAAATGTATGCCATCTGTAATACTAGGCTCCCACTGCAGGCAGTAAAGAATTTCCTAATGTACGATCATAAATAATGTAGATATGATGGAGAGGTTGCCAGAGTGTGTGTGTGTGTGTGTGTGTGTGAGCTTGCGTGTTTTTTTTGCATGTGTGTGAATGTGCCAGACATGTCCACATGGGCAAACAGAGAAGCTGGCATTGTAATAGCAGTCAGGCTACACTGTGGGAACTGTCATAGCGACGTGTTGTCATTGACAACGTGTTGCCTGGGGCATTCCCTGAGCCTGTGTTTGAATGGCTGGTTCAGAAACCTTCTGTCTGTCAACAAAGACTGAGCCAGAACTCATTGGGAAAACAAACATGCAAACACACACGCACACACATACTGTATATTCAGTAATCTTGGCCTGTGTGTGGTGTGTGGTGTACATCAAGGAAAGCTGTCTTAACTCATTTTCAAGCCGGGTGCTTTGGTAGGACAGAGGTTACGGACAGCATGGATGGGAAAATAGGAAAATATTGGTGGCCCAAGACGTTTTGTTAGTATTTCTTGTATGTTGGAACATTTTCTACACATCATATCCAAGACAGCATGTTTAGTCTCAATGCTACATGAACCTTAATTCCGCATGATCTTATCAACACTCTCGTTTATGGCACGAGAGAGTGTGGATTCAGAAGGGAATTGGATTATCTTGGATTCTCTTGGAAGTTTTCTCCAGAGACTGATACACAAATCTCAGAAGGCTGTTCCTTGGTACACTGTAGTTCTTGTCTGACTGAACCTGAAACAAGTTCTTCTCAGTTTCTCTCTGTTGTAAAAGAAAACAAGTTATCGTAATGGGATATTTAGAAGCAACTCAATGATTATACGGCATATTGAGTGAGTGTGAAATGAGGTGAGGGTTTAGCTCAGTGTGGGATGAAGGAGGTGTAAAAATATGAAAACTTCATCTGAACCACACAAGGGTGTTAACTTCTAAACAGTATCTTGTTATAACCATGAACCAATGTTGCAAATATCTTGCCACCTACAAAAAGCCTTTCTGTTGAATTGCAATAATGTTTTTCCATATCACAACAGAGGGGCTTCATCATATTTCAGAAAAAAATGTGTACAACATAAAGTATATTTCAGCTCAGTAAACAACAGATGGAAAATGTATCAAACATACTGTATCTTCATGAGCATGCTCATTCCCCTTGGACTGTCATTTTATAAACTAAGAAAAAATCCTTCATTCTCATTGCCATCTGTCTTGTTACTGCCCCTTTAGTACTTTATCCCTATGTACTGTGAAGTGTCCATGGTGTATTGTATGTATGATTTGTTTTGTCTCTTTGCCTCCAGGGTGTTGGACACGAAAGTTTTACGAAAGTATTTGTGAGTCAGTGTATGGGTGTGGGTGTGAAAAGAAGAGAGAGAAAGATAGAGAAAGAGAGAAATAGAGAGTGAGAGGAGATGGGCAGAGAGAGAGAGAGAGAGAGAGAGAGAGAGAGAGAGAGAGAGAGAGAGAGAGAGAGAGAGAGAGAGAGAGAGAGAGAGCACTCAGGTTGTGTGTGTCAGCAGTTACTGTAGCACACCATCATTGACAGTGACAAGGAGAATGCCCACCTCTGCTTGTGTGCATTCTCTGCTAGCTGAATTAATCAGCACACAGAATCAACACTGCTCTTTGGCATCTGTCGGGTGAAAGAGCATAAGCATTGTGCACATAGCTCACTAAAAAATGAAGAGGTCAACCGCAAGTAACCACTGCTCTCATGTGGACTGAATTTCAGAGCTACGAGAGGGAAGATGTGGAGCTTCCCCATTATCCTTCTTAGTCTGGTTTTTTCTCATCTGGCTGTAAGGAAAACTGAGAGCTGGGAGCAAGGGAGAGAGATACAGAGCAACAGTGAGAGAGAGAGAGAGAGAGAGAGAGAGAGAGAGAGAGAGAGAGAGAGAGAGAGAGAGAGAGAGAGAGAAAATGGAGAAAGTGACAGTGAGAGAGAAAGGGAGTCTGACAGGTAGCGTCTGTAGAAAACAGCTCCAGAGACCATTCTCTCTGTCTGAATCCTAGGGGCCTGGATGCTGAGACTCAACTCCCACCGGGGGTCTTTGATCAATGAGGCTGTTGGTGATGACAACAGGACACCTGCACCCTGTCAAAGGAGGGGCAAGCCCCAGCAACAATGTGTGGACAGCCACCAATCAGCGGGGATTAGAGTTTTCTCTCCACCCTATCAGAAAGGCTATTCTGAAATCTAGACCGGGGGCACCATGAAAAATAAATGGAAGATACACTGGATAAAACTAACTAGTGTATTTTCATGCTACAGTATGTGCTCTTATATACCATTGCAAAATAGGTAAATGCAATATGTACTACGCACTGTGTCTGCAAAACGGCATTCTTCCAAAGTAAGCAAATACATTCTTAAATCATTTAACTTTTCACTTTATCATTTAAACATTAAAGATAAGTTATTTATATATTTTCCCATAAAAATATAATAAAGAATGATTCAACATGATGTTCCATACTATTCAAATGAGGTGAAATTTTACTTTACCCTTATCTGAGGCCTAAACAAACTGGACATTTAGTAAAGGTCAAATTATAAAAAACACCTGAGTTTGGTGCAGCATCTGGTAAAATGTCCATCAAAGACAGAGCACTGCCTAATTCTCAAGCAATTATATGACAAAATTATATTACAAAAAGAATAACAGGAGAATAGAACACTGTACTCATTCTGTGTCCTTTTTGAGCCTGTTCTTTGAAATCAGCATACAGTGAATTGTGGAGATTAGGGCCGGCTGTTTCCCTGAGCTTGTGATCTGACCAGGAAAAAGGGGGGAAAGAGGATTCCTTCTAGTCTGATTACACATTCAGAAAACAATCCTGGTAGAACTTCAGGACATATGGCCGTGTGGATCTCACAACCCGAAAATCACGGAATTAGCTGGGCGGACATAAGAATGGATGGATGGATGAATGAATGGAAGGATAGATGGACAGTTGCGTAGGACAGTGGGCTGACATATAAGTAAGCTGATCATTTCTCAGGGATAGGGTTTGTCCACTGATAACGCATGGACAATCGATGGAGAGCAATGCTAGGCAAGAGTGTACAAAGAGGTACTTACATACATCCTGGATAAATGCTCTGAGCATATTATTTCTACTTGAATGAACAATACTGCATATAGTATGAGTCTCAAACCTTTGTAGACAGCTGGGATTAACTCGCGTCATCACTTCATCACTGCAGTTAGAAATAAGGTGTTGACCAAATTAACCGTGTTTTTGTCTGTTATAAAATAACACAACACAAACTAAAATCAGCCTGGATTTAAATCATTCCAGGGTCTGTTAACTAGCGTCAAGCATGGTACCCATATGTTCTTGATTGAAAAAAGCTTTGCAGTTAATGTTCCTGTACAGTTACAGTTATGATGCCCTACAATGTAGTCCATAGGACCATCTGTCAGTTTGAGGTGATAGGGGGGTAAATAGTGTGTTACTGTTCATGTTGCAGTAATGCATGTCTAATCTCATAGTGACCTGTTTCTCAGAATATTTTAGTTTACTGGCTCAAGTACAGTAGTACTTCGCCACATGCATTTTTTATTTAATGTCAATTTTCAGTCATTTCCAGATTACCTTGCCAAAAAGACTCTAGAGTCTAACACATTTCAAAAGTACACTGTAGTCAGAATGATCATTGTTTTGTGTTGATTTAACCACTGTAGGACAGCAAGTGAGGCAGTTGTCACTCCCTCTACCAGATTCTGTCATTTGTCTGCCTTGTCTTCCCCTCTCTCCCAGAGAACAACAACTACTTTGCCAGCAACTTACATTGTCTCCCAGGAATAAGCTCAAAGTTGACCCAAAACATTTCTTTGGAGTCCCTGACCTATAAGAAGCAATTCATTTCCAACATAGCAAGGTTAACACAGCTGTATTTCCGCTGGGTGTGTTTGATTTTGCTGGCCCAGAACTATAGAGCCAGTGAAACAATAAGAAAGCCATAAACCTGCTAATTCGACAAGACAAATCAAGTGTCTCCAAGTCATTAAAAGAAACCCAATACTATGACTAGCGTACGCACCCAACCCAAGGTCTTCTCCTGTCTGGCCCCCCAATGGTGGAATCATCTCCCCACCTCCATCAGAGACACTGACTGTCTCCCCACCTTCAGGAAAAGGATTAAGACGCACTTGTTCCGGGAGTACAACGGTACTTAATAACGATTTGCTGGATCCAATGTTAGGTTATTTCCTCCGGGAACACAATGACACTTGAGGCACAATGAGGGACTTGTTGCACTTGTTGGTTAGTTTTTAACAGATTTAACTACTTGTACTCGCTTTCCTACAAGTACACTCTTGCACTTTTGAGGTTCATGTTGTTTAATTTGTAATTTGTTAAATGACATGCTCTCATGTTTCTTCCTACTGGCACTTATTTGCTTTTCACTATGTATGCTTCATGTTTTGGCTACCCGCAATGTTTTTGGGGCTATCTCGCTGTTTATGATCATTGACCTATGGACTTTTGTAAAGCTCTCTCTTGGAAGTCTCTTTGGATAAAAGTGTCTGATAAATGAATACATGTAAATGTAAGCGTGTCCATA
Organism: Hypomesus transpacificus; assembly: GCF_021917145.1. Lineage (NCBI taxonomy): Eukaryota > Metazoa > Chordata > Actinopteri > Osmeriformes > Osmeridae > Hypomesus > Hypomesus transpacificus. Next base: position 8,066,487 of record NC_061077.1, read on the forward strand.
CTTCTCATCATTTCCAATTTTAATATGTCCATATGTCTGCTGAATCATTGTTTATACTAAAGGTACCTCATCATCTCTGAGTCAACAAGACTATGTGTATATTTGTCTGTTTGCATGCATAGCGTTAATTAGGCCCTTTTCTTCTGTTTTTGGGGCTGGTATGGGCCTCATTCTCACAACACATAGAAGTGAGTTGAGCGATCTTGGCATCATGAGAGCATCTTGCTTAAACGGTGGAACTGTGGCTGAGTTTTTGCCACATTATTGCCTAAGGGACTTGGAACTGAGCAACACTGAAAATGCACCCTAATAAGGTCTTTCCCGAAATACATGACAGTCTGGCTTTAAACAGGCCTTACATAAACCAGAGAGTACAGTTTATTAATATATGAGTTCCCTATAGGTTATATATAGCAGCCTAGATGAGTAAGAAGGTGCCTGGTGGTATGAAGTCACTGTGCTCCAGCAGTTGTCTTAAAAAGCATGTCATGTCAAATCATAATCAAGATGCCTTCCGAAATAATGACTTCAGAAACGACTGAAGCAAATGCGATGACACAGGGGCAGTCACGTTTCAGTCTCTGGGCGCAATTCAGGCTCTGTGATAGTACTTTTGAACAGCTGGACTATTTCAGGGCTTGTCCATTGAGTGAGGAACCAGCACGGTGTGCATACTGTTAGGAGAGGTTGCACAAGGCCTCATTAGCTGACCTTAACATTTCTAATACAATTGTTGAGAGAAAGTACCCAGGATACCCCCATCTACATGGAATGAACCTTCACATGATCATAATTAGTCAGTTATCACTGCCATTAAGGCAGGAAACTACCCAGGATTATTTTCAGGGGATATGTGCAAGGTACAACACACTGAGTGCGCACACACACACACACACACACAGAGCATAGGCCAAGGATATTACCTATGGGCTGAGGATATCTCCATCCATCAGCTCTCCCAGATGGTCATTGAGATTCTGTCAGCAACACAGGGGCAAATGCTGCCAAAAACCCTCCCTTCCCTCCAGGACAGAATGGAAAACACCTTGTCACTTTGTCTCTCTATTCTTGACAACTTGGCTGACGTGTGTGTGAGTGCATGTGTGCATGCATTAATGTGTGTGGGTATGCATGCATGTGGGCACAGTTGATGTGTGTGTGTTTGTGTGTGTGTGTAGGGGGGGGGGGGGGGGTTCTCTCCACACTGACAAAGATGAAAGATAAATCACTTCTTTAAAGCCTTGTCATAATCGCTGGGGTCTCTTAGACATTAGAACACAACACCAATTGTTTCATTTTCTCATACCAACTATCACAGCTGCTAATTTTCTCAGCCCTATAATGTTTAGAAAACAAAGACAAATCTTGCATATTTGCCAAGAATAACAACAAACATGTGAGCCCACAAATCTTTCTAAACCATATGCTTCTATGACCATTAGACCCCAAGAAAACCACGAGGGCAAATATCCAAAGGTCTGCTCACTAGGTCTTCAGCAACCCATAACTTAATAACGTCTGGTTGATGTTCCCACCTTTGATAATGTGATTGGGCATCAATGGTCAACACCAGGTCAGCAGCGAGTCTTACCTCTGCAGACTGTGCCATTCTCCACCGCCTCAAAGCCGGCTTTACACATGCATCTTCCGATAGGCACCATCCACTCTCCGTCCCCATTACAGTACAGCTTAATGGGCACATCCACCTCCTCCCCATTGGGCACACACACCCCCCTTGCCGCCACCAGGGAGGTGCTCTCTGCCCCTGAGAGAGTCTCTGAGAAGACGGCACCGTTCTGGACCACACGAGGGCACTTTCTGTAGAAGACGCGCACAGCGATGAGCGACATGCAGGCGCCATAGTCCTGGAAGGCCAGGTAGAAGCCGTGCCGTGAAACAGGGCCAAAGCTTCGCACCTCCGTGTTTATCTTCATCACCCGCCCGCCCAGGTCCACCTGGGAGAACGACTCGTCAGCCGCAATGGTGTCCACCTTAATCCAGGGGTTCTCCATCCAGGCCGGGGACACCTTGTTGGCTGTGTCTGAGTCTGACTCGTAGTAGTAGAGGTTGAAGGTCTCCTTGCAGGAGCCGGGGACATTGGGGATGGAGCTGCAATCCCGCACTGAGAACTTCATCTGGACATGGATGCGCTGTGCTCCTCGTCGACGGATGTACTTGGTCCTGACCCAGTTGTTCTGATTGATGTCGAAGACGTTGCATACCTGGTAAGTGCGGATGGTGTTCATGTTCTCATCGTAGCCGCTCACCTCCTCCCACTGTGGGAGAGAATGGGTAAAGGTAAGCCCCTGAAGCTAAATGCTTTTCTATGTTCTTGGTCCTCCTTATTGCCTTGAAAAGCTGGCAGTCAGAACATTAAGTGGTAGCATCGCCACTCTACTCACAGCGTTGACATAATTTCACTCTGTTTATCTTTCTGACACCACAGACTTTGTGAATTATTCATGGTATCATGACACGACAATTTCTCCCACCGCTCCAACCACTGAATTGTACGGCCTTTCCATCTACCTTTACTAGATACCTAGATACCTTTAACTTTAATAAATATATATTTATTTAATTCCTGTTTTACCATATAATCACAAAAAACTGTGGAGATTTGTACTCTGAAAAGGAAAGAACAAGAGGGTGGCCTTTTGGAGCCTTTGAGCCATTGGTTGTCAAGGACGACAGATGGGTCAGATGATTGTACTCTGTAATACAACCAAACAAGTGTTTAGATTTGATCCTGTTGCCTATATTTACCTCAAACGGAGCATAAATATAACAATTAATTTTATGCACTCACCCCTTGTGATGGGTAAATGGTCCAACCCAGCTCTGCTGTGGCTGTGGTGGAGTCCATGAGGATTTCTGCAGAAAAACAAAGATTTTAATGGACTATTCCAATAGAAACATATAAAATATCTGTAAACCAAGAAATTTGGCTAAGCATGATCACTTTTTGATAATCATAGCGTATCTTTCTGTAAATATTCATAATCCTGGAGAATATGCTTGTGCATGTTTGCCCAAGTAAGATATGGTCCAATGAGTGGACTGAGATTGAGAGTGAGATGATAAAATGTGCCAAGGAAGCACTACCTTCACATTCGTCATATTTTACAGAGGGGACAATGATGTCTCTCGTGGGGGACCATACTCCGGAGCAGTGCTGGGTTTGCACTGTGTTCATGGCCATAGAGGTTACTACCAAAGACATATATTAGATCATTATATTGCTGGTGTGCTGCCATTAGCTCGGAGGACCACACAGTAGCACACACTATAGCTACGGTAGGTACAACAATAGATTGCGACATCTGCTCTCTCTCTTCTCTCTCTTCTCTCTCTTTATCTCTCTTTCTCTCTCTCTTTCTCTCTCTTTCTCTCTCTTTCTCTCTCTTTCTCTCTCTTTCTCTATAATACGCCTACACATTGTCACTGATCCATATTCACTGAATGTCTGTATCCACACACCTATACTTATAAGCCCACACCAACACACATACAGACACAAACACAGCCAAGCCCATAATCTCTGTGGCCAGTCCCACGAGAGGAGGGAGGGCAAGTAAATGAGTGTTGCCCTGCTCCACTAGTGTATCCTGACACATTTTAAATTATTCACAGGCTGCTATCTGGACAGTGCTGCTGAGTGGGACATACTAAAAAGCTGGTCTCACTTGGTGGCAGAGAATAAAGGAGTGGGATAAACCAAAACTGGTAAAGCTCTACCATAGTTATCAAAATGTGTCAAAAACAACAAAATGCCACATAAACGTTGAAAGAAAGACACTGTTTACTTATTATATCTGAATGGATACAAAAACTAAACTAACATGATTTCTACATAACACTGGGTTGGAAGAAACTGTCCAGAGTCTTTGGGACCTGAAGCACCCATGTTTGGTAAGGATGAGTATTTATACATATTTTTGCACAACTCTTTCTTATTACCTGTCATGTCACTGTGGCCTTCATTCAAAAGAACAGCGGTCCAATTACAGATCAAAATGAACCATGAACTGAATGAGCCAGGTGCTGAAAGGGCCAATATGCTCATGTTCTTGTCTGTGTCCATTACCAGAAGAGGCCTATTGATCATCATCACCAGCTGAGCCATGAGAGACAAACAAAAGGACACAGAAGAACATACTGCACAATCATGCATACTGAAGGGCTACACTGACTTTCAACAAACAAATGTGGCATTCTGAGGCATTTCATTGTCTTTTTTTCAAGAAACTTTGAATAACCTACTTCAAGCTTGAAACATAGGTTAACAGTGATTACTCTAGACTCATAACACAAGGGCATTCTTTAGTCAAGTTTACACAAAACACCACCGGCATCCCAAATCAACCCTGAACACGAGCAACCACTGTTGCTTCCAAATGGGACATTTTTCCGGGTGCTCAGTTCCTGTTAGTATCAGTAGCGATTAATGAGGAGCAGGGAGGGAGCGGCGAGCCAGGTGTCAGAGCCGCCGCTAAATGGGAATAAAGAGGCCGTGTGCACTGACCCGCGACCAATTCCCATGGACTGAGCCAAGAGGGTTAGGAAGGAGTGGGTATGGGTGGGAGTTAGATTTGGAGGGAGGAGGAGAAGCAGGAGGGTATATGTGGGTCTATGTGCCTTTGTAAGTCCATTGTAGAGTCAAAAGACAGTACAGGTATATCTGATGATGTCTTTAGTAAGACCCAATGAACCTTAATTAATTAACATCTGTCGGTTGAACGATGGTAGTTGCGCCCCACAGTATTCAACCTTGGGGGATGTATGTTGACATTTGTGATCAGGATGGCTTTGATGAGTAAAACTGTAATCCTGTACAAAAATATTTTGTGCTACAAATCCAATTCTACCTACAGACTTGAGAAACATAAATTACTGTAATGTGGCACAGAGACACAATGTGATACGGGGACACAATGTTTACCACAATGGGGTAAACGGGGACAGGGTGAGCTTAGAGGGGGTGGTGCATTGGTGTGTCATCTTGTTCTGTGACTAGACGTTCTTCACAACAATTCCGTTTCTTTGTAAGCATGAGAGCGTGCACAACATGTTGCTAAGATGTACACACACAAATGACAAGTAATGTAGCGCAACAGCAGCAAATACTGTCATTGACACAATCTGAAAAATCCAGTTTACCACAGAATTATATTTCAATGGACACCTTAATTTTAGGAAATATATCTGAAGCTGTAACTATATATTTGATAATTTTATGGTCAACATAATTTGTTGCAAATTGCAGTGGTCTGTGCTTCTGTGGAAGCGGTTTTTAGCTGGGTGGTTGAATTGCTTTCTACACACGGGTGCTTTTTAAAATAACAAACACTAATCCGTCATGAAACAATCACTTCACAATCAAATCCATTATAGATCAACCGTCTGCAATCTAATATCAAGTCTGTAACCAAAATAATTATTCATGTATATAGAGAGAAAATAAAGTTTCTCTTTTTCTCCTTCTCCCTCTCTCCCAACTCCCCCCTTGCAAACCCGCTCACTCCATCTGTCCCTGCATTCCTGCAATATATAGAGCTCCCTCTTTCTTTCCATATTTCAATGAAAAGTAGGGCAACGAGGAGAAGAGTGGGGCAACTAAGTCCAGCACACGTAATCCTTGTAGGCTGCGCCACGCTCTGTACGCCACACTGGATTAAACCCAGGGGGAAACATGGTAGGGCTTCACTTGGTTTTATGTCACTGTGCCGCTGCACATCTCTAAGACCCACATTTGATATATTTCTGTTTGTTTGGCTTTGTGTTTACAGCTCTATAGTGTAGCAGCAAAACAGATATACTGAAGCTGTTGCAAGTATTTCATTTAGACGCATGGTATTTTTGGATAACTAAGATATTTGTGGCACATGACTGTTGTGTGCAGACCTATTCTGATGTTAAAAGTGATATATGTTTTGCCCTGCACAAGTTGAAGCAATCAAAAAATACTTTACTGTATGTACAACACCCAGTTGTGTACCACTGTAACAATGTATCACCCCATACTGTTGCATCATTGCTGCATTTCAAGAAACTGGACAGGTAATGGCAGAAACTAAATGCAAAGACTGCATTTATAAACAGCATTTTTACTCATTGTCTGCTTTCTTAAGAAGGACTATGATAACTCTCAAGGATAGCTTTAGAGCCATGTTGAATTATTCATGTGGTGTTAATTAATTCACAGCCTAGCTTTGATTCACCATGACACGCTGAAGTTGAGAAGTCTCCCAGACCTCCCAGCCTTCCCAACGTCTCAGATAAACACTCTGTGGCAACTGGCAACCATACTACAGTATCAGGGAGACCACATACTTCATTGTTCATTTTATATTAGCATTTCCCTAATTGTACACACCCACAAGACCTATTTTTAACAGTGGGAAATGCTCCCAGCATGTCTGAGCAGAGGGAGTGAACTATACACTGAGATTAGAGAGAATTGAACTCCTTGGTTAGTATTATCATTTGAAAAACATATTCTGAAAGCAGAATCTGTCCCTGTAATACAATCCCAAATGGTCCTTATGTTATTTTTGTCAGAAGCTTGAACATCTAGACTTCTGTGGGTAAGGAGGAGGATGGCACTAGTGATGTGGGTTTGCCTTCGATTATTAATATATGTGGAGTTAAAGTGTTGAGAGTTTGTAACACTCAGGAAAGAAAACAAAGGTAGACTACTCACTAGATGTTCATATCACTTTGACTCGTGTCACATTTATTTAAGTAATTTCTTTTTTTTTTACTGTGTACATTTGGTTTTGTGTTTAGAAATTTAAAAAACGAAATGAAATTATTCTGTTTAAGCAAATAATGAAGTTGTTTATTGTATGTTTTATTTGATTTGGTGCTATTTCTGTCAAATGTGGATGCAATCTTATCAAATTAACATCATGATAGCTTAAAAACATCATTCTTTTTGAAGAATCACTACTTACCTCTCACTCTCACAATCAAAACACCATAAATTGCAGTTCTGCTGATACAACAACAATGGCTTACTCCATACTTGGATTGTGTATCACACTTTTTCAACTCTTACAAGAGATTTATGATTATTATTGTTGTAGTGTAAAATTGATTGATTATAGGTCATATAGGCTAATATGTGAGGCTGTCCAGAAGTAGGGGAGAAGGCAGAGGTTTTAATGATATTGTCTGTCCGGTGGTATCATGTCCCTGACTAATCTCATTGAAAGGTGTCATGAGTTGAAAACAACACATTCCGTTGGACAGAATAATGGGGAAGAAAGGGGGGGAATGTTCTAGTTCAGAAGACGAACCCTGAAAATAGAATTAGGATCCTTAGAGTAGAAGCCAGAGACAAGGGCTGATTCTCCTTAATAGAAGGGGTGAATTAGGGTGAACTAGGGTTGGGGAGAAAAGGGAACATAGAGATGGGGTCAAGCTGACATTAGAGATAAGGCAATTTGTACATATGATGAATCATGAGTAAATAGGAAACAAATTAGAAAAATATTGGGTAAATAACATTTGCCATCTATATTTGACTATATAATGTGCTAGATTTTAGGGGAGTCTCTAGCTTTTTCTGTCTTCCTGTATCAAATGCTGCATTGCTAAATAAACCATCAAGTTGCCTTGATATTCCACTCCGACTTTTTCTTTTGACCCAAAACCTTTCTGAAGAACGAAAATATCCACATTATATAAACACAAAACACATTCTGAAGATCCTTTGTTGTTATTTGATGAGCTCTGATACAGGTGGTCAAACACAAAATACACAAACGCACAATTCAAGACAGACATATACACATCGCATGTGTGCACACAGACACAGACACACACACTCAAACAGTGAAAGATTCACACAAAATGTGTTTGAATGAATAGAATAATTGGTACCCATTGATTTTGTAATGCTCCAGTTCTGTCACTCACAAGACCTGTAACACGACGGAGGGGTTGGAAAACATGATTGATGACGTTCAAAGCTCTGAAATGTTACCATGTGAACAGTATTGAACTCATTAATATGGAGCAGTGGCTGTGCAGTACATTTGTAATTTTGTATGTGAGGGACTTTGAGCCCAACATATCACATGTGTCTTTTTTATTTTATAAAAACATTTGGCCACTGACATTCCCCGCCACTTGTCCAATAGTTGGCCCATCCTGTGCTGAGATGAAAAGAAAAAGTAAAGACAGAAATTATAAACAGATTATATCTGGCTGTCTAGTGTCCCCAGCTACATGAACACAACAGATAGTATTTGTCCATGAATAATCATTGAGAAGACTTTGACTTATGATCCTATTTATCAAATCCATGTCCTGTTATAATGTATTGGATTATAATGTATTTGTAATCTTAGTGTTTGAATGAGCAGTAATGTCTGTTTTTAAGCCATTGTTGAGCCCTGCGACTAAATATGAGGAACATAATACATGTACTGGTGTAAAATATGTATGCAAAACGTCTAAAAACCTTTTACTAAATGGTGCTGTTGTGTTCATATGCCTTCATATGGGTCTGTTAACAGAATCCAATATCTTAGTTCATGAATGTCCTGACAGTTCCAAAATGTACCTTCTCTTTACAAATCTATCACGATTCTGAGGATGGAGTGTACATTTTCTTTTTGTTGTTTGAGATTTTGTTTTTGTTTTCCAAGTGTCTTAGTGTTTTGTATCCCACCATAGGGTAACATGGAAATAGTTTTGATGGTTGATATGTCCTGTCACTGCCCCTACAGGGGAAAGGGGTTGTGCATTGAAGAAAATAACACTGAAATGGACTGACTTGAGAATATTTATTTTAACAAGAAAAACTGTCTGCAAAGGGTACTAAGGCCCTGCAGGTCTTTTCTCAAACACAGTATTACTTTTAAATTGTTTATTGTCAACCACAATGTGTTAACCTTATTTTAGCTTGGCCATGGTTAGCAAGTTAGCATTAGCTTTCAGACAAAAGCTCCGCAGGACTAAAAGCCCAATGGTAGTCTGTCCACAGCCGTGCTTTGGGAAATGAGCAGATATCGCTCTGACACAGGACTGTTTCAATGCCAGTGACCACGGCTAAAAGAAGAGAACAAATGTAACATAAAAGCAAGCACAGTGCACCGTGAATGGGAGGGAACCAGAGAGACAGGTAGAAGACATTGCAATTATGTGGCTAACTTATACATCTGCCATTATTCACAGGCTTCAGTACTTGCCATATCTGACCAAATACCCAACCTCTTTACTAAAGCCATTCTTTTAGATCCAAAAAACACAAGCCATGTATGTAAGGGCGTGAATAAAGAAAAAAGAACAGAGTGAAAGAAAGAGAAAGTAGGAGGGATAGAAGAACAAGAAACAAGAAAGAGAGAGAGAAAGAGATAGAGAAGGAGAGAGAGAGAGAGAGAGAGAGAGAGAGAGAGAGAGAGAGAGAGAGAGAGAGAGAGAGAGAGAGAAAGAAAGAAAGAGATGTGATTTTCCAGACTATGCAGGCCAGAGCTGAGTCAATGGCTTCTGACGTGGCTGAAATCGGTCAGGTCTGCCGGCTTACATAAAGGGCTAGGGAACATGGCGGCTGAGCTAGGGGGAGGTCTCAGTCCTGATCCAGAGGGACGGGAGGGGAGGGGACAGGAGGCAGAGACCAGACCAGGCAGACGTCACATGATGGGGCCCAGAGCTGACAGACAGACATCACGTGATAACCAGCACCACAACTCCACGTATTTGGGTTAACTGATGAGATGCAAGAAAATGTGGTCCCACTCTGCTGGTGTGGTATGGTGGTATGGTCTCCTCACACACAGTCATGTGCAATAGTAAACCACACAGTAATAGCAGTGACAAGTTTCAATGGTTTCATAGGCAATAGTAAAGACAGAGAGAGTCACATGCTGATAACTAACTTTCAACTTTATCTAGGATATGGGAACAGTCACTGGAACAATGTCATTGATTACAATTGGGGAAACGCACTGTTTGTTTCGAGCGCAGACCATGCCAAACTAATTTAACCACTTTGTCTGATCAATGAGCTCTTACCCCCATAGAATTACATTTGATAGTCAGTGCACAATAGAACTGTAGAACTATACAGTATCATTATGCTACAGACATACTGTAATTGTGACCCCAATAACAATAAATGTATCACTGTTGTGAGAAATATTGTGTTGCAAGATATGTAACAAAAGAAAAGTAATATCACAAAACTGTGATATTACTGTAACAATACCTTATTTTTAGTCTTACTACAAGTTCTCCATCAGATCTTTGTTAGACACATGATGTACTTTCACCCAGTTACTACTACAGATCAATGAGTGTAGTGAATTGTATTCCTATTTAGGATGAACAAATGTCCTAATATTAGGCAAGATCTAGATGGAAATCCAACTACAGAAATGAAGTTACGCAATAGTGGTGCAAGTTTAATGTAATCCCTTGAAGTTCTCCACACCAACTAAACTCTACTTAAGTAGTTAACTCTTAACTCCTGAAAATCCTCAGGACAGGCCAAACAAACTGCAGGACTAAATCAGCTTTTCAATCTAAAAAGTCTGTCAATGCTTTTAACAGATCTGTGGAATTTCCATTAAATGCGATCAGGGGTTAGTTGTGTTTTCCCACAAATGGTCCATATTTCATTGGAGTAAATCAAAAGCTAAAGAGAAGATGTAAAATAGTGAATACGTTTAAGCATGTCTTGAGGTGTTTTATGGATAAACCAGGTCTAAATGGAGGTCTAAAGAATAAGGCCAATACAATGTTTGGCAAGACATATTAGTATAATAATTGTATACTAATTATAGTAGTCACTTTATTATAATTACACTACAATGGGCTGTACCTCAACAGGTGTGTGTCTGACAAAGAGAGAGATAGAAAGAAACAGACGTGAAAATACTGAGAAAGAAGGAGAGATTGAGAGAGATTGAGAGAGAGAGAGAGAGAGAGAGAGAGAGAGAGAGAGAGAGAGAGAGAGAGAGAGAGAGAGAGAAACAGAGTGAGTGAGAGACAGAGACAGAAAGAGAGAGAAAGAGATCAAGTTGATGAAGCTATGTTACACAAGGCACAAGAAAGCAATTAAGGTGATGTCAAAATGGCTTTGTTACAATTGCTAGTATTCCATGATACGTGATAAGTGCATGACAAGTGTTCAATTTGCACTTTCCCATTGTATTGTTTACATTTGATACAATCAAGTTAAGTACATATCAGGTAAGATCCAACCTCACCTAGGACAATATATTACCATATTAGGATTGGTCTCTAGAAAGATTTCCATCAGTTTTCTGTCTAAATCACACTGTTCAAGCAAAATCCAGACAAGATGAGGACCACACACAGGCACCTCAAGTTAGGTCATTGCAGCCGTTTTATCTTTTGGCAATAAAAAACATTGATTTATTGTTTTACGAAGCTACCAAGCATTTTCATAGGTAATTGATTTCCAATCAACGGCGCCTATGTGAGTAACATAACCACACAAATTCAGACAAAAAAATCAACGATCTGCATTCACCATCGTCCGATGACAGCAGTTACAATATATTTACGTTATTGCTTCATGTACTATAAGGATTTTGTAGGCTACTGCATAATTAATGGTCTTGCTGAACGCATTTTCACACTGACAGTTGCTCATGCACGTTTTAGTTATGCATATAAAATGCGTAATATCTTACCTTCGACAGCCCACACCGTTGGCAATATCCATAAAAAATATAAGAAATCCATAACAACTAAAATCCTCGGCATTTGACTATAAAAAGCCAATGCATTCATAGAAAACACGTCCACCAGCGGGCCATTGACAGCGAATTCATCTATGGATGGAAGCGCAAGTGTTCCCAACCAATAGAATGAATCGGTTATGCTGAGAGAACACGGATCTTAGCCAATTTTGGGCGAAACCAAAGGGGAAGCCTCTTAAGGGGAGAATAACGTATGCCCATATGTCATATTGTCTTTACTTTACTACGTGTGGAAAAATAAGGTTCGAATATGGAAACCTAACATCCATGTCTATGAAAATAATTTGTTAAGTGAGAACTCACACTTTCATGGTATTGTCAAGTCCTATGTGGCTTCAAACCTTGTACATTGTGTACGACTTTTCACTAGACACGCTGCTACCCTCTGCACATTGCACCTACTACAACCAGTTGCTATATATTGAAATTACAATTGACTTGAATGAATATGAAGGAATTTGACAAAAACATCATCCATCCAACAGCCACATCACAACAGCTACATCCTCCCATGTAAACTGAATCCGCAAAAACAATGTAATTATAGTTCAATGATTTATTCACATCTTTACATTCCTCTTAGAGTTTATAATGACTTATGACTGGTATGGTTACAATAGCAGTGCACATGTTTAGATTGCATGAGCGATTTTGTGAGGTTTTTCCAAAAATAGTCCAATTAGGAACAGTCAATGGGTAGGTGATGTCAATCAAATTGACACTTAGAGGACTTTATCATATAGACAGAATATAGTCCTTGCACAAGTTGCATCATTGTACTCAGAATATACAAGCGTATGGCATCTACATCACTGGGTTTGTACAATTTACTGATGCCATGTTAGTAATACATTTTGAATGTATCTAGTAATACAAATACTAACAAGTTGTAGGTATTATACTTCTTTTAGAGACCAAACATCATCTACACTGTGTTTTTGCTATCCTATCCTTATCAGTCGACCAATAGTGCCACCCTGAGAAGACAGTTGAAACTACATGACATGCTGTGTATTTCTCCTAAAATGAACAGAAAAAGAATCTGAAATAAAGTAAATACCATAACAGTTTCATTATTTCAATATATGCTCTTCATGTTTAAACTGATGACTTAGAGGTTTTTGCAATTCACAAAAGTAAAAGCACAAAAAGTTAAATGTATCTTTGGAAACATGTCTATTGCTGTGACTCTATGATAATATTGCTGTGATTAAACCTTTCAGTACTTCAACATTGTTACGCAGACAGACAGAACATTAGGATACTCATGTGGGTGTTAAGGAAAAAGTGGCCCAGTGTCAAGCCCAAACTGGACTTGACACAGTAAACTGTGAGCACCCACCATTCCGTATTTAGCCTCCATTGTTCACCTCAGACGTGGATTACAACACCTTCAGTGATTGTTATCTGGGCTTATTAAAACGATACACGTGGATATTCAATGGAGGTGCTTCAAAAGAAAAACGTGTAACTCATTTAATGATTGGTTGAATGTGAACATAATGGTTGAACAAAAAACCATGACATCACAAATAAAACTGGGTGCTTTGGAGCAAGAAAAGGGCTTTTTGGAGAGATAGTATGATGTCTGGCTGGACCTAGCACATCCTCTCTTCTGGGATCCCCTCAGACATTTCAACGGAACCCACATGTGCATGTCTAGTATCATGGCACACTCTGTGATAGACTGCAGATGAGCTCTGCTCACCCCTTTGCTCTCTCCTGCCGCTTAACAGCTGAGAACAGCTCCATGTCAGGAGCCTTCAGCACAGAATACAGCTGAATAATATATCACGTATTACTATAGCATTAAAAGGTATTGTCTGTATGAGGTTTCATTTCAATCTTTATATTATGTGGATTCTAGAAAATCTTTTAATATATTTGATTCCGTATTATTTAATAGAACGTATTATTTTCAACTACCAATGCTGGAAAGCCTTGGCTAGAAATATGTTGTGAGATTTCATCTGATTCATCATAATTGTTGTGCAGTAGACAAAGATCAAAATGGGTTACAACAGAGCAGCATGCAGACCAGTGAAGGGGTGAGAGGAGAAGAGGGGGGAGGGGGAGACTAGCGAGGGAGTGGGTCTAGAGAGTGAGGAAATAGAGCAGAAGAATATGGGACTGACATAAAGGAATCCAGCAGAACTCAGCCTCAAGATGAGTGAGGGCTGCAAAACAGCAGATTAGAGGAGCCAATGGGTCGTTCCCATGGAAACCTTTGCCCAGGGAGATCGGCGACCATCCAGTCTGCCAATGTGAGCACAGCACAGATTGTAGGTCACACATGGCACCAACGATCCAATCAGGACTAATCTGTCCTGACTTGCGGGTCATAAATTGAACTATGAAGCTGGTTTCTCTCTAGCTTCTTTCATATCTTCATTAATATTATATATATTTATATATCCCAAGGCAACACAAGACTAATTCCTGACCAGCATGTACAGATGAAAATCTTTCTGTCGCACACATAAGAACATGCACACACAGGCACACACACAGAAACACACACACACGTTGTTGAGTCTCTTACAGAACACAAAGAGCTAAACAACTGCATAGAGATAGCTTTTAATAGCCTTCTTTATTCTATGGAGTTACGTCATGCTGTAAGAAAAGCACACCCACTCTGCCTAAAGGCAAGTGCTGGAAACTCACACCAGGATCAAACAGCACCCCTGACCCTTTCATGTCTACAATGACACAACACAGTCACCATGGGATTTAAGCTTTATGGTAAAAAAAGTGTTTCCTCCAGGCTAAAACAAGTCCCTGGGAAATATAAATCAACTGGGCCAGTGATCACTGTGCCAAATTAGGTTTGACAGCAATTTTGCTTAGTGTGATTCAGTACATTAGACTGACACATCTGGTAAGCTATAAGATATACATATTTAGATGTTTGCTTCATGAATGCATTGGACAAATAATTGTAGTAAATTCCCCAGCCCCACGCAGCCGTTGAAAGTGTGCTTGATTGTGATGCGTGCTGAAGTAAGGCTGCCCTTTAAGGCCTCTGCACCAAATTGAAAAGATTGACCTTGCTGGCGGAGGTGACACAAGCCTACTATTCCAGCATTGTCCAGAGGGTATGCACTAACATGACTACCATGCAGTCTGCAGGATAAGCTACTATGGAAAAGTTATTACACCTCTGAAGCAGACATTTCTCAAATTAAAACCAATTTTGTTCGATGAAGAAATTACTTAATTTTATTATCTTGAATTGTAACATGTTTCACAGTTGGTAAAACTAAATCAACTCAGCTAGCATGTCATTTAATTCAATTAAATATGGATCAGAAACAGATGATCAGAAACTCTATTAATGTGTCAACTGTTTGCGGCAGGGAGAGCAGATCATTCAAGCAAGTGGAGCTGATATCAGACTGTGAATCCACTGCTCAGTGACCTTCCACTGTGCTCTTGCCTGGTTGCAGTGATGAGATCACACAAGAGATGGGAGGGGTCACACATGAGCAGCAAGTGGCCACTTCCTTTTTCTCTTCCAGCATAAATGGAATAAGCAGGACTCAATGAAAACAGTGCCTTGTAAAAAATGAAAATGCATTTTGTGCAGTGATCTCTTTCTTTAGACTCGTATTATTCTAGTATTGTAACTCATGAAACTAAATAAATACGTAAATCTAAATAATTTGATTGTAAATACGAGGCCTATAGTAATACTTCTTCACGCTGCCCAAATTTTTTTGTTTTTCGACATCGTTTGCATCCAGGTACTATTAAGTTTGTCGTCTGGATTTCCTCTCCACCCTCGGTCTTTGTTTGACTTGATGTTTAGTCTACAGTTATAGCACAGCTACGACAAAAATAATTCCCAAATGAATACAGGCAAGTTAGGAAGTTGGAGGTCTTTCACTCTGGTAAGCAACTTTAGGGCGGAGGAGTTTTTTGGCCGAGGGCCACTGTGTATGCTCAGATCAAATGTGGGAGGGTTGATTGACATGTTATGTCATACCAAGGAGACAAAGAAGACGATTTAAAATAAACAGTTTTAGATTACGGTATTTCAGGACAATATTTACATAACTAGTAAAACTTCTAAAACATTTATAATTGTATCTTGTTTAAAGTGATTTTATGATTCCCGGAACATCTGAATGATCCACGCGGACCGTCTGGCAGTTTTCTGAGACAGCTCTGCCAGCTTTCGTCCCATTTTCATCCAATCCTAATTTTGTTTAGATAGAGAACAGTTTCTAAATAATCCCAAATGAATCCAACCTGATGTGATGCGTTTTACAGTAATGTGATAACATTACAGTATCTACCGCCCTCTTCTGGAAGGACTGGGTAATACCCGTCCAAGAAAGACAAAAAGGCTTAAGTGAAGAAAAAACTAAAGTACCTTGAATAAAAATACGTGTTTAGCCTCTCCTGATGCGTATGAGAACATACAGTACATCCGTGTTCATATCAATGAGGTAGTTAAAATGTCAGTGAGGATATCTCAGACGCAGGATGTATTGACCTAAGGAGTCAAACCCAGCTGTCACCTGTTATTTACACCTGCCATCCATTCTCCAGGCCCACCTCAATGTGCAGTGTTTTTCTATGCATTTGGCAGCATGTGGTAAAAAAAAAAAATCTTTGTTAACTGGGCATGTGTGAAGCTATTGAATTACCCTTAGGGATATCAAGGGAACAGATACCATGTCAAGTTTAGAATATAATTCATGCCTTGGTTTGGTTCCGAATGAGGTAGGCTAGCTGGTGCAATAGGGTTAGTAAAAAGATGTGGATCTATAACCATTTTTGTTTGTGATTGTGGGTATGGTTATGGTCGTGGTAATGCTTATGGCAATGCTTATGTTTAAGATCAAGGTTAGTAAAAGTTCAGCAATTGATATTTATTCATTTGTAAACCATCTATGGTGGACCCGAATGTATTTGCAGAAATATTATTTATACTGTCACTTTAAGAGTAGTTGTACTGACTGCCATTGATTTGATTGTAGTAGGAAACATTGGCATATATCTGATAATCGCCATCTGTTTCTCATCAAAGAAACACAGCATACCACACAGGCATTACAGTGTAATTTGGTCTGTCTAATCCACAGCCTTCAGTGTGTCAGTGGGTGGCTTTGATCAACAGAGCTCCAAACAAAGTGACTTGGCAGTGTTGTAGTCGAGATGGTTACAGAACCACCACTATCCTGCTTCATAATTAATGACTTCTTTCTGATCAAACCACTTATTTGATTACTTTTGGTATGGATATCAATTCTGCCATTCTGTAACCTCCAAACAGCAGTCCAGCCTTTTTGTTGATGCCCTGTTGGAAGTATAATCACAAGAACCAAATGTTGGATGAGTGAAGCCAGTATAGAAACCCCCTCTACCCTCCTCCAAAGTGGAATGATTTGATTGCTGAGGATGAGAGCTTAAGGGTTTCCCTCCTCAGCCCCACCGTCAACCGGTTTACAGCTGAATCTCCGCAGATTATGATGTCACAGTCCCGTAGTTGGTGGAGTGGGAATAGAATCACCCGTTCAGGGATCATGGGTAGGATTAAGTACTTGTAGGTAGTGGGTGGCAAGTGAATGCTCAGGAACGATATGTCTGAGCAGAAACAGTACTGAAGGCTTGTCTTGTGAAGAGGTAATAGGAACAAAAACATTGGTTTCCTGAATGGGGGTTAATTTTGATGAAGTCCCTTTGAAGATAAGCCATCCATAATGGGAGAAGTTTTGATCTTGTAAAGCTTTTCTTCTCAAGTGAGCAACTTAGTGGTAAGTCAACTGTACTACAATAGCCCAGTCAACAGGTCTGTAGATTACATATGTTTAGCTCAGGTTAGATTTGATGGTGATGTTGAACTTGTTTGTGTCAACTGATATTGTTCCTGTTGTGAAGCTTAGTGTTGAAAAGTATTGAGCATTGCTGGGATACACAGACTCTAGGTTTCACAAACAAAACAAGTTGCTCAAACGTCAGAATAGGAAAAACCAAAAGAGGCCATGGTGTGACAGAAAGCTATCTATTACATCACTGACATCTAACTTTCAATTAAATCCACAGAACACTCAGGATGAAGGTGAAATGGAGCAAGTTAGGGATGGTGGTCTTTTTCCTGCTTTCCTGTGTGATGACTGGATGTTTTGTATGGCAGTACAGGATGCCAAAACTCCAAACAGGTAAAACTAAGGAGGTTGTTTCTAGAAAGACATGACATGTAAATCCCCATGCTCTCATGCATTTTTAAAGACCATCATGTCTTTATTTCTCGGATGAGTCCTGTTCTAGAAACATTTTACATTTAGTCATTTAGCAGACGCTCTTATCCAGAGCGACTTACAGTAAGTACAGGGACATTCCCCTGAGGCAAGTCGGGTGAAGTGTCTTGCCCACAACGTCATTTTGGCTCGGCCGGGAATCGAACTAGCGACATTCAGATTACTAACCAGATTCCCTAACCGCTCAGCCACCGGACTCAGCCACCTGACCGCCTACATTCTTAGATCCACACACTGTCCCAAGCAAACAATGAACCTATGAGAAAGTGGTTACATTTGTAACCACTTTTGTACATTTGGCTTCCTTAGCCTCTTTGGCATAATTGCTCGTTTGCATGGGCTGCTGGGGGATTACACAAAGCTGGACATAGTGACTGCAGGATTACCAGATCTTTTAAAGCAGGCTTTAAATGTGGAGAGGGGGGAGGGGCCAGAGGAGGGGTACTGCAGGAAGGTGGGCGTTCCTGTACTGGACGCTAGCATGGCCTGATAACATGACCAGAACCTTCCATAGGTGACAGAAAACCGTATGGTACAGAAGTAATCACTTGTCTAATTGGGAGCACACTATGATTTATACCTGATATGGAGTATCAGTGATGGTAGACAAATGCAGTGCTTTTGATCTTGGTTTTCGCTGTTGTCACTGGCAAGTGCCTTTTTTTATTTAGTAGAAATTGAAGAAAGAAAGGGGGTGGAAGAACAAAAGATGTGCCCTCGCTTCCCAGAACCTGTACCCTTGCAGCACCCTATTGCAGTGCTCAAGGAGGCCTTAGAACAGGTGAGTTGGTCCCAAACATGTTGATGTCAAGCAGGAGAGAATCTCCCTGTTCATAGTTGCGAGAAAGATTTAAAGATGTCATATTATTGAACGCTTTTCAATGTCACCACTCCCCAACAGATAGATACACTTTTAAGGTCAAGTATTGATGACATCAGCCTACCGGCTCTTTCTGCCATTGTGGTTTTCAATGACTCTGTGCTATGGAATGGACACTTTGGCAAATTAAATGGAAGTAGCCCTTCCTCACCTTCACCCAATGAATACACAGTGTATAGGTGAGACTGTCAGTAAAAAAAAACAAATATGATGTATTGCCACATTTTGAATATAATGTAAGTATAAGAAATCATTGTGCAACAAACCTATATCTCATTCTTTTTACCCTACAGAATTGCCAGTCTGTCAAAGATCTTCCCTACTCTGATGTTGTATAAGCTTTGGGAGGAAGGAAAGATTGAATCCTTGGATGACCCCTTGGAGAAATATGCTGAGAACTTTACTGTTAAGAATCCCTTGGGGAAGAGATGGGACACAGGCATACCATTGGCCCGGGCGCCCCGCTTTCCATCTCTTACCTTACGCCGCATGGCCAGCCAGCTGTCTGGTAAAAACATGGTTTTAATTCCACATTACTTAACATAATTACTTCCATTGTTTCATAACAGCTTCTGAGGAGGCACCTGGTACAATGACACTTGATTATATTCAAGCACAATGGATAACAGAGCAACTGTGTCTCTGTACACTATGTCTGTACACCATACAAAACAGATGAGTATACAGCGTACAGAAGCAGTAGCCTACCATTGGCTCCAAGAAAATTAGGATGCTAGAAGGGAAACTGGAAGGGAAATACCTATGTCTGGGTGCAAATGCTAATATGGTGTTCTCCTTCTTAAGGACTGGCTACCCCAAACCTTATCTAACCTAGAATCTATCATTAGCTCCAGGCTTGTCTCTAAAGATAGATCCACAGTAAGGAGCTATCTGACCAGCTAACATCTCAGGCCAGCCCAGGACATTCACCCGAGGAGCCTTGCACACACACAGGTGCTGCAGTATGGAGGGATTCAATAGGGTTTATAGTCATTTCACCTTATCAGAATCAGAATTTGGTTTTATTCGCCATGTAGGTTTACACAAACACTGAATTTACTGTGGCCGGAAAGTGCGAACAATAAACATATATAACATACAATAAACATAAAAATATCATCTACCTAATGACTTTACTTGAACGTAATATGTATGTTCAGGATGAAAACATACCTGCGTTCTTTACAGGGTTGCCTAGAAGGCTGAGAGCAACCAGTCTCCTTTGGAATGGAGACACTGAGTCCGCCACTGATTTGTTAAAGGATGATGTCCTAGTGGCAGACCCAGGCACCAGGTGAGTAACCTCCCTCCCTCACTGTTTATCCTTGTGCTTTGGACACACTGTTCTTGACCATGTGGATTTCTGCACTTCTTGGAGTCCTGGCCCATTATATGCTCACATTCATGTAATAGGTAACTTAATGAGTATGACATATTACCATATTTTTCCCAATCCCAGATGTCACTATAGCAACGTGGCCTTTTCTTTGTTGGCCAACGTGTTGGCCCAGAAGATAACAGACTCAGACTATGAGCAATGGGTGTCTGAAAACCTCCTGTCCAAAGTAGGGATGGAGGACACAGGCTTCGACATCACCCCGGGCATTCAGAACCGGATGGCTGTGGGAGTGTACAGCAGTGGCAAACCAGCTCCCCTCTACGACCTGGGTTGGTACCGCCCCGCCGGTCAGATGTACTCGACAGCAGCTGACATGGCCAAGTTGGCTATGATTCTGCTGGGGGCCTATAGCCGGCCCTTTCTTCGGCCAGACACCCTGAAGACCATGCTGACCCCTTTATTCCGCTGCCACGATGGCTACTTTGCCAACTCCACTGGCACGCCCTGGGAAGTCAATGAGCAGCTGGGCTATGAAGTGGTGAGGAAGGATGGAGATTTGGATGGATACGCAGCCACCTTCTCCATGGTCCCACAATTAAAGCTTGGACTCGTAGTTCTGATGGCAGGGGTACGACCAGGGAAAAAGGACCTTCTCACCCAGGCCTACAGCTCCCTCATCCCTGCAATGGAGAGCGCCTTTAGGGATGCCCGACGTAACCTCACTCCACCACCCGACCCAATGCCCTACATGGGGGTCTTCACCTACAAGAACATGACCTTCTATGAGATTAAGGTGGATGTGGATGGGGTTTTGATCATGCAGCAGTTTGGGCCCCAGGTGGATACCTCTGTGCCAGTTAAGTACAGGACTATCAGGCTGGACTACCTGGAGGAGAGGGTGTTCAGGGTTGTGTTTGAGAGGGAGTATCCCTGCAAACTGAAGGTCAACAGCGCCTCCGTGTCACTCGAGGCCCAGGACAGACAGCTCTTTAACTTCTACGTCTTCAATAAAAAGAGGCAGTCCCCTGGATTCGACTCCCCAGGACTAAACACGTACAATGTGATCCGGATATTTCGTCGACCAATATTTACCAAATAAACTCAGAACACAAACATGAACATTACCAAGATGGAAGTGATTGAAATATCGTCCATCTATGCCCGTCACTCACCAATCAGTAGCTTTTCTGTTGTATGGCAAATTACGTTTTCTTGAAGGGTGTATGTATGAACTTCCAAAGTTTAAAGTTCATTGCACCTGAGTGACTACAAAACTAGGAAATACAACATAGAGGTTCCCATGATAAAGTGCCCCCTTGACTCTTGAGGGGAGAGGGAAGAAAAGAAAACAATCTGAAGACTGGAGAAATAATTTTTATCAATAGGACCTTTTTATACCCATTGAGCAATTTGAAATGCCTATGTTTGAATGTGGATGAAGCCAAGTAAATGGTTGTGTTTTTTTTTTTACTCTATATCAATTGTTAGCGGGCCTTTTTTATGAGTTCTGGAGCACTTGATCAAGTTATTTAGCATCTTCTATGCAGTATATGTGCCATGAAGGGCTAATGATAACAAACGTTTTAAGCATTTAGCATCTAGCCACCTAAGGCAATGTCTTCCGGTGATTATGATGAACACATTTCCTTCTGAAGCACACGGCATGTTACACCTATTCTTAGACTTTCCTTCCCCTTGTCTATAACCTTTCCGATTTATTTAAAGATTGCCTCCGGTAAACCTCTGTAATCCCCTCAGTTCTACCATGTAAGCAGTGACCAAAAGACAAATCACAACAGGAGCTGGAAACAGCACTTTAAATGTAAAACTGTTCAATCGGCAATGAACAAATGAATGAAAACTGTCTTTCAAACATTTAACTCTGGGGATTACCTAAAGCCAGGATAAGCAAGTAGCCTGAAAATGAAATGGAATAAAACATAAACGCATATTAGTGCAGTATGGCTTACAGAGTAGTTTCATCAACCAAGTGTTAAATGTATGTTATTGCATACATTTTCAAATAGAGAAGTAGAATTAACTATATGTGGTAATCCTTTTAGCTAAATTCAAACATAGGAGGATGATTACTGACAGCAAAAAGTTGTTTATGAACAAAGATTACATACAAAACTTCACTTTCACATTAAAGACTACCAAACATCCAACAGGTCACATGCATTACACACATCCAATAAAACACATTTAAAATCCATTAGTTCCTCTTTGATATTGCAACTATAGGAACGATTCCCAGACTTTTATAGCACCATAAAGAGTGACATGGTATTTACTAACTAAATAACACATTTTCTGGCCAATAATATGCTCAAAGAGTTACCTACTGGATCCCTTATAAGGGAAGTAACACTTTGCTGTTAACAAATCACTTTTTGTTATTAAGAGAGAATTGTGACCAAAGGAACGCAGCTAATGAGAAACTCAAATGAAGACCAAGATGAAGACTGTATTCTCCATGGCGCTGGTTCTTCTGGCTTTAGGCCATTTGTCTAATGCTGTCATTGTCCAGGTAAGAACTCATTCAAATTTGAGTTGGCAGTTCAGGTAGTCAACCACATATTGTCATTTTTAACAATAACAATAATGGATTCTGTAGTTGAGATGATGCATAAAACTATGATAACGTTTTGGTTTCGACTCCTAAATACACTGCTTTACATTCGTGTTTTAACTAATATGAGGGTCTTGTAAAATATCTTTTTAATTGACCAAAACTGTCAAACTTTTGACTAGGAAAGAAACTTCACATTCTCACTCGAGGCTGTGATGAAACTCTGGGATCTGATGGCCAATGCTGATGCAACATCCAACAATCTTGATTCAGTACAGATCAACCCGGTGGCTATATGTTCTGACTCCTCTCTCCCTACCGAGTTTCAACCCTTGTGTCAAAGCAAGGAGTTTGGTACTTCCTTCACCAAGCTAGGTAAATAGGGCAGGGAGAAATTTCAAAAGATTCTTATTTTTCCTTATCATCAAAGGTTTGAGGTTTGTGGTTAAAGTTAACCTCATTGTAATTGGAGTAAGGGTGTGAAAGCGAAACAGTAAGAATGTATGTGGGTTGTGCTTTGTGCCTGCACAGTTTCCATTTATTCCGGCATGCTTCTGCATTTGCGAGTAAGTCAACTAATGCTACTTCCTCCATGTATTTGAAATAAATCCTTAATCACCTTCACTTACTGTTTATTTGTGTCACCAGCATTTGTTGAAGCCCATTGTGATGCTTGTGAGATCTGCACATTTCCTGCCTGCACTGGTTGTTGACTAGCCTGAAGTTGTCATACTCATAATTCTAGTCAGAATATGAGTCTGAGAACTATCCGTTGGGCTTTGACTACAGGGCGTGTTTCAAACGAGCCTGGAAAACAAATGCCTCTTCGCTCAATTGGATAGATCTACAACCAATCAGAGCAACAGAGTATGTGACGTATGTTAAGCACCGCATAGTTGTTGTCAACAGAACTAAACTACAAGCAGACTTGAAGTATGCTTGAAGAATGAATACAAACGATTTTTGCCGGTGTTGTAAAATTAATTTAAGGGTAGGGAGAGTACTTGTTCACACGGTCAACCTTTTTGAGCGAAACAATAAAGGGCAATGCATATACGAAGTTCTCCGTTTAGGATTACAACTCCATCAGGGCCAGCTGATAAATTAAACTTTTACCGAATCCCGTAGGAAGGACGGCAAAAACATATTTTCCATCGACAAATACCTTGATTGCGTCTCTTTGTTCCTCTTTCAAAATGAATGCGCTGTCGATGTCTTCTAAAACAGACTCAATAGCAGTATCATAACATCCCAGATTTCCAGCGGTAGCCATGTTTGTTCAAAACGAATTCAACTTAAGCGCTCTTTTGTGACGTGGGTGGTTACGTTACTGTTGATCATCTGTCCATCATCGTATAAAGCCCGCCCTGGCAATTTAATTGGTTCGCCCAGATTCTGGTTTTCTGTAGTTGGTCCCCAATACGAGTAGCCTGGCTGCCAGCCCAACTTCTCCCCGCCCCAAAAAAAATTTGGTCGGGAAGTTGGGTCTGGAGGGTCTCGTATTGGGGACCAACTACAGAAAACCAGAATCTGGGCGAACCAATAAAATTGCCAGGGCGGGCTTTATACGATGATGGACGGATGATCAACAGTAACGTTATCACCCACGACACAAAAGAGCGCTTAAGTTGAATTCGTTTTGAACAAACATGGCTACCGCTGGAGATCTGGGATGTTATGATTCTGCCATCGAGTCTGTTTTAGAAGACATCGACAGCGCATTAATTTTGAAAGAGTAACAGAGAGACGCAATCAAGGCATTTGTAGATGGAAAATATGTTTTTGCCGTCCTTCCTACGGGAATCGGTAAATGTTTAATTTCTGTTTAAACTCTGTTGCTCTGATTGGTTGTAGATCTATCCAATTGAGCGAAGAGGCATTTGTTTTCCAGGCTCGTTTGAAACATGCCTCGTAGTCAAAGCCCAACGGAGAGTTCTCAGACTCATATTCTGACTAGAATTATGAGTATGACAACGTCAGGCTACAATACGAGACCCTCCAGACCCAACTTCCCGACCAAATTTTTTTTGGGGCGGGGAGAAGTTGGGCTGGCAGCCAGGCTAGTTGTTGAGTGGAGACCTTCATCTCTCCGATAATTCCAGCTAAGATTTTGACTTTTATGTTCTGTAGTGTCTTATGTATTTAAGACCCATTTAATCAAAAGCATTTGAAATCATTTCATTAAATGACAATATTGTTGCATTTCTTACATTTCTTTAGGAATTAATTTGAAGTCACACTCTTTGGTGTCAGATATATTCTAATGAAAATAAATATAAATATGCATTACCATTACTGCCTTGTGGCAACAAGGTCATCATTTGTATCTGCAAATATTTACTAGATCCATGCAGACGTGATAGTTTACACTGACCTTAAACCTTTTTTTGTGTCGTGGTAGACTACATTTTAAAAGACATTAGAGGCCAAGTCAGTATTCATACAGTAAACTACACTTATTTCATAAAATACAAAGTGTCTCAACCTTTTAACCGTTAACAGGAATTGTGTTTTGCAGGCAAGTATGTAATGACAACCTTTAACATTTGTAGGTGATTTAAAAAATTAACTCTAAAAAGATATTCACCCATAATGGGTGAGGGGGGCAAACTGATCACTTGATTATGGATTTAGTTTTGCTTTGATTATGTCACATGTTCATGTGACACTGATGAATGTATAAAATTCTGGCAAACATTCATTTCCTACTTTTATTGAATACAGTCAAACTTGTTCTGACCAAGTAAGTGACTATCCTCTACAGACCCCTGATACAGTGTTTTCAATACTATTCATCTTATTCTATCTGCTTTGTACATCATTTTATTACAACAGTCTGTGCATATGCCAACGTATTATTTTCAGAAATGTGTACAAAATTTAAATTTCATGGATCAACAGGATGAAACATTTGATTTCACGGAAGGGGTATTTTTGGTGGTAGATATGGTTTAATGAACAGGCATTCATGGTTTAGATAACCATCACAAGACTAGATCTAATATCAAATCTAACCTCACACATTACATGTATTGTACTACAAGCACCACTAGAGTGTCTGTTACATTCAACAAAGACAAAATATGAACAAAGGCATCTTGTGCTTCTTTTCTGAATATTTCATCCAGAATCCAGATACAAATCCAAATATTGTGTATGAACCTAAATACTGTCCCCCAAGAGACAAATGAGTAATTCTAAAGCTGGTGACACATGATCAGGATTGAAAGCGCTCTGCGCTGGCTGTGCCATTGTTTTCGTATGGAAGAGCAGTGGAGCCCATGCAGAAGCTACCAGTGGTGCAGCACACTGCACGAACTTGCCACAAAGCACTGCACTCAAAGTCCATACACTTGAACTCTGACCTTGGTTGTCACTGACCTTTCACAGCCCAACCGATGCGATAATAGTATGTGACACACATGGCACACATACAATCGGAAAAAAGAAAAGAATACTCAGTGTTTCATAGTTCCCCAAACTGTATAATATAACGTTAAAAACTGATCAAGATCTTGGCTGGAAGAGCAATGCTTGGTGAAATGTCAGCAGTCCGATGGGAATTCCAAGTTTTTGAATAGGCGTACAGGTTTACGAACTTGGCAAAATCCAATGCTAAAGTGAGCTTAGCTGTTAAAAGTATGTTGCTACGCCAGCAAGGCAGACAGTGGCTGCACTATTACTCTGTGCCATACCTTGTGGTGAGCAAATGGAGAATCACATGTGACCACCTTTATTTATTAAGCTCACATTTGGTAAAAAACTGACCTAACTATTGGTAAAAGACTTGTCACACCTTTGTGTCCATTTGGGGTGTAGCTTGTTCATGCTACCCAGTTTTCATCCACAGTGATAAAATGAAGTTACTTAAACAGTAGAGGCTGTCCATCGACTTGAAGCAAAGACATTCTATGGACTCATCTTCACTGTGCCACACATGTGCTATGGACTAGTGGTGCGCTAGTCTTACACAACCGCCCAGCATATTTAGGGTTTAGCTGTCAGAGGTCTGTTTTTGGAATCCTGGCCAGTACCATGTTCTTTCTGCCAAGAAAGAGCTGGCCTAACGAGGAGGTGGCTACGAGTCTCTGAGCATGCTGATTTGAGCGAAGATCTTGAGCGCTGGTCCCAATTTGATGTTCATGGTCCCCATTAAGTGGTCCTCTTTCAGCAGCAATAAGGCTTGGCCATCGATTTCCTGAGAACGGAACTCTTCAGCAATCTCCAAGCAACCTAGGACCAAAATAAACAACACTTGGTCAGTCAGGAAAACAACCTTGGTAAGAGTATTGACTGCATTTGAGTATAATTTGAAAAACCTGGTAGCGCCCACCTGGCAGTGAGCAGATGAACTCATACACATGTTCTACGTTCCACTTTCCAGGGTCACTGGGCAGGAAGTGTTGGGAGAGGAGGGGCAGCTGTCTCCCACAACTCTCTAAGCGCTCAGGCCCTCTGCCCGTCTGCACCCGCAGGGTACCAGAGCTGGCAGCAGACAGTGGAGAAGGAGGACCGTCATAACTTGACATGTCTGAGAAATGGCCGGACTCCCCCTGACCGGCATGGACAGACGACAAAGAGCCACCAGCTGGTTGCTTGGCAGCAGTAGTCTGAAAACAAATAGGTGGACCTCTACTAATTTTTGTGTAAGAGCATTCACACTCACAAGTCACTTTCAAAAATAAATTTAAAAAAATACTTGTCCAATGCAGTAGCTGACCATCACTACCATTATTTCGTTACACACTAGGTATATAGCGCAAACTAGGACGCTAGTAGCTAACAAATCTGGCAAGCTAAATCTATGTAGGTGCCAACATCGAATATGCTCACATTGCTTGTGAAATGACCCCACACACACACAAACACACACCCTCACCTGTTTTTTGGACTCCAAGCTGGTATTCTGGTTGTTTCCATTGGATGCCCTCTGTTTCTTTAGTTTCTCCATTGTGGTATTTCGATTGGGAAACAGGCCCACTCTCTTTGTGCACCCCACGTTGTACCTAGCAAAGAATCCTCTCAGATTAGAATTTCTGTACATAATGAGCATGTGCAGCACAAGACCATTTTAAAAAGAGTTGGTCTATAGTATAGCTGTGTGTAAATCAACATTCCTAAGCTAACTCACACAGGGAAACTCAGTTACCTTTTGGCACACACTGTGGAGCAGAACCTCTTGGACCTCTTGAAGATGTAGGCAAAGTCAACTCTGCCACACAGCTCACAGGTCAGCATGGGCTCTTCCTGCTGCTGCTGCTTCAGATCTGCACACACAGAACAGCCTATCAGTCACAGATTTACTGAGCAAAATAGAGAACATGCCAAACGTATTGACAGAAAATGTGTGTATTAGACATCACACATTTAAGTAATTAAGACATTTTTCATGGACCTTGGTCTTGAGAGGGTTTAGCTTTTAAGTGGCACCTACCTTGCTGAGACAGGTCCTCCATCTCAGAGTCTGTGGTATTGATGTGGGTCAGCTTCTGCTTCTTCAGGTTCTCGATCAGAAACGAGGGACGTTCCACCTGGAAGGACAGAAAGACACAGCAGAATTTAACTGAAAAGTTCCACCAAATTTAAGTGCTGCAAGGTATAGACAAGACCGAACTGTGCTGTTCTTCACGTTACTAATCATCAACTCCTAGTGTCATGGAACATGTTTCATAGTAAGATTTATGGGATCCAGTGCTTCTGTTGTCCACTAGAGGGAAGTAAAATATCACTGTGTCCTAGTGACCAGGACCTAGTCCAATGGCCCTGACCACATGGTTCAAATAACTCCAAAAACAACCAATCTCACTACAGATACATCCAAGAAACACAACGATTAGAGGAGGTCTAGCTAAGTACAAGCATCAGACATGATTATCATCACGAATGTGTGTGAGTGCGCGCGACTAAGTTTGTGTATGTATGCATAAATTTTCTACCAAGTTTTGTAGCCTACTCACAGGGAAAGGCTCGGCTCCTTCCTGGATAACGAATCCTTCTATAACGTGGGTTAGGATCTGAGGCTTGACTATGGCCTGGGGGGGTTTGCTCTCGCCATTCTGTGGGGTGCTGCCAGTCACCGTGGGCGCATTGTTCCCATTCCCCGATGTCATGACTGGGGCTGAGCACGCACCTGGTGGTTTCGCATTCAGCCTCTCGACGCCCCCCTTATCTGCTGGTGAAATTGCAACAGCGTTATTATTGTTATCTTTTTTTTTTATCAGATGTGCACGCATGCATTACAGACGTAAAATGCGGAATGCACATTGCCATAACAGACTTGCTGGACAAAAGTGGGTACCTGTGGTTGTGCATTCGCTTTTTGGAAATAAAGGCACGCAGCCCACACTGCAGGAGCATTGCCTTGATCAAACAATAGTAGGGTCTTTTTAATAGTTTGTTTACTCTTCTCCATGTTGATCGTTAGACCAGCTATCACAAAATTGAATGCGAGACCAACAAAAAACATTCGCGTTTTGTTCAAATAGAAATAAATAAACTTTAACCGCCTATCTAGTTTATTACGCGATGTGGTAGGCTAAGCATGATTAAACTGGGTAGTATATATATATTATTTCTTATTAGTACGACAACATGAAAAGTTGCCTATACATTTTTTATAATACTATCAGTTTGGCCAAAGCATAAAGCAAATATATCCACATACACGTTTCTTCAAATTACAAATCTAGCCGCTCTGATCCAGACGCCTTGACAATGGTCAACGGGGAAGAAAAGCACACCCCTTTGTTCGACTGCTCCAAACAACGCTTTCTTTCATAAACCCTCCGCCAAGGTAACCCAGAACAAGCACACCATAACCTCAAATACCTCAAAATATTCCATGAAACCACGCACCCTTTACATGAGTAGATGGGAAGTAGCCCACAAAATCACATCCAAACTTTTTCCAGCGTTTCTTCTGTTTAGTCGAGCACGATAGCTCCCACAGGCCACAGTTTGCATGTACACTATAATCGCCTTTGTATGCGGGAACTGAATAGGAAATAAAGGACCCCCACCATTGGCCCGCGCAAGTAGGAATGGTATCCAATGGTGGTGAGTAGCTGAATCAAGCTTTCTCTCTGATTGGCTAAATCCGCAAGCCTAGAGCTACAAAACCCATCAATGCCCACACATCGACGGAGGCTTTTTATTCTTTCACTGCTGACTACACTGACACCAAGACGCAGCAGAAAAATACGTAATTCATAAAAAGATTAACTATAAATAAAGAACTAATATCTGGGTAACATGCATGCTCAAATTGGTCCTCAGCTTGGCACAAGGTCACTTTGGAACCTGGCGGAGGTCTACGGGGGCAGGGCTACACTAAGTATTCTAGCAAGTGACACCATCACAAAAGAATAGCTCTCACTTTAATTGCTCGACAGGACTTGCTAAAAGGTTCTTGTTCTGGTTCTTACAGTTCTAATATTCATGTGCGAATACTCAGTAGACAGACAAGACACCTGTCAGACAAGATGGTCACCTTTGTTCTCCACAGACCTCTCCCATAATTGCAGTGAAAGCTGTCTTTGGCGGAGCAGTACAATGGACACTAGGGTGTGACAGATTTAGTCTTCCGCTTGAGGGGAAAGCTGGAGTGGAGGCTGCCATTGTTACTAGGGTCTAGGGAAACCTACAGATGGCTGTGAATAAGGGAGGGAGTGATGTCATAGGCAGTCAATAAGCCTTCTCTTGCCAGCTAGAGCCCACTCTGTCAGCCACTTTCTACTGCACACAACAGGCATTTTTGTTTCACATTATGGAGAATTTCAGTTTGTATCTGTCTCTCTTGCAACAAACTCTGTCCCCAGTCACCTCAACCTCATGCCTACCTTCAGGGTGAATGATTGGTTTGCTCAGGGTATCTGGACCAAGTTCTCTAGTGGTGCCCTCCTGACTAGATTTCATGGTTAGCTGCTGGTTAAATGGAGTTGAGCTGTGGTCCATGGCTAGCTCAAGTTTGGACATCACTTTATTGGCACTGTCCTACAGTAGAAAGGGAGAATATGAAGAGTAATGTAATATACTATGCATGATGATAAACTGAAAAGCATAGTAGATGATAATAGCAAAAGCATCTCTTTCAGTTGCATTCTAACCTGGATTGGATATTGTGGCTCGATCTGAAGATTGACTGCAGCCTGCTGCAGAGGTTTGGCACTAGGCTGACCAGCCTGGCTCTGGGAAGGGGTGGGTCTGCTGTCATTCTGGGTACAAGATGATCCATTCTGGGTTTGGGTTGAACCATTATGGGCTAGCACCTTAGGGGTAACAGTTGCATGGAAGATAGTGGTCTGCTGGCTGGGGACAGGTATTTTTGGAAGCACAGGGACTGGACCTTGTCTGGAATGGGTCTGACCCTGGAGATGGATAGCCAGGTCTTGCACCGTCTGGCCCTGTGTGTGGGTATTAAGGGACGTTGTGTGAAGCACTGCGGCCTGGCTCCTCTGGGGTGGATGAGACTGTTGCTGCTGCTGGATCACAAACTGCTGTTGCTTATGCTGTTGAAGTAGTTGGTGAGTCTGGATCTGGGTATATGCTGTAACAGACAGAACATGTCAACATCCTAAACAGCTAGAAAGCCTCTTTTAAGAAAAAGTTTGGATGTAATATGTGAATGAGTGGAAGCCATGTTGGACTCCCAACTTATGCAAAAACACTTCTCTCCTGCCAAATTAGATATCTGCTTGGGTTGAAATCTCTTAAACGCAGTTTTACAAATGTTAACTTTTGAGAGCTTCTACAAGTTTAAATTCAATATGTTTTTACATACTTTTCATTTAGTTTTTCATTCCACACCAGAAATTTGGCATTTTGGCATCGATATCACAAAGCTGTGCCAACAATGTGTAGCATAATAGCTTTGACATCCCCTGCCATCACAATGTGCAGCACAGACTGTGTGCCTTAGGTTAATGAGATCAGTCACCTGGGTCTCATTCTTTACATTGCACTTCCAAACGGATGGAGGCTGTGAAATAGCTCTGCTCATCCACATGTGAAACTAAGTTACTTTGTATGCAGGAATGGATAGAGATGGCCAGGAAGAAATGTGAGGTCACATTTCAGATGTGGAACCTCTCATGGTCTTCGGCCCTAAATTATGCTTCCTTTGATGTGGCCGACTCATGAAATAAACTACAGTTTCTATGTAACCGTAGGCTTCAAAATAATGAGAGAGTAGATGGTGTGTTTCGACAACTCACTCTGCTATGGTTCAGGGATAGAACACACTTTTGTGTTTGAGGCCAGAAAAGGGTACTGGGGTGTGCATTACATTTTTTTTTCTTCAAAATATTGACCAGTTCTAGGAAACATCCAGGAAACGTCAAAATGTGAAACAGTACTTCACTTAGAAATAACACATCACACAAGGAACATGTAACTAGGACAATATTACTTGACATCCATCCATTCAGTGCTTTTGAGATATTTAGGTAAAAATCAGTGCCAAGAGACGTGAGTCAGACCTCCCATGTGCACAATCTGCACATGTTTCTGTGGCCTCAGCTGGAGTTGGTGCAGAGTGCCACACCACCCTTATGCAGTTTACCACCCCATCTGCCAACCTCATACTCAAGTGCAGTGTTGTGATTTTCAAGTCCAGACAAGGCAGACTGGCCACAATGTGTGATCTCTGGGTTGCACTGAAGAACAACAGCAGCTGTTGTCATTAGGATCTGGATGGCTAGGAGTACGCTACAGACAAGTTAACATGAGTCAGATGTACAGGCAAGAATTCATTTGAGCCCAAGTGACCCTTCCAACCCCAATATCACGCAGCTAGATCAAAGGAATATTTACGGTAAAACCAAACGGTAGCCCAATCCCTTACAACATGCATGTTAATAAAAAACAGAAGCTCCTGTCCCTGCCTATTGATTTTTAACCCCTAAAATGGGGGGATGGGTTTCCTGTGTGCGCATGCTTAGGGACATAGATGTGCCGTCCTCTCAGCCTCCATCTGGTAGCTCATTATAAACAGCTCATAGAAGGGAGGCCCGGCCTGGGCCTTTGCTGCAGCCCCACACATCTCACCTTTAGCTTCCCCTGCACACTGGTCTGGTTTTGCTTAAGAACTACAAAGCAGCAGGAAATAGAAGACTGTAGAAGACTCTATGAAGATCTCAATGTGCTATTGAAATCTAAATATTTCTCAAATCAGTAAGTAAATATAGAAATGGGAGGATTGCTATATTAGAAAGGGTGTGATCTTGAGCTCATGATTGCTTTATAGTTTATATTACATTTAGACCTACATGTTGCATAAAGAGATCCGGTTAACTGTGATGAATTGCAACTGCTCTTTGTTAAACTGCACATAATTTTGCCAACATAGGAATAAGACACCTTACTTTTTCTTGCTTTAGGACCCATCACAAGGTTCATATTGTCCGATGTGAAGCCATTTTCCCCATGAGCCATTTCCTGTATTACTGGGCGTATTTGGAGCGGCCTGAAATTGCCTAATGAGGGGCTGGTTTGCATTTGGAGTAAAGCCTGCTTTACTTTGATAGTGCTGAAATTCCTGTCAGTACTGATGTGTGTGGAAATGGGGAAGCTTAAGGAGTGCACTCGGTTGGTCTGCATACAATTCAGTTCTCTTGGCATGTGCATCCGAAATGTAAAAGAAGAGTCTACATTTCTGTGGTCTTACCTGGGCTGATGAGGGGATGGCTACTAACAGCCGTCAAACTGCGGCTCACGCTCACCAGGTGTGTCAGCTCCAGTGGACCCTCTGCTTTCTGCCCTCCGCCTGAGGAGACACCCTGGGGACTCGCCCTTTGTCCCGGCCCTTGGGCAGGGCTCCTGAAGTGGGCAGCCGGTAGGGAGAGCTGAGACCCTGTAGAGGTTTGCTTTAGACACAGGCCCTGGAGTTGAGCACAGGAGGAGGAAGTGGAGGAGGAGGTGAGGGTGGAGGGGCAGGTTGAGAGAGTCCCCTGCTGGCTGTGGATGTCAAGGTTCTGGACCTGAGAAAAGAAAGGAAATTGTCAAATGACAGCTTTGGATGATACTTTTCCAGTGCAGTGCAATGAAAAAGCAACACCCAGATACATAGAAGAGTACATGTGGTGGACATCACCTGTGCACAAGCAGACGGTCGGTTGGAAAACTGGGCTGAAGCCTCAGACTGGACAGCAGTAACAGCTGCACTTGGGGTGAAAATAAGCTGGAAGATGGATAGCAATGGATGTTTTTGCATACAGGGTACCATTTAAGGTGCATATCAGTTTATAAAATTATCAAAACCACCACAACCACAGAAAAAGTCCCTGTTCCAAAATCTCAAAATTCTCTGTAACACTTTTGGCGTTAAAAACACAGCTGCCGCTCCACCTTTAATCTCTCTTCCAATCCACATTACCCTATATCTTAACAGTGAAATAACTGACTATCCAGACAGCATGAAGACGATACTTCATACATTTAGGAGGATTTTGGAGAAATAAGAAGTTGAATGAACCAGTAGAAACATGCCAGGTTTAATTCTCTACAGTAGATGACCTACTCTCACAGAATACTAAGATTTTGCACATTCTCAAAGACCATAACTGCATGTTCAAAAAGGCTCCATATGAAAGTATATGTGTGTAGGCTGGTACAATATATGCAAAGAAACCACAATTCCTCACCATCTGAGCCCGCAGATACATCTGAGCCTGGCTTGCTGTTAGGGCCTGGCTGCAGGCATTACCCAAGAGCACTGCTTGCCGAGGGATGGACGTGGGGGCGGAGCTAACACACTGGGCTCTGTTGATTAGCTGGGCTGATGTTGTAGGTGTGGCCAGGTTGATCTGTGATGAGTAGACAGAGGCAGCACAGTAATCACTGGAACCATTTCTGTGCATCTTTTTAACTCAATGCTCTTTTTAACTTAACGTTAATTCTATGTTCGTGTAAGTATCCCTGGACACATTACTCACAGTGGTCTGTGCGATTCCTGTCTGTTGAGTTGTGTTACTATTTTCATTGGAGCTCTGTCTTCCGGCCATCATGCTTGCCTTGGGGAAAAAAAAATGTTAACATAAAAGTTACTATTTTACCAATCGTTGTTGTATTTAAAGGCTAATCAATTTACGTATAGTGGATAAGTACAGTGCTTTGCAAACCGTCTGTCTATTTGCAGAGCAATCCATGATCCCATGATTGAGACCCAAAGTGGTTTATTATCCATCTTAGCCTACAGACCCTCATAGTGTAAGATGAGTGTTTCCCATGGGAGGAGCGAGTTATACATCAGGCCATGTTTACACCCGGCCCCAGACAGATGGAGACCAGTGAATGCTGTGCTGTGTTCAAGCTGGATGATGGGAAAAGACTTGTCAGAGGGCCATTGATGAGCTCATCAGCACAAATGAAAGTGTGTTGTGTTAATGGTTGTAATTACGGCTGTTGTCAAGGGTAGACTATGAATTTTGTCAGTTAATGTGGTTGGTTTGTGCACTTAAGCAACTGTATCCACTGTATTCAGATCGATGTTTTAGTACTGTCTTGTCTCACACAAACCACTACAAAGGGTGTGATGCCATGCAATATCCCTCCGTAAAGAAAGAATGTGACAGAGACAAGAAAAACCACATAGAGCCGACATCAAGCTATCATATACACGTGTAGCTGATGTCTTCACTGTCTGATCAAGGATATGATGAAAGATGTGGGGGATGTTGTTGTGAGACCCTTGGCTGTACAGGCCCAGTATTCCCCCATGTAAACAGTCATTCGTCACTGTCAGAGTTCAGGAAATACCGTGGGCATAAGGGAAGGGAATAAAGGAAGTTCTTTGAGAGAGGCAGAGCACCATAAGTTCTAAATCTTCATGTAACCCCCCTGGACACAAGAGCTCCCACAAGAAGAGGAAAAGCTGCTAAGCGTGGAGGCAGCGTGGTGTCTCATCTTTCTGCAACAGTTGCATTTGTTTATTTATCAATCCACAAAAAGTGGCCAGTAAGTTGTGGGCAGTGTAGATCAGCTGACCTGCTGCACTGCTGCTAGACTCTGGAGCTGAGCACTGCTCAGGTGTTGCTGCTGGGCTGCTGTTTGCAGCATGAGGTGTTGCTGCTGGGCTGCTGTTTGCAGCATGAGGTGTTGCTGCTGGGCTGCTGTTTGCAGCATGAGGTGTTGCTGCTGGGCTGCTGTTTGCAGCATGAGGTGTTGCTGCTGGGCTGCGTACATCTGCTGCAGGTACTGAGCTGCAGTACTGGGCTGCCTGTGCAGGGCCTGCTGGATCACCTACAGCAAAGTAGGGAGAGAGAGAGAGACATGAGGCTACCACATAGACAGTGCAGGTTTATACAAGAACCAGAGTCAAGACGTTTATCTTGTATCCCAAAAATTTTAAACTCGATTGAAAAAAATGGAAAGAATTCTAGAACTGTCTGGTCAGTGCCCCATCACCCCTAAATCATCAGTCAGAGTGGTGACAGTCGAGCCACATTCCCAACCTATACCCCCCCCCCCCCCCAGACCCAGTGACCCCCAGTGGGCCAGCCCTACTCCATCACTGCCTCCACACTACAGAACTAGCCCTTGGGCCCCTGTTTAAACAATGGTAGACTACAACAAACCAAACCAAGCCTAAAATGACTGCTTGTGTACTTGTTTGTGTGTGCTTGCTCTCCGATGCATCGAGTGTGAATTGCTATGCCCGTTTGCAACATCTGTGTATGATTTCTATACATATACACAGTACATTTATGTTGTAATTTACGTATAAGGTGTCTACCGCAGCAGAGGTAGTAAAAATATAATGCTATAAAAACTTTATTACCCACTAAACATACTCAAAGCATCAATATGAACTGCCTCAATAAGATTAATAACAATACAAATACAAACTTTGATAGCAGTGACTGACTACTCACCACACTATAGATATTTCAGAAACATTTTTTTAAATCATCTTGTGTGCCCTGAAAAAAATGCATCCAGTAAAAATAATAATACTATATATCCAATTTTTGTGTGAACAATTAAATTATTATTCTCAGTTTTTTTGTCAGCTTCAAGAGCTATATAATGTTAGGAACTTAGAACCTTCTTGAACCTGGATTCACTAATACTTGGTGAGCTCCTCTAAATGCATGTTGTGTCTGTGTAGCCAATTGCTCCTTTGAGCAGCCCAGCTAGGCCCTCCCACCCTGCCCTTGGAGGACTCACCAGCAGCATCATCACATCTCAGAATAACTGACAGCCAATGTGAGGTTGCATGGCAACATGGAGATATCTGTGCTGGGCCTAAGGGTTAAACTGTGACCTGTTTTTTGAAATGTGTCCACCCTCCTGGATTCCTGGTGTTCAACATGATAAGAATGACTATCGATGACAACGGATTAAACATTAATGACACCATCATCCTCATGACAGCCTAGAGTTATTCAGTGGCCTTTTTTAAATTTGTTGCCCTCTTTGGAAAGGTTGTCAACTGTGAAAATAACCTTAATTCAGACAAGTCCTTTGTAGCTGAACCATGGCACTGTCAGTAGTGTCAGCAATAAAGATCAAAATGAAGACATGCTAACTACAACACAGACAACAGAGAATGTCTGAATGATCAGTGAGTGCAGGCGTTGCAAGATAAAATCAATTATAAATAAGCTAAATGTGAATTTAATTTCAATTTTCAACTGATTTCAGATCCATGTGAAAGTCTGAGGGTATTTAATATCTACCTGCACAGTGGTATGTCAACCAGTAGATGGCAACAGTGACCAGCAAAGTTTCCTTTTAAAAGGCCAGTCTTCTCAGGGCAGAGAAATTGAAGTGCCAAGGGAATGTTGTACCTGAACAGTTTGTCTGTCAGGAATCCCTCCATAGACTGAGATTTGGGACACAGTAGGGCTCCCCATGCTGGTAGTAGTGACAATACTGGCTGCCACACTGGTGATACTGGGAGTTGTAATGCCTTCACTAGAGGCTGATGGGCCCTGCTCATTCTGCATGGTGCCCTCCACCTCCACTTTCCACGATCCACGGTGACTGCTCTGGCTGACACTTTCAATACCTGAAAGAAAAGTAAAAGGTAGAAAGAGAAAGACAGATTTTTTAAATATTTATCCTGGTACATTTTGTGTGTATTCAATTTTAAACAATGGTTTATCATTTGTATGCAAATCAAGTGTAAAACAAACCAAACTTATTTTGGATCCCTATTTTAAGGTCACTTAAGAGTCATTCAAGTCTAATGACACAAATTAAATGTTCTAACAGGTGTGTAGCAGTAGTTGTAAATGTTCAGTGCCCTAAAGAATGATTATTGAAATATATGTTTTTTACTCCAATTGCTCTCTAAACTGAAGATAAATAGTTTGTGACTGTGCATGACTTCATTAGAGTGGAAACCCCACTGATTCTGAATCCAGCAGTGTTTCCAGGAGAAACCATCACCCTGGCTAAAACAGAAACACACTTGTACAACTGGTGCATTTTTGTAGCACCTTTAGAATGTTTAGCCTGTCTCATAAAACACAGTCAGGGTGTTGTTAACATTATAGCTCTCTCCCTCCTGGCTCGTGACCCCTCAGCCCCAATATCACAGACCACTCCAAAAGGTGAGAGGCCAAGGACTCAAGTTTCAGACAAATTGCTCATTAACAAGTCACTCAGAGAAACTGGAGGAACATGAATCGCTGGCTTAAGACCACATTGCTCTCTCATGATGACTATAAAAAGCAGGACTAACTAATGACAACTTCTACAATCACACTAATTTACACAAACAGATGGTGTGTTTACATTTGACTCAATCCAGAGAGTCACTCTACTCCATATCAAGAGATATCAACAGTTAATGTAGTTTTTAAAAATGAATTAATGCTAAACAGGCATTGGTGTAACACGTTACTGTGAGACATCCTCTAACCTTCCTTCAAACCTCCTCTCTTCACTTAACAGTTTGACAGGTTGAATTTAAATGCCCAAGAGGGGTAAGAATTATGTGTCCCATCATCATTAACAAACTCTTTGAACTAAATCTTCTCGCTTCTCTCGATTCGCTGGGATCTCAAATAACTAAGCATTCATTTGTTAGTAAAAGGTATAATTAGGCAAACAACATAATTTGCTGCATGTAAAACAACATACTCAGCATCTAAGATTATTGTTAGGTTAAGATTATAAAATCCAAGTTAATGCATAACAAATATCAAACTAAAATGGACAAAAGTACACAAAAGTATTTATTTGTTTAACTACATTTATAAATATAAAAATATAGCTACACATAATAAAACAAATTAGTTTCAACATATGCGTTATATAGTATGTTGAAGCTACACATAATCATTGTTTGTGCCATGAAAAGTAACAATACTGGGACCCACTGTACCCACTCATATAAGGTAGTGGACAGTTGACATGAAATACTGCAGACAAGCTTCAGATCAACTCATTGTCCATGAATAAAACCGAGGAAACGTTTGTCAAATGTTGGTTTAAGTTACTGAAATCAATTTAGTACACACACTCCATCGTCTCTTTTTCTTTTCTCAGTGTTTCTCTCTGTCTCATGCCCTCCATTCCCCTTCTATAATCTGAAGTCTAGGTTTGAGAAATTAGGGGATAATGGAGAATGGGTACGTTTGGGGCAAGTGGAGGATAACTCATTGACTTACAGCTGTGTGTGCAGAGCAGCTCCACTAACATCAGCCTCTCCCACACATTGCTGCCAAATGGGAGTTTGGGAGAGCGTCTGCTCAAGATGTGTTACCCTGTCACCACAGGCACTTGCTTCACAACACACACACACAGACACACACACACACACATACAGACACACTAACATGAAATGCAAAAAGGAATTAACTGACCACTAGGGTAGAGATGTTATGAGGACACTGCACTCAAGTAATACCCCCAGAAAATACTGTCTCTTTCTATTTTCATCTCATTTCCTCATCTCTAATACGTGTTTAACCGACCCATTCCTTTTCTCTCTCGATATTCAAACGTTGCCTGACATAAAAACATAACCAAGGGAAAACAAATTGCGCTGCTCTATGCAATTGAAAACCCCACAAGGGACTGTGGTAAAGTTTGTATTAACCTGTCAAGTTCTTTAAGCTCAACTGTTGACTATGTTGTCTTGTCAAGACACACATTGCATCTGGGGATTTAGCTGCAAGAAGTTAGATATGACACCAAACATAGGCCTGTCTGGACAGGACAGGTTACCGAATCATCTAACAGCAAGTCTCAACCTCCCTTCCAGTGAAGGGAGATGGTATAATATCATGTAAATGTGACAATAATAAATGTATGATTTACTTAATCTTCATTTTGCTTCATCATCTTCTTTATCTTATAATATGGATGTAACTAAGCAACACAAAATGCACTTGTCATTATGCCTGAATGTTCAGTTGTATCTTCAAGTCCTTCACAGGTTGTTGGCAGTGTCACGTGTTTCTGTCACACCTAAAAGCTTAGACCCTCAACCTGCAAGTGAATTCATCAAAGGTCTTTCCCGGGGATGCATAATAATATTGAGACTCAGAGAGCCAGTGCACTGTACATTACTTGTGGTTTGAAGAGACTGAAGAAAACTAGTATAGGAGTAAGTGAATTGTTGAAGGCAGTTCATATCCCCTTGCTTTTGAAATCATCAATGGGTGTGTTGTAGGGGTAATTTCTGCTCTCCCTGACAGACTTGGAGATTTGTGGCCCTTATTTCCTTAAGATGTGCCATAAACCTGCCTGCTTTGTCTGCAAGGGATGACTCTTTGTGTGAGGGGAGGCAGAGTGATATACAACTTCTGTTGTCCTGGTTTTTATTGATTGGGGAGTCATGCAGAGAAGGGACAGTATTGAGGATGCACTTTGTTTTCTGACTACTGTTAAGGAGGAAAACCTAGATAGTATTAGATATTTTGGCACTAATCTGACAAGGAAACCCCCCTGAGATGCACTTTCAGTATCATAAAGACAACTAGGGATTCGTTTGCGTTTGTTTCCTTTTGAATTTGTGTGTGTGTGTGTGTGTTTGTGTGTGTGTGTGTGTTGGGGGGGGGTCTAAAATAGTACCCTTCAATTGTAAATTAAGGACAGAAAGATCATATAAGATGAATGAAACCAATTTTGGCATGTGAT
Source organism: Hypomesus transpacificus (assembly GCF_021917145.1). Taxonomy (NCBI): domain Eukaryota; kingdom Metazoa; phylum Chordata; class Actinopteri; order Osmeriformes; family Osmeridae; genus Hypomesus; species Hypomesus transpacificus. The sequence continues at coordinate 8,107,375 of NC_061077.1, forward strand.
TTTATTATTACACCTATGTGTTTATCCGGAAACTGAATCAGTAGAGCTTACTATAAGCATGCTTATGTGCAGGCTAGAAGGAAATACAATGAGCAATATTGTAAAATCAGGTTAACGTGATCATAAATCACAAACTTGCTTTATCATGAAAATACTACACAGTAAATTTACGTAAAAATTCCAGAACACACTAGAAGGTCATGTTTTG